>NC_073692.1:388213455-388567158 GCF_029784155.1 Uranotaenia lowii
AGAGCCAAAGAGCCAAAGAGCCAAAGAGCCAAAGAGCCAAAGAGCCAAAGAGCCAAAGAGCCAAAGAGCCAAAGAGCCAAAGAGCCAAAGTGCCAAAGAGCCAAAGAGCCAAAGAGCCAAAGAGCCAAAGAGCCAAAGAGCCAAAGAGCCAAAGAGCCAAAGAGCCAAAGAGCCAAAGAGCCAAAGAGCCAAAGAGCCAAAGAGCCAAAGAGCCAAAGAGCCAAAGAGCCAAAGAGCCAAAGAGCCAAAGAGCCAAAGAGCCAAAGAGCCAAAGAGCCAAAGAGCCAAAGAGCCAAAGAGCCAAAGAGCCAAAGAGCCAAAGAGCCAAAGAGCCAAAGAGCCATAGAGCCAAAGAGCCAAAGAGCCAAAGAGCTAAAGAGCCAAAGAGCCAAAGATCCAAAGAGCCAAAGATCCAAAGAGCCAAAGAGCCAAAGAGCCAAAGAGCCAAAGAGCCAAAAAGCCAAAGAGCCAAAGAGCCAAAGAGCCAAAGAGCCAAAGAGCCAAAGAGCAAAAAGCAAAAAGCAAAGAGGAAATAATGCTGCATTTTGAAAGCAGAAAATAGAATTGAATAATAAATTAATTATTTTAAATTTTATAGATATGGTACATTCTTGGATTTTTTTTTTTGAAACTTACAAAAAAAACTGGAAAGCTTTTCGAAATGTTCAATTAAACATCAAATGTGAGCGAAAGCAGCATAACTTTCTTAGTAATCCGAAGCTTCAATTTGTCCACATTCCTCCAGGGAGAGTTATTCATCCGTTAGACGTCCGTCTAATTGGTAAATCGATCAGAAAAAGTCGATCCATTGTCAACGGCCATTAATCTGCTGCGAAGAACTTCTCGCTTCCCCACTTTCTCAAGTAGAATCCTCAGAAAGCCGACCAAGGGAGGTCCAATTTTTCTCGCATATAATCCACCCAAGTCCAGCGACTAGGATCAGGGCAAAGGAACTTCCTCCCCCTCCCATTTCGCTCTCAGAGAACTTGCAACGCCGAAGAAAATCCACGATTAGCCGTTTATTGTTGTTTATTTTTATCACTCTTCCCGGATCGGCTATTTAACGCCAGCTCCAAGTCGCGTCCAAGAATTTGACCGAACGACCACCCCCATGCAATTTTGGTTCACTTTGGGGAGGGTTAGAGCTACGTTGTTGGGTTGGCTGAACCGAGGGGGAAGAAAAATTAGTCTAATAAATTCTCATTTTCACGACACCACACCCCGGCAATTTTTTCTTCTTCTACCCCTCGTAGAGGGGAAGACTCTTATCCAGAAGCTAAAAGAAAAGCTTCCAAAAGAAAGAAAAAACCAACAACTTTTATTGAAGTTTTTTTTTCTGTGGCTTTTGTCCGGATTCCGGTGGTTTTTGCCTTGATTTTCCCAAGATTAGCCATCGCCGATTCCAGAGTCTGTCAAAATATAACAATGTACATATCGGGATCATAAAATTTCGGCTTTTTTCTTCTGATATCCATTGAATGTTGGCCCGAGGGAGGGAGGAAGCAAAACTTTTCTTCTCTGACATTATAATCTCCCGATGTGCTGTAGCCGGAAACACAATCTTAATTGACTGCTTCATTTGGGCGCTCAATGTGGATGAGGTGTTGCGCTTTAAGCTGAGGAAATATTTGTTCTAACCGAAAAAATTTGCTTGACGTAACTCGATGAACTAACATTGTATTTTAAAAAAAAATTAATCTGTGTGGGTAAATTTAATACATTAATAAGAATTCCGATGGTGCAAGTTTAAAAAAAAACCGACAAGATATTTCACACATGTCTGATTTTATCTCTAGCAACCACAAGCTTTTAAAACTTTGTTAACAAGCTTTTAAAACTGTTAACTAAATAAAATAGAAATGATAAACAAATTGTAATGAATTTTTTTTTTCATTTATGCGTCCATAGCTTAACTTTTGAAGCAAGTTTCATTAAAATTGTCATTAGCGGAAGAATAAATAAAATTAAAAATGACAAAAATAACAAAAATGACAAAAATAACAAGAATTACAAAAATTACAAAAATTATAAAAATTACATTTGTTCACGGCCCTATGCACCGGAGGATCGGCGCGGGATCATTAAACTTAAACTAAACTAAAATTACAAAAATTACAAAAATTACAAAAATTACAAAAATTACAAAAATTACAAAAATTACAAAAATAACAAAAATTACAAAAATGACAAAAATGACAAAAATGACAAAAATTACAAAAACTACAAAAACTACAAAAATTACAAAAATTAAAAAAATTACAAAAATAACAAAAATTACAAAAATTACAAAAATGACAAAAATTACAAAAATTACAAAATTTACAGAAATTCAAAAATGACAAAAATTACAAAAATGACCAAAATAACAAAAATAACAATATTAACAAAAATAACAAATATAACAAAAATAACAAAAATTACAAAAATGACAAAAATTACAAAATAACAAAAATTACAATATAACAAAAAATACAAAAATGACAAAAATTACAAAAATGACAAAAATTACAAAAACTACAAAAATTACAATAGTTACAAAAATTACAAAAATTACAAAAATTACAAAAATTATAAAAACTACAAAAATGACAAAATTTACAAAAATTACAAAAATAACAAAAACTACAAAAATAACAATAGTTACAAAAATCACAAAAAATACAAAAATTATAAAAATTACAAGAATGACAAAAATACAAAAATGACAAAAATGACAAAATTACAAAAATTACCAAAAATTACAAAAATGACAAAAATTACAAAAATTACAAAAATTCCAAAAATGTCAAAAATGTCAAAAATAACAAATTTTACAAAAACAACATAAATGACAAAAATTACAAAAATAACAAAAATGACAAAAATTACAAAAATAACAAAAATTACAAAAATTAGAAAAATTACAAAAATGAAAAAAAATTCAAAAATGACAAAAATCACAAAAATTACAAAAATTACAAAAATTACAAAAATTACAAAAATTACAAAAATTACAAAAATTACAAAAATTACAAAAATTACAAAAATTACAAAAATTACAAAAATTACAAAAATTACAAAAATAACAAAAACTACAAAAATTACAAAAATTACAAAAATTACAAAAATAACAAAAGTTACAAAAATTACAAAAATTACAAAAATTACAAAAATTACAAAAATTACAAAAATTACAAAAATTACAAAAACTACAAAAATTACAAAAAATACAAAAATTACAAAAATTACAAAAATTACAAAAATTACAAAAATTACAAAAATTACAAAAATTACAAAAATTACAAAAATTACAAAAATTACAAAAATTACAAAAATTACAAAAATTACAAAAATTACAAAAAATACAAAAATTACAAAAATTACAAAAATTACAAAAATGACAAAAATGACAAAAATGACAAAAATGACAAAAATGACAAAAATGACAAAAATGACAAAAATGACAAAAATGACAAAAATGACAAAAATGACAAAAATGACAAAAATGACAAAAATGACAAAAATGACAAAAATGACAAAAATGACAAAAATGACAAAAATGTCAAAAATGACAAAAATGACAAAAATGACAAAAATGACAAAAATGACAAAAATGACAAAAATGACAAAAATGACAAAAGTGACAAAAATGACACAAAAATAATACATAAATGACACAAAATTTAAGTTATAACGACACAAATTAGGCAAAAAAAAAATTTGTGTCTTTTTTGTGTCAACTTTTTTTTATACTTGTGTCATTTAAGTGCCATTTTGTTACTATTTTTGTGACATTTTTGTGTCATTTTTGTGACATTTTTGTACCTTTTTGTGTCTTTTTTGTGTCATTCTTGTGTCATTTTTGTGTCATTTTTGTGTCATTTTTGTGTCATTTTTGTGTCATTTTTGTGTCATTTTTGTGTCATTTTTGTGTCATTGGTGTCATTTTTGTGTCAGTTTTGTATCATTTTTATGTCAAATGGTAAAAAAACGCAAAAACCACACAAAAGTTACACAAAAATTTCACAAAAATTACACAAAAATAGCACATAATGTCACACAAATTAAACAAAATTGGAACAAAAATGGTACTAAATGGTTCAAAAATGACTCCAAAATGACAAAAAATTGACACAAAATTGCTACAAAATTGACTTAAATTACAAAAAAAAATTGTTTCATTTTTGTGCAATTTTTACGTTATTTTTGTGTCAGTTATGATTCATTTTTGTTTTTATTCAATGTCATTTTAGTGCCATTTTTGTGTCATTTTTGAGTCAATTTTGCTTCATTTTTGTGTAATTTTTGTGCCATTTTTGTGTCATTTTTGTGACATTTTTGTGTCAATGACACAAAAATAATGCAAAAATTTCACAAATTTAGACAAAAATTACACCAAAATGGCACATAAATGACATAAAATTGACACAGAAATAACACAAAAATTAAATAAAAATTACACAAAAATTACACTAAATTAACACTAAATTGACCCAAAAAAATATATAAAAATGACAACAAAACAACATCAGAGTGACACAAAATTAGCACAAAAACAATTCAAAAGTGACACAAAAAAGACAAAAAAAAAATGTCACAAAAATGACAAAAAAATTGACATAAAATTGACATAAAAATTGCACAAAAAACGCGAAAATTACTCAAAAATTACAAAAAAATACCCAAAAAAATACAACTATAACCAAGAAAGAGACCAAAAAAGACAGTTTTTTTTATTTTCCCATTTTTTTTTATGTTCAACAGTTTTTAGAAAAAGGATATTTGAGCTTTTAGTACCTCTTCAATTAATACTTTTTTAAACCTCATTTTGAAGCTACCCTGAGAAGTTTAGAAATATTCTCTGTATGATTTATTTTTTTATTTTCCAATGAATTATATATTTACATGCATCCGACAACTCATTTCCAAAATAAGAATAACCAAAGATCAGTTAACCAGCTTCCGTATTCGTCCCGCCAAAACAGTCCAAAGGACGATGACATTCAACTGGCGCCATCATAGACGCATTGAGGGGGGCTTTTCTTTCCCGATGGAAAGATTTCTAAAATCACGCAATCCAAATCTGCCAAATTTTTTGCTTGCTTATGCCAGGCAGAAAAAATTGAATAAAAGCAAACCCAAAACTTTGACGCACTGCGGTTTTCCTTCCTTAGATTGTCTGTTGTGCCACGATTTTTGGAATCTCGCCACCAAATAGGATCTTGCTGAAGAAAGGAAAAAAACGTTACACAACGTTCACAACGTTGTAGTTTCCGGGTTTTACTTCTAGGCTTGGTTGGTTGCTTGCTTGCTGACTGCAAAGTCGCGAGCGCTTAGGGAAAATTGGAAAAATCCGGGTCTTGAATAAATTTTCCGACATCGTATCGTAAAGGTTATGCTGTGTGCGTTTTGTTTTGAGTTTTTTTCTCTTTGAGTTGAATGTTACATTTCCTGGAAGAAGATTTTAGAGAAAAATACCATCCAATTTGCAGCATTTGTTGGACCACTGCAAAAAAAAGTCTGTTGTAAGGCAATGCCAAATTTTAAATATTTTATTCAAAACCTGATTTTGAATTTCTAAAAGTTTGAATTTTAAGCGGATTTTATTCAGAAGTCTGAGTTCGACTGTTTTAGAGTTTCATCTGACTTTAAATTTTCACTGTGTTGCATCTCACACGCATGGGATTTCCCATGCGTACACTTTCGATTCATCCCCCCTTACCTCCATACGATTTTCCAGCACAAGCTGTAGAGATATCACACACAGAATCGGAATAAAATAAAACGAATCCTCGGGTGACACAAATTTTCGATGACACCCGGACTCCATTCGAGAATAACGCCGGAACTCGAAGAAGATCTGCTCTCCTAATAGGGCAACTTGGCAAAAGGACTTTTGTCAGTCGAATATTTGTATTGAAAGCACGAGCCATCCGAATCAGATTACCCCGAACAACATAGATCCTTTTGTAGCCGGTTTCCGCAAACTGCTGAGATTTTGGACCCCGGAAACAAACAAGTCTCTTAGGGGTTCTGGGTCTCAACTGGATTTTTGTCCTTTTTCAGGAGTTTCTAAATCCTTATTGGTGTTTTGTTTGAAAGCTTATAGAAATTTAGGAAAATTTTCTAGTCAGTTTAAGTGAGATCAATTTAATCTCAGCCTCAATCTTTGTCGGTTTTTTTTCTTCAACGTTCTATCGGAAAGTTTCCTTAAAGCCAACCGAAAATTGATTCGTTTGAAATCTGTCAGAAAAAGGCGCAAAAAAGTTTACAGTCCAGTGAGATTGCGTGCTTTTCCCACATTGGGAACGAACATGTTGGTAGGTCCCTATTGTGTTAACCCTTTTCAATCGAAATAAAATTTTGAAGCTCAAAGAAAGTCATTTTTAGAGAAAGCTGACTCAAACGTGCCTCGGAGTTTTCCTTCCACCTACACCGGATCTAGCTCAGCGGAAAGGTTTAAAGGATTCCTACCTCAAGAGAGAAAAAAAAACTTCTCCATCACTGCCCGGAATAAAGGTGCAAACATGGATCCAAAGAAGGCCTGTTAAAAAAAGTCCCGATGCCCGGAAAATCAATACTTGTCTTGAAAGAAGGGCAAACATTTGGCCAGGTGGTTTTGAGAAGCCTCCAGGGACTCAGGAGAAGGCGATGGATCATGAAAACGAACGGAAAAACAATTTCAAGGCCTGCACTCAGCATCCTCTTTAGCAATTTTAGGCGAAGAAAGAGGTCATACCGAAAAAATGGACCTTATTCCGACAATTCAAGGCAAGGTTGCTGTTTTTTGCTCCTTCTTCCTAGAATAAGCAGTCATTTTTTTACCGTTCAGGGACGACGACGTTAACTTTCTCGTTGAATTAAGTGGGTGGTAAATGGGAGGATGGCGAATTTTGGTATTTGGTAATTTTGAGGGTAAGTCTGTGGCTGCCGGGCATGTGGTGTTGATACTTGACCTTTGTCAGTACAATTTTCTTCTGAAAAAGGTCAATAAGGATATTTTTCTGTTGGTCAAATTATATCAACTGGAACCGGAAAAAAAATCTAGAACACAATGCTAACACAATCATGAAATTTCATAAAATTGCCGAAAAAAGAAACAAAATTTCAGTCTATGTTTTTGAAAAATCCTCTGTTGAAAACAAACACGATGCGGAATTCGGATTTTAAGTTTGGATCTGATTCAACGTTTTCGAAGTTTATAGAATGTATTTAAGAAATAGGAAAAATGTTTAAAAAAATCTCACTTATTGATAGAAATTTAGTCCCGAGAATAGAATTTTACAAGTTAGGCTTAAAAAATCTATTAGACTTCAGACAGTTAGACTAAGCCTGTGAGATTGCCCAGATATTGTTCAAATTTGTTCACTTTACTTCGCAGAATTGATCAGAAATTCAAATTGAGTTCTTATCTTGTGTCCTAAAAAATTTTTTTAAGTTATTGTTGTCAAAATAACAAGAATGAATTTTTGGAAGCCTTAAAAATTATTTTGAATCGGCTTATTTATTTCGATATAAAAATCAATTTATCAAGTTTTCTTCTTGATTTTAATGGAAAAGAGAATTGTGTCAAATTGATGTTATTTTGGTGTTTTTATGTGTCATTTTTGATTCATTTTTGTGTCATTTAAATGTTATTTTTATGCCATTTTTGTGTCATTTTTGTATTATTTCTTCATGCCATTTTTATTTTTTTCTTGTGTTATCTTTGTGCCACTTTTGTGTCAGTTTTGGGTCCATTTTTAGTAATTTTTGTGTCATTTCTGTGCAATTTTTGTGAATTTTTTTTTGTTATTTTTTTGTCACGTTCGTGTCAGTTTGTGGTCAATTTTTCGTAATTTTTGTATTATTTCTGTGCTATTTTTGTTTATTTTTTGTGTTATTTTTATGTCACTTTTGTGTCAATTTTGGGACTATTTTTTGTCATTTTTGTCATTTTTGTCATTTTTGTCATTTTTGTCATTTTTGTCATTTTTGTCATTTTTGTCATTTTTGTCATTTTTGTCATTTTTGTCATTTTTGTCATTTTTGTCATTTTTGTCATTTTTGTCATTTTTGTCATTTTTGTCATTTTTGTCATTTTTGTCATTTTTGTCATTTTTGTCATTTTTGTCATTTTTGTCATTTTTGTCATTTTTGTCATTTTTGTCATTTTTGTCATTTTTGTCATTTTTGTCATTTTTGTCATTTTTGTCATTTTTGTCATTTTTGTCATTTTTGTCATTTTTGTCATTTTTGTCATTTTTGTCATTTTTGTCATTTTTGTCATTTTTGTCATTTTTGTCATTTTTGTCATTTTTGTCATTTTTGTCATTTTTGTCATTTTTGTCATTTTTGTCATTTTTGTCATTTTTGTCATTTTTGTCATTTTTGTCATTTTTGTCATTTTTGTCATTTTTGTCATTTTTGTCATTTTTGTCATTTTTGTCATTTTTGTCATTTTTGTCATTTTTGTCATTTTTGTCATTTTTGTCATTTTTGTCATTTTTGTCATTTTTGTCATTTGTGTCATTTTTGTCATTTTTGTCATTTTTGTCTTTTTTGTCTTTTTTGTCATTTTTGTCATTTTTGTCATTTTTGTCATTTTTGTCATTTTTGTCATTTTTGTCATTTTCGTCATTTTTGTCATTTTTGTCATTTTTGTCATTTTTGTCATTTTTTTCATTTTTGTCATTTTCGTCATTTTTGTCATTTTTGTCATTTTTGTCATTTTTGTCATTTTTGTCATTTTTGTCATTTTTGTCATTTTTGTCATTTTTGTCATTTTTGTCATTTTTGTCATTTTTGTCATTTTTGTCATTTTTGTCATTTTTGTCATTTTTGTCATTTTTGTCATTTTTGTCATTTTTGTCATTTTTGTCATTTTTGTCATTTTTGTCATTTTTGTCATTTTTGTCATTTTTGTCATTTTTGTCATTTTTGTCATTTTTGTCATTTTTGTCATTTTTGTCATTTTTGTCATTTTTGTCATTTTTGTCATTTTTGTCATTTTTGTCATTTTTGTCATTTTTGTCATTTTTGTCATTTTTGTCATTTTTGTCATTTTTGTCATTTTTGTCATTTTTTTCATTTTTGTCATTTTTGTTATTTTTGTCATTTTTGTCATTTTTGTCATTTTTGTCATTTTTGTCATTTTTGTCATTTTTGTCATTTTTGTCATTTTTGTCATTTTTGTCATTTTTGTCATTTTTGTCATTTTTGTCATTTTTGTCATTTTTGTCATTTTTGTCATTTTTGTCTTTTTTGTCATTTTTGTCATTTTTGTCATTTTTGTCATTTTTGTCATTTTTGTCATTTTTGTCATTTTTGTCATTTTTGTCATTTTTGTCATTTTTGTCATTTTTGTCATTTTTGTCATTTTTGTCATTTTTGTCATTTTTGTCATTTTTGTCATTTTTGTCATTTTTGTCATTTTTGTCTTTTTTGTCATTTTTGTCATTTTTGTCATTTTTGTCATTTTTGTCATTTTTGTCATTTTTGTCATTTTTGTCATTTTTGTCATTTTTGTCATTTTTGTCATTTTTGTCATTTTTGTCATTTTTGTCATTTTTGTCATTTTTGTCATTTTTGTCATTTTTGTCATTTTTGTCATTTTTGTCATTTTTGTCATTTTTGTCATTTTTGTCATTTTTGTCATTTTTTTCATTTTTTTCATTTTTTTTCATTTTTGTCATTTTTGTCATTTTTGTCATTTTTGTCATTTTTGTCATTTTTGTCAGTTTTGTCATTTTTGTCATTTTTGTCATTTTTTGTCATTTTTGTCATTTTTGTCATTTTTGTCATTTTTGTCATTTTTGTCATTTTTGTCATTTTTGTCATTTTTGTCATTTTTGTCATTTTTGTCATTTTTGTCATTTTTGTCATTTTTGTCATTTTTGTCATTTTTGTCATTTTTGTCATTTTTGTCATTTTTGTCATTTTTGTCATTTTTGTCATTTTTGTCATTTTTGTCATTTTTGTCATTTTTGTCATTTTTGTCATTTTTGTCATTTTTGTCATTTTTGTCATTTTTGTCATTTTTGTCATTTTTGTCATTTTTGTCATTTTTGTCATTTTTGTCATTTTTGTCGTTTTTGTCATTTTTGTCATTTTTGTCATTTTTGTCATTTTTGTCATTTTTGTCATTTTTGTCATTTTTGTCATTTTTGTCATTTTTGTCATTTTCGTCATTTTTGTCATTTTTGTCATTTTTGTCATTTTTGTCATTTTTGTCATTTTTGTCATTTTTGTCATTTTTGTCATTTTTGTCATTTTTGTCATTTTTGTCATTTTTGTCATTTTTGTCATTTTTGTCATTTTTGTCATTTTTGTCATTTTTGTCATTTTTGTCATTTGGGGATTTTTTTTTATTATCTGACGGGTTTGCGCCGGGGGTCTTCAGATTTTCCCCAAAATTGAAAATTTGGTTCATTTTTGCGACTTAAAAACACATGTGTTTTTTCAGATTTCTAACATTTTTATTTTTTAAGTTAGCTTCGGTTAGATTTTTTTGTAAATAAAAAAACACCATTTTTCAAAGCTACATAACTCTGTTGTTTCTCAACGGAAATTATAAAATAGCACATCAAAATGCATTGAAATTTTACCAGCTTTCCAAATAGAATAGTTGAAAAAAATTAAATAATGACCTATAACATGAAAAGTTGTAAATAAACTTTAAATGGCGTCTAAAAGTACCGTCTGCACCACCGAATATTTTGCAAAAAATACCATTGTGTAGCTCGATTCATGATGCAACTTTCATCTGAAGACACCAAAGTGGGCCATTAATACCTTGAAGAGTTATGAAAGAAATAATGACAATAAATCTCTTTTTTTGCATGGAAAACAAACAATGGTCGAACAACTGCACTCACATATGAAGATAGCAAAGACTTCTAACAACATGGAAACAAAAGAACTTATCAAAGTTGGTAAAAAACACTATTTTTTCGTCCTTTTCAGACTGCCCCTACTCGCATAACAGTCCCATATGAATTTTCGTCATTTTAGGTCAACATAAGGCTTCAACATAAAAGACTAAAAAAAGAGGTTTTGTTCTAGAAATTTCGAAAAAAAAATATCAATTCGTGGCTGTCCTATATGAAATATACCTGAATAACAGTGCCATATGTGAAATACCACGGATTTGGTTACTTTTCAATGTTTCTTTCGGCGAAATAGTCTTTGGTTTATTTTGCTTTGAATCATTTAAACTTTTTTTTTAACTCACTTGATGTCGAATGATGCACACTAGTTTTCGAAGGCAGGTCTGACTATCTTAGGAATGACTTCCTGAGCGAAAAACTATCGGATGCAATCAAAAATCGTAAAAAGATTCAACTTACAATGTGGAATTCATGATATTTTTTTGCAAAAGTATGTTTCTTTCTCTGACAATTGCATTTAGAAGTTCAAAAATGATCAAATTCAAGTCTTAGAAAGTAGCTTGGTGAGAAAAATATATTTTGTATGGGACTGTTATGCTAGTAGATTCGAAAAAGGCTTCAAGTATGGTCGATTAACAGTCCCATAATGAATGAAAATGGTTCTCTCGACCTTACCAATAACCCAATTTCGAAAATTTCAGGCCTAAAGATTTATTATGACAACCTAGAAACGATTTTCGTTTATGCTGAAAGTGGTGGTCACAATGTAAAAATATATTCCAAAACAGAAAAAGCTGATTGTCTCGCTTGCTTATTTTTGTATATGGGACTGTTATGAAAGAAGGGGCGGTAGATTGTTGCAGCTTAACTGACTTCATGTTATATCCAAAAATCTAATAACGTATTCGTTTATACCCAGTTTTGCACCAGGTCACAACAAGTTATGCACATTTTACTGTCATTTTTAGAAGTTTATGCGCTAAGTTTTGCATCCGTAATTCCCCAGATTTGATTTAAAATGGACGGTGGAACACTGAAGATTCGTGTGTGAGCGATCGAGGTAGCAAAACACTGACGACGAATTATGTTCGTTCTAGTTAGTAAACCTCAAAACTGGGCGAATGTAGAAAACGAATACGGTAAAAGTATCATATTTTCATCATTTTACAGCCTGGGCTGGCCATACTGAGCTCTTTGATTATTTCTACAACATTTGTGCCACTTTCTCATACTTTTTTGATCAATGGGAAAGGATTTTGGTGTCCAGTGCTTAGCTCCCGATATAAAAACTGTGTAAAGCACGCCTATATTTCATTTTTTTAATCACATTTTTGTGATTCCAAACACAGGGACTGAACCTTCTACTATTGGCATTGATTATGCTTCACAATGATCTTTGATCGAAAAATTAATAAGTTATATAGTATTTGACCAGGTTGTAAAAGCAACATTCCCATTATTAGTTATATCACTTAAACAATACGATACTCAGAATTTTGGTTAAAATTTAAAGTCAGTTTTGCTGCAAACACTCTACAAAGCACGAAAAAGTAGTGTTTTTTACCTGCTTTGGTAAGTTCTTTTGTTTCCATGTTGTTAGAAGTGCTTGCTATCTCCATATGTGAGTGCAGTTGTTCGACCATTGTTTGTCTTCGATGCAAAAAAAGAGATTTATTGTCATTATTTCTTTCATAACTCTTCAAGGTGTTAATGGCCCACTTTGGTGTCTTCAGATGAAAGTTGCATCATGAATCGAGCTACACAATGGTATTTTTTGCAAAATATTCGGTGGTGCAGACGGTACTTTTATACGCCATTTAAAGTTTTTTTACAACTTTTCATGTTGAAGGTCATTATTTAATTTTTTTCAACTATTCTATTTGGAAAGCTGGTAAAATTTCAATGCATTTTGATGTGCTATTTTATAATTTCCGTTGAGAAACAACAGAGTTATGTAGCTTTGAAAAATGGTTATTTTTTATTTACAAAAAAATCTAACCGAAGCTAACTCAAAAAATAAAAATGTTAGAAATCTGAAAAAATACATGTGTTTTTATGTCGCAAAAATGAACCAAATTTTCAATTTTGGGGAAAATCTGAAGATCCCCGGCGCAAATTGTCAGATAATAAAAAAAAATCCCCATTTTTGTCATTTTTGTCATTTTTGTCATTTTTGTCATTTTTGTCATTTTTGTCATTTTTGTCATTTTTGTCATTTTTGTCATTTTTGTCATTTTTGTCATTTTTGTCATTTTTGTCATTTTTGTCATTTTTGTCATTTTTGTCATTTTTGTCATTTTTGTCATTTTTGTCATTTTTGTCATTTTTGTCATTTTTGTCATTTTTGTCATTTTTTTCATTTTTGTCATTTTCGTCATTTTTGTCATTTTTGTCATTTTTGTCATTTTTGTCATTTTCGTCATTTTGTCATTTTTGTCATTTTTGTCATTTTTGTCATTTTTGTCATTTTTGTCATTTTTGTCATTTTTGTCATTTTTGTCATTTTTGTCATTTTTGTCATTTTTGTCATTTTTTTCATTTTTGTCATTTTTGTCATTTTTGTCATTTTTGTCATTTTTGTCATTTTTGTCATTTTTGTCATTTTTGTCATTTTTGTCATTTTTGTCATTTTTGTCATTTTTGTCATTTTTGTCATTTTTGTCATTTTTGTCATTTTTGTCATTTTTGTCATTTTTGTCATTTTTGTCATTTTTGTCATTTTTGTCATTTTTGTCATTTTTGTCATTTTTGCATTTTTGTCATTTTTGTCATTTTTGTCATTTTTGTCGTTTTCGTAATTTTTGTCATTTTTGTCATTTTTGTCATTTTTGTCATTTTTGTCATTTTTGTCATTTTTGTCATTTTTGTCATTTTTGTCATTTTTGTCATTTTTGTCATTTTTGTCATTTTTGTCATTTTTGTCATTTTTGTCTTTTGGTCATTTTTGTCATTTTTGTCATTTTTTTCATTTTTGTCATTTTCGTCATTTTTGTCATTTTTGTCATTTTCGTCATTTTCGTCATTTTTGTCATTTTTGTCATTTTTGTCTTTTTTGTCATTTTTGTCATTTTTGTCATTTTTTTCATTTTTGTCATTTTTGTCATTTTCGTCATTTTTGTCATTTTTGTCATTTTTGTCATTTTTGTCATTTTTGTCTTTTTTGTCATTTTTGTCATTTTTGTCATTTTTGTCATTTTTGTCATTTTTGTCATTTTTGTCATTTTTGTCATTTTTGTCATTTTTGTCATTTTTGTCATTTTTGTCATTTTTGTCATTTTTGTCATTTTTGTCATTTTTGTCATTTTTGTCATTTTTGTCATTTTTGTCATTTTTGTCATTTTTGTCATTTTTGTCATTTTTGTCATTTTTGTCATTTTTGTCATTTTTGTCATTTTTGTCATTTTTGTCATTTTTGTCATTTTTGTCATTTTTGTCATTTTTGTCATTTTTGTCATTTTTGTCATTTTTGTCATTTTTGTCATTTTTGTCATTTTTGTCATTTTTGTCATTTTTGTCATTTTTGTCATTTTTGTCATTTTTGTCATTTTTGTCATTTTTGTCATTTTTGTCATTTTTGTCATTTTTGTCATTTTTGTCATTTTTGTCATTTTTGTCATTTTTGTCATTTTTGTCATTTTTGTCATTTTTGTCATTTTTGTCATTTTTGTCATTTTTGTCATTTTTGTCATTTTTGTCATTTTTGTCATTTTTGTCATTTTTGTCATTTCTGTCATTTTTGTCATTTTTGTCATTTTGTCATTTTTGTCATTTTTGTCATTTTTGTCATTTTTGTCATTTTTGTCATTTTTGTCATTTTTGTCATTTTTGTCATTTTTGTCATTTTTGTCATTTTTGTCATTTTTGTCATTTTTGTCATTTTTGTCATTTTCGTAATTTTCGTCATTTTTGTCATTTTTGTCATTTTTGTCATTTTTGTCATTTTTGTCATTTTTGTCATTTTTGTCATTTTTGTCATTTTTGTCATTTTTGTCATTTTTGTCATTTTTGTCATTTTTGTCATTTTTGTCATTTTTGTCATTTTTGTCATTTTTGTCATTTTTGTCATTTTTGTCATTTTTGTCATTTTTGCCATTTTTGTCATTTTTGTCATTTTTGTCTTTTTTGTCATTTCTGTCATTTTTGTCATTTTTTTCATTTTTGTCATTTTTGTCATTTTTGTCATTTTTGTCATTTTTGTCATTTTTGTCATTTTTGTCATTTTTGTCATTTTTGTCATTTTTGTCATTTTTGTCATTTTTGTCATTTTTGTCATTTTTGTCATTTTTGTCATTTTTGTCATTTTTGTCATTTTTGTCATTTTTGTCATTTTTGTCATTTTTGTCATTTTTGTCATTTTTGTCATTTTTGTCATTTTTGTCATTTTTGTCATTTTTGTCATTTTTGTCATTTTTGTCATTTTTGTCATTTTTGTCATTTTTGTCATTTTTGTCATTTTTTCAAGGGAAAAATTTGTTAGAAACTTTCTCTTTAGAAAAACTTAAGTAGAAATTAAATAAATCTGGAATCAGATGCAAACAAGACTGGTTGAATATTTCAAAAAACCACAAAACATTTCCGCAAAGTGTTAGAAGCAATACTTCTACGTTTAAAGGGCGGTCTTTAAGCTCCACCCCACTTCCAAAACATGTTATTTGATGTCTCGTTCTCAGAAAGCTCCTCACCAAGCGGCCTGAGGGTAGCCAAAAGCAAACCAATTCGAACCCCCGACCCCGTTCCGCGGAAATTTGGGGGGGAAGAAAAACATTCACAACTTTACAGCACATTGCTGCATGTTTGGCTTCCGATTGTTTCTCCGTTTCAACCCGGAACAGGCCCGAGAAAGCTTGCCTCCGAAGTGTACTTGAACCGTCCCTAATGTGGTCATATTTTGCGCTTCCGTCTCTTACGTCTTGCTCTAGATCAGAAAATGGAAGCAACAAAACCACCACAGCCGCTCTCATGTTCCCAACTTTGATATTGTACACATGAGCCCCCTAAAGTAGGCCAACGTGTGGGTCCAACCTCAGTCGAATCAGAAGGAGCTCCAGGCTTGCTGCACAAGATATTGAGTTTTATTTCCGAACCGGCAGCAGCAACCGCGCGTGGACGCATAAAATTCCCATCCGAAAGCCTACATTTAGGCTGAGGCAGAACGAAATCATTTTACCCCGACGCCTTAAGTTAGGCTCCGAAGTCGGCTTGTAGCAAAGCAGAGATTTCTCGACTTGCCCGTGCATCTTCTAGGCTAGGCTAGGGCTGTTTCCGAGTTTAAGAGAGACGACGACGGCGGCACAGTCAGTAGTTTATGGTCGATTCGCCCGGGCAAGTCAAGAACATTTGCCGAAATCATATGACTTGACTTACTACCCTGAGAGTGGAAAGGCAGCAACAGCAATACTCATACAAATATCGCCTTATAGCTGTGTTGTTATTGTTCCTCTCCTGAGGGCAGGTTCCTGGCATTGAATATCCAGCGAACCGCAAATTGAATATTCTATCCTACTGACATCGTCGTTTCCACTCGAGAAACAACGTTTTCGAACAGGCCCGGAATGGTCTATCGAGCTGCGCTCCGAAAAGATACTTGTGTTTCGTGGTTTGCCTACATTTCGGCGCGTCGGAATTGATATGGAAATGGAATTCTCTCTGTGTATGGTTTGATTAAGATGTTGATTTTTTCGGGCTCCGGTTGTTCTCCTTTCCGATACGAAGTCTACCCAGGACCCAGAATGATTGTTAACACCGACCCTCTCGAATGGAGTAAAGCCCTGCTCCAGGAGATAATTCAAGTCGACTTGGTTCATTGAATCTGTGCTGCTTGAATGCACAATTTTACTAGGAACTCGGATGGCAAACGGCAAAAATCGATGTGAATACATCAAACCAAATGCGCAATTTCAGAGTAAACGATGTTTTTCTTTGTACTTCTAAAACACGAAACACAAAAACAATCTTAAACCTTACCATAGTATTAAGGCAGGATGTTGGTTTCTATGAAAACTTTTTATAAACATTCTGAATAAGCAGTTGTTATCATAAATTTGTATCTGAAATGTAGAATAGACGTTTAAAGCTTAAATCAGTATGCGATTTCAAATTGTTCTGATTCCAGGCTCTTCTGTCTTTAAACTGTAGGTTCATACGGACGCTCTTTAAGTAGAACCACAATCAAGCTCGAAATTCAGTAGAAATAAGGATTAAAAATCAAATCCTAGAACCAGGTTCTGGTGCCGACATCTGAAATAAGGACCAGGAATAAGTGTGTTAGAATTAGTGTTAAAACCGCAATACGGATCGAGATCAGGATCAGTATTAAAAATTGGAAAAGGATCCCTAATATGATTGAGATCAGGATCAGAATTTGGGTCCAGATCGGAACCAGGAATCTGAAACGATTTCGGGATCGAAATCAAGGCTTTGATCTTGTTTCGTTTCAGATTTAAGATAAGGATCTAATTCTGGAACACAATCAACATCAGTGTTATAATCTTGATCCACTTTGGGATCACCTAAAGGATCAGCATTTGGACCAAGATTCAAATCAGGGTCAGTTAGACAAAATTGAACGGATTTTTTAGGGTTGCCCGGATATTTAATATAAAATATTAAAAAAGTAATCGGAAAAGGTTTCCCGGATTTCGTTCAAAAAAGTCCAGATTTCTCCCGGGTTTATTCACTTCTTTTGCCAAATCAAACAAATACCTACAAATTGTGTTGTTTTATTTAAACCTTCAAAAAAGGAATTTTCGTGCAAGTTTTATAAAATGCGATAAAAACCCTGCTGATTAGTTTTGATGTAAAATAATTTGTTTCAAGTATTATTTTCTTTATTGTTGATGAGTAGTTCCTGGGTTTTAATTTCATTTGCCCGTATACCACCCGGATTTTTGATCAATAACATTAAAAATCAAATGATAAAAATGCCCGGATTTGTTCAGTCCTGATAGGTGCTGGTTAATTCTTGCAAATTTATGGTTCTATGTATTTGAAACTGATTTCTTTAACTTTATTCAACTTTATCCGAAAATAAACGGTAAATTTAAAACATGTAGGTACTCTGACGATTACACAAGGCTACAAAAATTACATTTTTCTGTTGTGCAAAGAACTTAGAAGTTAATCTTGACTAAAATATGCAATTAATTTTTTGCTAGCAGCTCTTGTTTTACTTTGGAAAAAATGTTAGTATTTATTTAATCAATTTGTGCAGTTTTGGAATAACTGTAGAGTATTACAAAGATACGGAAATTAAAGAATTTACTTCAGTGATAAACTTTCCCGAAAACCGCGAGTATGACTTAAGAGAAAAAAAATTATGAAGATTCTCCTAAATACTATTTACTCGTTTCCAATTTAGCAAAAAACGAGATTTTTTACGAAATTTTTAAGAAATTTTTATTCAGATTGAATCTTAGATGCAATTTTTAACAAAGTACTTAAATGAATTGAAATCTTTAATATCAAATACTCAAAGACTTTCTTCAAAGATATCAGAAAAAGTTGCAATTTAATTTTTTCAACTTTCTAAATATTGTAGAGTTTGATTTTCGGAAAATCAGACCAGTTTCTTACGTAAATTTATATCAATCCTACGTTTCGGTGTCGTATAACACCTCCTTCAGGAATCCTACAATTTGTGTCAAATTGTTTTATTTTAAAGTGATATTGCTCTGAAACTCGAATATGTAGGTTTAATATGAATCCTCTATTAAAAATTAGTTCTTGTTTTTCACGTAAGTGTGTTTGTTGATCATCGCTTTGACTTCAAAATTTTCAAACAACATTTAAAATACAAGAGCGGATAGAAAAAAAACGTCCGATTATTCGAATTCAGGACACCAAAATCTTCCAAAATCAGTTTTATAAACAAAGACTCAAAAAGTGCTGTTCCATGTGCTGAATGTGTCAGGTTTTTCTTACATCAGAAGCTTAGAAAAAAACAAGGTTTTCCAACAAGAAAATTTCAAATAAGTTTACCTATCAATTTTTATTTATTTCCTAAATCTCAAGTTCCCTATTTATTTCGATAACATAAGGTTGTCAGATTTTTTCAAAGCTATTTTATCTAAAAACCAGGCAAAATCCAAGCATTTGATATTAAAATGTCGACCGAAAATCCGGGTCATATCCGAGCAAATTTGATTAAAATCCAGGAATTACTCAATACAAAAAAAGAAAAAAAAAACTTTATTTTTTTTTCATCAGCAGTTTTAATTGCATTTTAGGCTTTCAAAAAACTGCTCATGATAATTTCTTCATCCAGTTTAATTCTTTTATATAATAAGTTATTCATTTTAAATCAGTTCTTTCAAAAATAAGTCCCAAAAAGCTTTCAGTTGTTTTGAAGCTTTAAAAAATATACGAGGGATCTTAAAGGCTTCATTTGAAAAAAAAAATACTTTGGTTAGATTTCATCACATATTCGGGAATAAAAGGATTAATAAGTTGAAGGTTCAAATCAGATTCATTATAAACTCTTGTAAACTACAGTTTAAATTTTCGTTTAAATTTTTGTACAGTAAAATCGATTTCTGAATCTAAATTCGATTTTTTGTTCGCAATTCAACAAGTGAATCTGATTAAAAATTCCGAATGATAAAACTCTTATATTTCAATCCTGAATCACCATTATAAATTTTTTTTGAGTTTCAATTCTGCCTCAGAATAAAGAATATTAATTTCAAAACTAAATCTTAAAACTGGTTTATAACTTAAGATACAGTCCCCGTTCGTTTTTGGCAACATTCGATTTTGGCAAAATCCAATTTTGGCACATGTGCCAAAAACAAACGGTTTTTAAACGCGACATTACCATTTGGTTTCCCCTATAACAGGACCAATATAATTGAAACAAACACCATAAATACGTTTTTATGTTCTGAAATGATGGTAAAATGCAACAAGAAAAACAATAGTTTAAAAAATTAATAAAGTACTTAAAAATTAATAAAAAAAAATGAAAAATCTAGGAGATTAAAAACCAAATACAAACAAACGACTAGAAATGAGAAAAAAATAACTAAAACATGATGAAAAATGACAAAACAGCAAATATATCGAAAACAACCAAGATTTTAAACAAAGCAAGAGTAGTGCAAAATACATCAAAACATGAAAAAAATGATGGAAAAAAGACTAAAAATGCTCGGAAATTGACTAAAAATAACGTTAACGATATTAAAAATAGTTATTTTGTAAGATTTAAAAAAAAAACTTTAAGAAAAAAACCGTTCGATTTTGGCAACATTTGATTTTGGCAACACAAAATGATAGGGCATGTTGCCAAAATCGAACGGAGTCTGCATTGGCTTTTAAAATTCCGGAATAATGAGTTTCAAACATGGAAAATTAATCTTAAAAAGCAGAACCAAGCTTCGAATCAGCATTCTGTCCCTATGTGAACCGCACTGAAAATCAAGAATAATAAACTGGATACAGATTCCACAATCCGATCACAGGCAACAAATTTGTTTTTCTATAAAACATTTGGAATCAGAATATCAGATATGATTCGAACCTTTGCTCACCAGAAAATTTTCTGCAATAATCCGGTTAGGGCAAATCCGGGCTATTTCATCTAAAATCCAAGCACACGATTTCAAAGTTTACAATCCGAAATCTGGGTAATATCCAGGCAAAATAGGAAAACCATCAATTAAAAAAAAACAAAACTCGAAAAATAGTTTTTATTTTTTTTTATATAATTTCCCTAAAAAATTGTTTTGGACCCAATACATTATTGTTATCACGCAATTAGAATTTTTCTTTGATTTGCAAATAATGTGAAAACATTCGGGCAAAATCTTGGCCATCTGGCAACCCTAGTGAGTCTAACCTTATTGAAAATTCGATGTTCGGGACTAAGGATTGTACTCATAACTTCTGAAACCGTTTTTACTAAACATCGATCAACAAGTGAGAATTATTTGAAAAACTGTAATAGAACTGTTAGGATTTGGTTTTAGTACTGAGTCGAGATTGACTCGAGACTCTGATTTACTTTAGTCTATTATCAAAATATGATCAAGAATTCAAAATTTGGAGTTAAGAGAAGAAAATTTTTCTTGTCATTTTTGGTTCCTCATAAGCGGAGAGAGGGGTTTAACCTCCAAACTCCCTTCCCCCTTTTGTCCTTCCGATCATGATTTGCATGTAAAATTATGCTTGTCTTATTTTTAAATCGATACTGGATGATATGTTATAATGAACAAATTTTGCAACTTGAAGGATACAAATTTAAAACGTTTAAGAGTCCAACTGACGACTTAAATTGATAAACCAAAATATCGGTTAAGGATTTAAAAATGCTTAAAAAGATAAAACAGGTTAATAAAACCTGGTTCTGTAAGCTATTTACGCTTTGAATATTCAAGATATTAAAAAAATGAGAATGATCTTTTTAAACGCCATGTTCGATAAAAATTATGGGAATAATTTGAACATGGCCAAAATTTCTATTGTCTGAATTTAGCTGGAAAAAATACTTCAAAAGTAAAATCAAATTCAACACATGCTGAAATTAAGGAAAACGCGTTTTTTTGCTCATCATATATTTATTCCAATGGTTCGTTATAATTCCAGATATTTTTAATTACTTAAAGGTAACAAAATTTGAACATTTAAACAATACGTGGGTTTAAAAATCTTTACTTTCCAAAATAATTATCAAAATTTCAAGTTCAATAAAGGTACAGAATTCAAATTTCACAAAAAAAATAAAGGGCGTGAATTTGAAATGAAGAATTGAAATTTTAAAAAAAGCTTATCACCTTTGCACAATGGGGAAAATCAGTGTATAAAACGCGAAGAAATTCAAAATCTTCTCTCCTACACCCAAACCCAAATCTACGAAAATATATTTTGCTTTAGTGAAAATGTCCATAAACTCGATTGGGCATAGTTTCAGATACCGCAAGAGCTTTCGAACAGAGATATAGTACCTTTTTAACCCGTGATATTATATTATATCTCCTATATTTTGTTAACAATCCGGAAAAAACTAATATGGACTTGAAAATTTTGAAAAAAATGGACCTATCTTGTGTGATTATTTTTCGAGCAATCAAATAAAGGCTTTTTGAGCCACAGCATGCTTCTAAAAATAGAGTTATGACTGTTTTTACCTTTGGTTCCCCTAGATATTTCAATAAATTTAGAAAAAAAATGTTTGGACTTGAAAATTTCGAACAAAAAGAGACCCATCTAGTGTGATTTTTTCCTAGAAAACGAATGAAGGCTATTTGAGTCACCCCATGCATCGGTAACTGGAGAACTTACCCTTAATCTCCCAACATTTTTCAAATGGTTCAAAATAGCTTGTTCGGACTGGAAAACTTTGGAGCAAATGAAACGTATGTTTTTGTTTCCAGGAATCGAATGGAGGCTGCTTGAGCCAAAAATATGCATTTTTTTCTGAACTATTTGCGAAATGAAGGGGAATTAAAGGTAAAAAAAACCATAACTCAATTTTCCGATGCGTGCGGTGGCTCAAGCAGCCTTCATTCGATGCCTCAATAAAAAAATCACACAAGTTGGTCTCAGATGGTTCAAAATTTTCAAGTCCCAACTAACTAGTTTAATAACAATCGAAAAATATAAGGGAATCGAGGGTAAAATCAGCCATAACTCCTTTTTTTTAAGCGTGACTCAAACAACCTTAAATCGATTTCTCGAAAAAAAAATCACAAAAGACATGTCTCATTTATTTCAAAATGTTTCAAGTCCAAATTAGTTTTTTTTAATAGTTTACAATATATCGGGGAATTAGAGGTGAAAAAGGCTTTATATCTCTGTTCGTAAGCTCGTGAGGCGTCTAAAACTATGTCCAATCGATTCTTCAAATATTTTTAGTAACGGAAAGTAAACTTTAATAGATTTGGTTCATGTAGGAGGGACAATAGTAAATTTCATTGCCGTTTTTTACACTTTTTCCCCCAAACTGAAACGGTTTAAAAAAAATGAAAAAACAAATTTAGAACTGCCGGAAGAAGAATTTGAAATAAAGTCCTTAGAAGCCCTTGAAATGATAATCATAGTCAGAACTCAAAGACAAAAAGTGAAAGTTTATTTCAGATTTGAGAATTTAGATACAAAATAAAATCGATTGAATCAAATATTCAAATGTTACGATAACTGGAAATTGTTCCATAGGGTTTTCGGATTGTAAATCCATGATTTTAACAAAAATAAATTATTGAATCACTGTGAAGGAAATATTCTTGAAAATTATATTGCTAAATATTTTTTTTATTGCATTCTTGCTCAATACTGACAACTCGAAAATCCAAATTATAATTTTGAGAAAGGAAACGTCCAAAATTGGGACCATGAAGCATGAATTTAAAAAAAACTAAGGAATAAAATCAAGAATTAATATTTAATGAAATCAAATTTTAATCTTTTATAAGGCTGAAATAAATTTGAAATCATTGGTTTATCACTCGGAGTTGAAACATCACGATAGGGAGGAGGGGATTGCTTAAAATAATCCAATTTTCGAATAAATTGAAATAAATTGGACAAAAACTTTTATGCAAAAAACTTGCATTAAATCTTCATATAAAAAAATCCAGTTATTTAAGTTCAAAAATTTGAAAAAACCTTGAATATAAAAGGTGATACATTTTCAATCTTCTTCAGTTTGACTTTCGCTACTTCAGTTTTTTGATATTTGGAAAATTTTCAGTTTTTCCAATAAAACACCATAAACTTCATTCATTCCCTCTTTTGGATTTTCGAAAAAATTCGGAAGGTGACAAAAAAGGAATGTGATATTTGTTCCGCCCTTAAAGACTAGATTTTAATTTTGGAACTGAAAATTTCAGAGGAGGCTCGAACCTTGCAGTACGTTTCATAAACTAAATTTTTAGATTCTAAAAATGATTCAGTCATTTCATTCAATGATTCATGATTTCTTTAATTCATGAATATTTGAAGCAATTGAAATATAATCCAAACCACGATAAAGATGGTAAGAAATAGTGACATAAGGAAATTTCAAAATTATTTCCCAATAATTAAAAGTTTCTTTAACATTCTATAAAACTAAATTCCCTTCTAGTTTTTCATTCCGCCGAACAGGTTACTTAAAATTTGAATCTAAACTAAAAAATAGCATTTATGATGTTCTTGAAAGAACCAAACAGCATCAGATTCTTTTTCAAAAAAAAAACAGTTTTTCAATTCAATTGGGAACTTGAATAAGTGAGTTCAAAAAATGATAAAATACTTGAAGTTACGTCTGTTGGCATTAAAGAAATGAGGAAGAAGGATTTCTTCTTTTAGATTCTGTTTAAAATTTTTTTTTTAATTTGTTTCAAAATTCAGATATTGTATCACCTTTTTTTTCGATTTCTAGTTTTTTATTTCAAATCTTGTTGAACAAAATTGCTAAAAAAATATATTGAATCTTATCGTTAAATGCGTTAAATATTTCAATGTTTTAATTGCCAATTTCTACTCGCAACTTTTATATATACTTTCTTTGATATATACTTTCTTTGATTTTTTTCTTTTCATAATACTCAAGCACAATTTGAATTTTCTTCAACCTTTTTCAACAAATTTACCGCAATATTCAAACTGAGCATTTTCATTTGAATTTTAGAAAAGAGCACTTCTACTTAGTACGGAAAAATAAGTTAAAATTAAAGAGGCTGAATTTGACAACTTTTGAATAAATAAGAAAATTCAATACTCGATATTATTGATAAAAAAATTAATTCACGAGATCAATTTTACAAAACGGAAAGAACTACAAAATAAAGAGAACAAGACGTAGGTATTAATCATTTAAAATCTTTTGAAGAATTTGGTAAAAAAAATATTAGAAATTTTCACAAATATATTTGTTGGAGCTAACCGAGTTGATTAGTTGTAGAACAACCATCCAACCATCCGAAGCTACTCGATTAAACAGAAATTAAACGTCAAACCAGGGAGGGACCCGATACTGATGTTCCTTGTCTCTAGGAATCCGATTCCCTTCCAAGAAGTGGCACCGCAAGCAGTTGTAAAGTTCTGGGCTACAAAAACCCCTTTCTTGGAAGTGAGGATAACGGACAAGATAATTGAATCAAAACCTATCAATTTCGTTACTAGTCGTCGTCTTTCGTTTGGTGTGTTTTCTCGTCCCATCTTGAGGCTTCCGGCAATGCGGCTGCCCTCCCCCCGCCCGCCCCCTTGATGATGGCCAACATTCCAGAGCCACCGGGAAATTGAATGTTTCCTTCTTTGCTGTGAGGGAGGCGAAGGTTCCAGACCACATCGGCTGAGGACTCGGGATAGGCGTAGTAAGGAGACAACTAATACGATTTGGTTCATTTGGTTTCGTCCGGATCATCCCCCCCTACTACTACTGGCACTAGTAGATACTCGATGA
Organism: Uranotaenia lowii; assembly: GCF_029784155.1. Lineage (NCBI taxonomy): Eukaryota > Metazoa > Arthropoda > Insecta > Diptera > Culicidae > Uranotaenia > Uranotaenia lowii. Next base: position 388,238,683 of record NC_073692.1, read on the forward strand.
ACCGTTCAAACATACTGGTTGCATAATCTTGAAGGAAGGAAGGGAGGGCAAATGTTGACGACGACGTGCTAAGAGGACCGATTTGGGTAAGGGGGGATGAATTGCATCGGTTTGCTGTTGTTGTTGTTTCTGTTGCTTCTGCCTGGTCTGGTTGGCATCATTCCATGAGCAGTTTGGATTGGATATTGAAACGATCTCTAAACATCCGTAAAATGGTTCAAGTCCGGGGTGTTTTAACAGAAACAGAAAACTGAATCGTCTTGGTCTTGAGGGGGGATTTGGATCGTCCGTAAAGTAGTGTTTATCTTGCATAAGTTGAACCACTCCCGGGACAGGACAACATAGCTCTCAGCTGCTTCGGTGGGCCCGATATGGATTTGTTGCTTTCGGGAGCTGTGTTTCGATGTCGATTATATACAGTGCGGACACTTAGCCGGTCGGTGTCTTTGGGATTCAAATTTATCGATGCTCAAGATCGTTGTTGCTGTTGGAAACGATGTTAAAGCAATGCTACTCTTCTGCTGGACAAGTGGTTCCTGAATGTTTCTTAATGGGTTTGCTTGTAAAGCTTAGGGAACGTACCAGGAAATCGTCATGTTCGAGATATAAATCAGATTAAAATCGGATTGAATGCAAAGCGTTGGTACAGTTTGATGACAAAGAAATTAATTACGGGAGCTAAGGGGTTTCAATTTTCCATTAAAAGAGTTCATGAGAAATTTCAACATTCTGAAAAGTCTAGGGAAATCATCATGAACTTGCTTTATTGGCTTAATTCGAATCCATTATCGTTGAAATTAAAGTTCACATGAACTTTACTTGCATTCCATGGTTAAAAAATCCCTCAATGAAGTTTTTGGCAATGCTTTCCACCTCTCTTCAACAAAAATTTGTACCATGCAGTATCTCTAAATTTACCCTGGTCAAAATGCCAGCAAGGAACTTTATTTCCCTAGCTCGCCATCTTCCATCGAGGTTATTTCCTCCTATTTCGGCTTGCTTCCAAGAACCTTGAGCGTCAAATTTGGAGGTCGGCTGCCACACTAATCCGTTCAAGGAGCGTCTCAACGTCACTCAACTGCTAGTCTGCCACCGAGAGAAGATTTTATGATCCAAACTAACTGAAGAGAAGGAAAAATACATAAGAAAATTCAAGAAGATTAGACAGAAAAAAGTTTCTACCAACTCTCTCACTCGTTTTGCGTCGGTCACGACGAATAAAAAAAAAGTAACTGTAACAATAAAAACTCATAGTGATTCAATTTTCCCACAAGGACCCCCCGAAACTAGGAATAAATTCCGTAGAAGAGGGTGGGTGGATTCTTGGATGAACGTCTCGCAAGCGGGATGATACTTTCCGGTATCGTCTTCACATCAAAACCCGAAAGCTGCCATTTATTTGCTACCAGCTGCCCCCGAGAAATACCTACTTCTGTGGAACTTGGTGGAAAGGGGGTTGGGAAATCATAGAAAAAAAAACTCGGGTCTCTTGTAAACGGATGGGAAAACTTTTCCCCAACAGGATGGGATTTTTGTGACACTTTATTAGTGAAGTGGAGCACTACCTTTCATTCGTTTTTCTTCTGAGGTGCTCAAGCTTTTAGTCGAAAATTTTTACGACTGGTTGCTGTGCGCTGCACAGTAGTTTTTGATCGAAACAAGTTGGCAAAAATTAATTAAAAGCTTTCTTATTCAAGATTGTACTCGGAAATTCTAGAAAATCAAAATATATTTTTTTTCAAATTTTGTTATTTTTTTTTTGTAAATTTCCAAAACTGGTTTTGATCCTCATACTTAAAGCTACAAGATTGGTGCGAAAAATACCCGAATTTTTCCCGGATTTATTCACTTTATATAGCAAATCAAACAAAAAAAAACAAATTATGCAGTAAATTTTATTTATTTATGTCCCCAAACGAAAGTTTTTGAGCAATATCTATGAATATAGTCAAGATATGTTTTTTGGAAGCCTTCAATATGATTAAAAATCTGTGGATAAATTTCGATGAAATTTTTTATTTCATTTTTTTACTTGATTTTTCTTGAGTAATATCTGGGTTTCAACAAAATTCGCCCTGATTTTGCCCGGATTTCTGGTCGTCAATTTTGAAATGAAATGCCCAGATTGTCCAAAGTTTTGATATAAAATTGTCCGGATTTCTCCGGTCTGGATACGTGCTGAAAAAATTCTGGCAACCTTACTCATACTGCTCAATCGGATATTTTTCAATAGTTCATGAGAAATGAGAAAAACACCTCGAGTTATCATTTTTTTATCGATTGCAGTAGCTTTCGTATCGTTTTTCAAACTCCCGAGAACGCTTACTTATTTTTAGCTTGAATATCGATACCTAGTTAAAAAAAAAAATTGAGCACAATTGAAATTTTCTGATTCTTTTGAATGCGAAAAAAACCCAGCAAAATACTGACTTTTTTTAACAATATTTTGGCAAACGTTGATTACAAAACTCTTTCGCATTGCTTCGAAAATTGGGCATGTCAAAAAAAAATCCGAGAATCCGAGAGGCTTGTCCTATACTAATTAATACATAGCTTTCTCCAAACTATTTAAATCAGAATATATTTCAGAAGATCCCAGCTAGATAGGCTTGATTTTGTAATATTTTCTTCACATCAGAAAAAAAATGTCACGTTTTCTGCGATGGCTGGAATCACTTTTTCTTAGCTTTGTAGAAATTTGAATAAACAACAGTCATCATAAGTATTTGGAGAAAGAAGATGAAGAATTAAAAAAAAACATTTATCATCCCCATTTCGTGCAAACTTCATTTAAAATTTAGAATAACTGATAACTGAAAATTTACTATATTTGTGGGGAACTTCATTAATATGCAATTAATAGAAAGCTTCATGTTTAATTGAATTAAATAGAAGACTTTTTTAATAAACACTCCAGAAATAAGCCCAAGTAATATCCGGGTAAAAATCAGGTTTTATTTATTTTTAAAAAAATCAAGGATAGTGAAAAAAACATTGTGAATCATTAGAAATTTTGAGTTTTCTAAAGCTTTACTGGAGATAAAATAAACAAAAATAGGCAATTTCAAATGCTTTCTTCAAAACGATAAACAGAAGAATAAACAATGCAAAATTAATGTATGCACCCTCTTTCCGATATTCGATTTTGAGATATTGAAATTAATTCTTACGGCCTTATCGGTGAATGTAATGTTCTCATAGTGAGAACATTTCAAGAATTGAAAATTATAGAAGGATAGAAGAAGATTAAAACAAAATTAGAGGTGTTAACGAAATTTTTAAGAAGAATTTTCACCACAAACTTAACATTTGTTCAAGCTAGGATCAACTATTTTGAAATGTTAGAATCTAGAATGTTCAATTTTTGAAATGTTCTCACTTTGAGATCATAACATTCAACGATAAGGCCGAAAAAATTAATTTTCAAACAGAAATTTTTCGATATACATCAAGAATGTTCCCATTCAATTAAAATTGCTGAAATTTGTGCAATCTGCAAAACTGCGTTTCATTTTTGTCATTTTGTTATTTTTTTTAATTTTTTGTATCTCAAGTAATTTCTGAAATTTTGTAATTTTTGCAATTTATGTAATTTTTTGAAATTTTCAAAATTTTGTAATTTTTGATTTTCTTGTAATTTTTGTAATTTTTGTAAATTTTGTTATTATTGTAATTTTTAATTATTTTTGTAATTTTTAATTATTTTTGTAATTTTTGTTATTTTTGTAATTTTTGTAATTTTTGTAATTTTTGTAATTTTTGTAATTTTTGTAATTTTTGTCATTTTTGTCATTTTTGTCATTTTTGTCATTTTTGTCATTTTTGTCATTTTTGTCATTTTTGTCATTTTTGTCATTTTTGTCATTTTTGTCATTTTTGTCATTTTTGTCATTTTTGTCATTTTTGTCATTTTTGTCATTTTTGTCATTTTTGTCATTTTTGTCATTTTTGTCATTTTTGTCATTTTTGTCATTTTTGTCATTTTTGTAATTTTTGTAATTTTTGTCATTTTTGTCATTTTTGTCATTTTTGTCATTTTTGTCATTTTTGTCATTTTTGTCATTTTTGTCATTTTTGTCATTTTTGTCATTTTTGTCATTTTTGTCATTTTTGTCATTTTTGTCATTTTTGTCATTTTTGTCATTTTTGTCATTTTTGTCATTTTTGTCATTTTTGTCATTTTTGTCATTTTTGTCATTTTTGTCATTTTTGACATTTTTGTCATTTTTATCATTTTTGTCATTTTTGTCATTTTTGTCATTTTTGTCATTTTTGTCATTTTTGTCATTTTTGTCATTTTTGTCATTTTTGTCATTTTTGTCATTTTTGTCATTTTTGTCATTTTTGTCATTTTTGTCATTTTTGTCATTTTTGTCATTTTTGTCATTTTTGTCATTTTTGTCATTTTTGTCATTTTTGTCATTTTTGTCATTTTTGTCATTTTTGTCATTTTTGTCATTTTTGTCATTTTTGTCATTTTTGTCATTTTTGTCATTTTTGTCATTTTTGTCATTTTTGTCATTTTTGTCATTTTTGTCTTTTTTGTCATTTTTGTCATTTTTGTCATTTTTGTCATTTTTGTCATTTTTGTCATTTTTGTCATTTTTGTCATTTTTGTCATTTTTGTCATTTTTGTCATTTTTGTCATTTTTATCATTTTTGTCATTTTTGTCATTTTTGTCATTTTTGTCATTTTTGTCATTTTTGTCATTTTTGTCATTTTTGTCATTTTTGTCATTTTTGTCATTTTTGTCATTTTTGTCATTTTTGTCATTTTTGTCATTTTTGTCATTTTTGTCATTTTTGTCATTTTTGTCATTTTTGTCATTTTTGTCATTTTTGTCATTTTTGTCATTTTTGTCATTTTTGTCATTTTTATCATTTTTGTCATTTTTGTCATTTTTGTCATTTTTGTCATTTCTGTCATTTTTGTCATTTTTGTCATTTTTGTCATTTTTGTCATTTTTGTCATTTTTGTCATTTTTGTCATTTTTGTCATTTTTGTCATTTTTGTCATTTTTGTCATTTTTGTCATTTTTGTCATTTTTGTCATTTTTGTCATTTTTGTCATTTTTGTCATTTTTGTCATTTTTGTCATTTTTGTCATTTTTATCATTTTTGTCATTTTTGTCATTTTTGTCATTTTTGTCATTTTTGTCATTTTTGTCATTTTTGTCATTTTTGTCATTTTTGTCATTTTTGTCATTTTTGTCATTTTTGTCATTTTTGTCATTTTTGTCATTTTTGTCATTTTTGTCATTTTTGTCATTTTTGTCATTTTTGTCATTTTTGTCATTTTTGTCATTTTTGTCATTTTTGTCATTTTTGTCATTTTTGTCATTTTTGTCATTTTTGTAATTTTTGTAATTTTTGAAATTTTTGTCATTTTTGTCATTTTGTATCATTTTTGTGTCATTTTTGTCATTTTTGTCATTTTTGTCATTTTTGAAATTTTTGTCATTTTTTGTCATTTTGTATCATTTTTGTCATTTTTGTCATTTTTATCATTTTTGTCATTTTTGTCATTTTTGTCATTTTTGTCATTTTTGTCATTTTTGTCATTTTTGTCATTTTTGTCATTTTTGTCATTTTTGTCATTTTTGTCATTTTTGTCATTTTTGTCATTTTTGTCATTTTTGTCATTTTTGTCATTTTTGTCATTTTTGTCATTTTTGTCATTTTTGTCATTTTTGTCATTTTTGTCATTTTTGTCATTATTGTCATTTTTGTCATTTTTGTCATTTTGTCATTTTTGTCATTTTTGTCAGTTTTGTCATTTTTGTCATTTTTGTCATTTTTGTCATTTTTGTCATTTTTGTCATTTTTGTCATTTTTGTCATTTTTGTCATTTTTGTCATTTTTGTCATTTTTGTCATTTTTGTCATTTTTGTCATTTTTGTCATTTTTGTCATTTTTGTCATTTTTGTCATTATTGTCATTTTTGTCATTTTTGTCATTTTGTCATTTTTGTCATTTTTGTCAGTTTTGTCATTTTTGTCATTTTTGTCATTTTTGTCATTTTTGTCATTTTTGTCATTTTTGTCATTTTTGTCATTTTTGTCATTTTTGTCATTTTTGTCATTTTTGTCATTTTTGTCATTTTTGTCATTTTTGTCATTTTTGTCATTTTTGTCATTTTTGTCATTTTTGTCATTTTTGTCATTTTTGTCATTATTGTCATTTTTGTCATTTTTGTCATTTTGTCATTTTTGTCATTTTTGTCAGTTTTGTCATTTTTGTCATTTTTGTCATTTTTGTCATTTTTGTCATTTTTGTCATTTTTGTCATTTTTGTCATTTTTGTCATTTTTGTCATTTTTGTCATTTTTGTCATTTTTGTCATTTTTGTCATTTTTGTCATTTTTGTCATTTTTGTCATTTTTGTCATTTTTGTCATTATTGTCATTTTTGTCATTTTTGTCATTTTGTCATTTTTGTCATTTTTGTCAGTTTTGTCATTTTTGTCATTTTTGTCATTTTTGTCATTTTTGTCATTTTTGTCATTTTTGTCATTTTTGTCATTTTTGTCATTTTTGTCATTTTTGTCATTTTTGTCATTTTTGTCATTTTTGTCATTTTTGTCATTTTTGTCATTTTTGTCATTTTTGTCATTTTTGTCATTTTTGTCATTTTTGTCATTTTTGTCATTTTTGTCATTTTTGTCATTTTTGTCATTTTTGTCATTTTTGTCATTTTTGTCATTTTTGTCATTTTTGTCATTTTTGTCATTTTTGTAATTTTTGTAATTTTTGTCATTTTTGTCATTTTGTATCATTTTTGTGTCATTTTTGTCATTTTTGTCATTGTTGCGGCCTCAACCCACTGCCGGGGCACCATATCGTGCCGCACCAGCCTCTGAAAGCATACCTTGGGGAGGCTGCAAACCGTGATACCACCACACATCAAAATAGCACCAAAACCTACCTTTTTTTTGCATTTTTTGCCTGTTCCTTCTAGTTAGGCCCACCCTAGCATTAAGCATAGTCATGTAAGCTAAAATAAACAAAAAAAAACATGTTAAACACAAGAATTTAGGAATGAAAAATTGTTAGACTTACCGGTGATTCCAAAACATTAAGCGATTTGTTTACATGTTGGGGCACGTTCATATTCATTCCAATCTGACAGCATAAGAAAGAACGTGCTCACAGTAGGGAAATCCGGGGTGCCAATAAAACGGGAAAGTGGGATCTCAGCTCCACTCACTTTTTACGCGGTGAAGTAAGCGTCGCGAAGCTTCGAGATTGAATAGGTAGAAAGGGGATCTCATCAGACCCTATAGTTTCAAAAGAAAGGAGACCCAGCACCTTTAGAGTCTGGACGACCGAACTGAGACCTAGAACGTAGAGTCTGGACGAAAATGAATATAAAAGGCCAGAAAATGAAATGTAATGCATCAGTTCAAAATAAATCAAGTTAGTGAAAACAGCAAAGGTAACCAGCTTATCTCAAAAACAATTCCGAAACCTCAGAAGTCCTAAATAAATCATCTCTTCAACCCCTGCGGTAACAGTCATTTTTGTCATTTTTGTCATTTTTGTCATTTTTGTCATTTTTGTCATTTTTGACATGTTTGTCATTTTTGTCATTTTTGTCATTTTTGTCATTTTTGTCATTTTTGTCATTTTTATCATTTTTGTCATTTTTATCATTTTTGTCATTTTTGTCATTTTTGTCATTTTTGTCATTTTTGTCATTTTTGTCATTTTTGTCATTTTTGTCATTTTTGTCATTTTTGTCATTTTTGTCATTTTTGTCATTTTTGTCATTTTTGTCATTTTTGACATTTTTGTCATTTTTGTCATTTTTGTCATTTTTGTCATTTTTGTCATTTTTGTCATTTTTGTCATTTTTGTCATTTTTGTCATTTTTGTCATTTTTGTCATTTTTGTCATTTTTGTCATTTTTGTCATTTTTGTCATTTTTGTCATTTTTGTCATTTTTGTCATTTTTGTCATTTTTGTCATTTTTGTCATTTTTGTCATTTTTGTCATTTTTGTCATTTTTGTCATTTTTGTCATTTTTGTCATTTTTGTCATTTTTGTCATTTTTGTCATTTTTGTCATTTTTGTCATTTTTGTCATTTTTGTCATTTTTGTCATTTTTGTCTTTTTTGTCATTTTTGTCATTTTTGTCATTTTTGTCATTTTTGTCATTTTTGTCATTTTTGTCATTTTTGTCATTTTTGTCATTTTTGTCATTTTTGTCATTTTTGTCATTTTTGTCATTTTTGTCATTTTTGTCATTTTTGTCATTTTTGTCATTTTTGTCATTTTTGTCATTTTTGTCATTTTTGTAAATTTTGTAATTTTTGTAATTTTTGAAATTTTTGTCATTTTTGTCATTTTGTATCATTTTTGTGTCATTTTTGTCATTTTTGTGATTTTTGTCATTTTTGTCATTTTTGTCATTTTTGTCATTTTTATCATTTTTGTCATTTTTGTCATTTTTGTCATTTTTGTCATTTTTGTCATTTTTGTCATTTTTGTCATTTTTGTCATTTTTGTCATTTTTGTCATTTTTGTCATTTTTGTCATTTTTGTCATTTTTGTCATTTTTGTCATTTTTGTCATTTTTGTCATTTTTGTCATTTTTGTCATTTTTGTCATTTTTGTCATTTTTGTCATTTTTGTCATTTTTGTCATTTTTGTCATTTTTGTCATTTTTGTCATTTTTGTCATTTTTGTCATTTTTGTCATTTTTGTCATTTTTGTCATTTTTGTCATTTTTGTCATTTTTGTCATTTTTGTCATTTTTGTCATTTTTGTCATTTTTGTCATTTTTGTCATTTTTGTCATTTTTGTCATTTTTGTCATTTTTGTCATTTTTGTCATTTTTGTCATTTTTGTCATTTTTGTCATTTTTGTCATTTTTGTCATTTTTGTCATTTTTGTCATTTTTGTCATTTTTGTCATTTTTGTCATTTTTGTCATTTTTGTCATTTTTGTCATTTTTGTCATTTTTGTCATTTTTGTCATTTTTGTCATTTTTGTCATTTTTGTCATTTTTGTCATTTTTGTCATTTTTGTCATTTTTGTCATTTTTGTCATTTTTGTCATTTTTGTCATTTTTGTCATTTTTGTCATTTTTGTCATTTTTGTCATTTTTGTCATTTTTGTCATTTTTGTCATTTTTGTCATTTTTGTCATTTTTGTCATTTTTGTCATTTTTGTCATTTTTGTCATTTTTGTCATTTTTGTCATTTTTGTCATTTTTGTAATTTTTGTAATTTTTGTAATTTTTGAAATTTTTGTAATTTTTGTCATTTTTGTCATTTTGTATCATTTTTGTGTCATTTTTGTCATTTTTGTCATTTTTGTCATTTTTGTCATTTTTGTCATTTTTGTCATTTTTGACATGTTTGTCATTTTTGTCATTTTTGTCATTTTTGTCATTTTTGTCATTTTTGTCATTTTTGTCATTTTTATCATTTTTGTCATTTTTGTCATTTTTGTCATTTTTGTCATTTTTGTCATTTTTGTCATTTTTGTCATTTTTGTCATTTTTGTCATTTTTGTCATTTTTGTCATTTTTGTCATTTTTGTCATTTTTGTCATTTTTGTCATTTTTGTCATTTTTGTCATTTTTGTCATTTTTGTCATTTTTGTCATTTTTGTCATTTTTGTCATTTTTGTCATTTTTGTCATTTTTGTCATTTTTGTCATTTTTGTCATTTTTGTCATTTTTGTCATTTTTGTCATTTTTGTCATTTTTGTCATTTTTGTCATTTTTGTCATTTTTGTCATTTTTGTCATTTTTGTCATTTTTGTCATTTTTGTCATTTTTGTCATTTTTGTCATTTTTGTCATTTTTGTCATTTTTGTCATTTTTGTCATTTTTGTCATTTTTGTCATTTTTGTCATTTTTGTCATTTTTGTCATTTTTGTCATTTTTGTCATTTTTGTCATTTTTGTCATTTTTGTCATTTTTGTCATTTTTGTCATTTTTGTCATTTTTGTCATTTTTGTCATTTTTGTCATTTTTGTCATTTTTGTCATTTTTGTCATTTTTGTCATTTTTGTCATTTTTGTCATTTTTGTCATTTTTGTCATTTTTGTCATTTTTGTCATTTTTGTCATTTTTGTCATTTTTGTCATTTTTGTCATTTTTGTCATTTTTGTCATTTTTGTCATTTTTGACATGTTTGTCATTTTTGTCATTTTTGTCATTTTTGTCATTTTTGTCATTTTTGTCATTTTTGTCATTTTTGTCATTTTTGTCATTTTTGTCATTTTTGTCATTTTTGTCATTTTTGTCATTTTTGTCATTTTTGTCATTTTTGTCATTTTTGTCATTTTTGTCATTTTTGTCATTTTTGTCATTTTTGTCATTTTTGTCATTTTTGTCATTTTTGTCATTTTTGTCATTTTTGTCATTTTTGTCATTTTTGTCATTTTTGTCATTTTTGTCATTTTTGTCATTTTTGTCATTTTTGTCATTTTTGTCATTTTTGTCATTTTTGTCATTTTTGTCATTTTTGTCATTTTTGTCATTTTTGTCATTTTTGTCATTTTTGTCATTTTTGTCATTTTTGTCATTTTTGTCATTTTTGTCATTTTTGTCATTTTTGTCATTTTTGTCATTTTTGTCATTTTTGTCATTTTTGTCATTTTTGTCATTTTTGTCATTTTTGTCATTTTTGTCATTTTTGTAATTTTTGTAATTTTTGTCATTTTTGTCATTTTGTATCATTTTTGTGTCATTTTTGTCATTTTTGTCATTTTTGTCATTTTTGTCATTTTTGTCATTTTTGTCATTTTTGTCATTTTTGTCATTTTTGTCATTTTTGTCATTTTTGACATGTTTGTCATTTTTTTCATTTTTGTCATTTTTGTCATTTTTGTCATTTTTGTCATTTTTGTCATTTTTGTCATTTTTGTCATTTTTATCATTTTTGTCATTTTTATCATTTTTGTAATTTTTGTCATTTTTGTCATTTTTGTCATTTTTGTCATTTTTGTCATTTTTGTCATTTTTGTCATTTTTGTCATTTTTGTCATTTTTGTCATTTTTGTCATTTTTGTCATTTTTGTCATTTTTGTCATTTTTGTCATTTTTGTCATTTTTGTCATTTTTGTCATTTTTGTCATTTTTGTCATTTTTGTCATTTTTGTCATTTTTGTCATTTTTGTCATTTTTGTCATTTTTGTCATTTTTGTCATTTTTGTCATTTTTGTCATTTTTGTCATTTTTGTCATTTTTGTCATTTTTGTCATTTTTGTCATTTTTGTCATTTTTGTCATTTTTGTCATTTTTGTCATTTTTGTCATTTTTGTCATTTTTGTCATTTTTGTCATTTTTGTCATTTTTGTCTTTTTTGTCATTTTTGTCATTTTTGTCATTTTTGTCATTTTTGTCATTTTTGTCATTTTTGTCATTTTTGTCATTTTTGTCATTTTTGTCATTTTTGTCATTTTTGTCATTTTTGTCATTTTTGTCATTTTTGTCATTTTTGTCATTTTTGTCATTTTTGTCATTTTTGTCATTTTTGTCATTTTTGTCATTTTTGTCATTTTTGTCATTTTTGTCATTTTTGTCATTTTTGTCATTTTTGTCATTTTTGTCATTTTTGTCATTTTTGTCATTTTTGTCATTTTTGTCATTTTTGTCATTTTTGTCATTTTTGTCATTTTTGTCATTTTTGTCATTTTTGTCATTTTTGTCATTTTTGTCATTTTTGTCATTTTTGTCATTTTTGAAATTTTTGTCATTTTTGTCATTTTGTATCATTTTTGTGTCATTTTTGTCATTTTTGTCATTTTTGTCATTTTTGTCATTTTTGTCATTTTTGTCATTTTTATCATTTTTGTCATTTTTGTCATTTTTGTCATTTTTGTCATTTTTGACATGTTTGTCATTTTTGTCATTTTTGTTATTTTTGTCATTTTTGTCATTTTTATCATTTTTGTCATTTTTGTCATTTTTGTCATTTTTGTCATTTTTGTCATTTTTGTCATTTTTGTCATTTTTGTCATTTTTGTCATTTTTGTCATTTTTGTCATTTTTGTCATTTTTGTCATTTTTGTCATTTTTGTCATTTTTGTCATTTTTGTCATTTTTGTCATTTTTGTCATTTTTGTCATTTTTGTCATTTTTGTCATTTTTGTCATTTTTGTCATTTTTGTCATTTTTGTCATTTTTGTCATTTTTGTCATTTTTGTCATTTTTGTCATTTTTGTCATTTTTGTCATTTTTGTCATTTTTGTCATTTTTGTCATTTTTGTCATTTTTGTCATTTTTGTCATTTTTGTCATTTTTTGTCATTTTTGTCATTTTTGTCATTTTTGTCATTTTTGTCATTTTTGTCATTTTTGTCATTTTTGTCATTTTTGTCATTTTTGTCATTTTTGTCATTTTTGTCATTTTTGTCATTTTCATCATTTTTGTCATTTTGTCATTTTTGTCATTTTTGTCATTTTTGTCATTTTTGTCATTTTTGTCATTTTTGTCATTTTTGTCATTTTTGTCATTTTTGTCATTTTTGTCATTTTTATTATTTTTTCTCATAAATCCATTTTTTTTTTTCTTTATTCTCTTTAGATCTCCATTTGTAAGAAAAAAAAGGAACAATATTTAGCTTATATCAAACAATTGCGTGGCGACCGTCAGAAATGACTCGAATTTTGTGTGGTGAATTTAAGGTTTTACTTGTGGACTTTGGTCGAGCAAACTCATGGCGACCGTCATAAATGATAAGAGTTTTTTGTGTTAAAGTCGAATCAAGACTTTTGGATCCAGGCAAATCTTTTTGGTTTACTAACTCAATCAAAATTTTCCGTTCTCTTTGTACTTGTTTTTTTTTATTCTGATTTTTTTATTCGGAATGAAATTATTTGTTGAACTGAACTCACTCTTAACTATCGTTTATCAGTTTTTTTAAAAAGTTTTTTCTGAAACTGGTGTTCTCCTGAACTAAAATTCTATATAACTTTTAAGAATTTCGCTGATTTAAAACTAACCGGCTGCTTCAAATCTGAGCTTTTACAAAAAGTAAAATCGATCCCAGATCAGATTGTCAAGGGGGGCCAGAAAATTCCAGAAAATCGAAACAACAAAAAAACGTTCTTTTTTACAATTGGCTGTGATTGACGTCGTTTAAATTGTCCATTGGTTGCAGATTTTTCCCGGATCCGCATTGCAATGGATTTTCCACTACAATCGCCTCGAAAGAAAACCGGAAGTGCCGTTTTTGTGGCGCGCCCTTTTTCGCAATTCGTCCTGGGACCATTATTCGATTTGTGTTGAGGGCGAATCGTTGGACCAAATCAATTGTTTTCGTTACGAAAGTAGTCGGTACCTGCAAGCAGCCGGTTTTGAAGTCCAGAGAAAAATAAGATTATTCCCAGAAGCAGGAGCTTCATTTTTTTTAAACGGGAGCCATTTGGAATCAGATTAAACCTCGTTTGGGAAATTCGATTCCGTTGAAGTGCAGTTTAGTATTCGGTTTTCGAAAAAGCAGATTATAATGGCTTTGTCGGAGATTTTTCTTCTTCAAAACAATTTAAATAACTTACACTCTACTCAATCCTCAAATCCTTCCGATTTTTCTAAATAAAAGTATGAAATCCTATCACAAGCTTAAAGATACCCGAAATGTGTTCTTAAATTCCGTTCCATTTTCGCCAAGTCAAACATCTTCATCGACAACGAGTTGTCGATCCTTTAGCCATCCTTCATCGAATCCATATTGATAATTAAATTTCGCTAACGAGCATAATCAATTTTCGGGGTACTTGAAGCCAGCAGCCTGCAAAAAGGGGGGAAGCAAAATACGAAACTCCCACGAACCTTCAACGGGACTTCTGTACCCGGAACCGAGAAGCACCTACACACGAAATGCGAGAAATGCCAGCTTCTATCCTTATGAACAAGGCAGCAGATAGAGAGACTCTGTGTATGGATGGCATTGTGAAGATAGCAGCCAAAGCATCGAGAAGACTTGTCGTTGAAATGATGAAGTGCCTCTCGCCAAACACTCTTGCCGCCCCCACCTTTTTCAGAACTCCACCCACCCCGGGAAAAACCTTTCCTCCCACCCACAACCGCTCCTAAGTTGCTGAAAGGTGCTCGGCGAAAAAAGCAGTCGAAATTCTAGGAATTTATTGCCAATATGGTGCTGCTATTGTTACCGCGCTACTTCTGGTTGGGGACCTCCTTGAGAAAAGAGAGAAGGCTTTTTTTCCAGGGTGTCGTTAATAGACAATTTTCGGAGATGAAAAATTGGCGGTTTGCCGAACGTTTATCAAAATGCGTGGCCTCGTCGCCTTTCACTGGGTATATGTACAAACTTCCTTGAAGCGAAAACTTGAATTTTTCTGCAATATTTTATTGCCCAGGAGTGAGCCTCTTTTTCTCTGATTTAGTTGTGAATCAATTATTGACGACTAGGCTATTGGTTATTGGTTTGGGTGAGAATTCCAATTTCGATCCGAATTGAGTTAGCACGCAGAAATACGCAAGAAACTGGGAATGTAAACACTCGGATACTGGAGGGGTGTCAAGAGGAAATAATTCGGTGGGTCACACTCTGTTTTGGAATCGAGCTGCAGAGGTGTGAAAAGGGAGTGAAAATTGTTATCGTTTGTAGGGATGGATTATCCAATATAAAAAATGTTTATTTTTACTCTTTTTGTTCAACCCACTTTATAGAAAAATATTCCGAAAACACTCTTATCATGAGGCCACAGTGATACACTTGGAATGATATTTTAATAATTTTGGATTATACAGTGAAAGTAAGTTTAAAAAAACAAAGTAACATTATTGAAACAGCAAAAAAAATACCTTTTTTTTTAATTTGACTAGTGGTTGATCGGATCAAGATACCCCAAATTTTGTTCATTGACCAATCATATTTCTTTGTGCTTCTGAAAATAATATTTTTTTCATAAACGCTGCTCACAAAATTTATGACACATTCCACAGTGACAAGAAATCAATTTTCCGTACTTTTCACAAAGTTTAGAACTACGTTTTAAAAAAACAGGATTGTTTATTGAATTCACGTCACCAAATTTGAAACAATTCTGAACCATTTTCAACAGCCCTTAATTTTGGTTTACCCTTTTGAAAATGATGTATTGTTATTTTGACTTAATTTTCAGTTTATTTTTTTATATATATATTAAGGATTCATACGTTAAAATTGCTACTGTTTCTTACCATATTTAAATATTCACCAAAAGAAAGTCCGCGAGTTCGAGCCCAAGAGTAAACATCGAACACAGTTGTACCGGATAAGTTTTTAAATAAAGATTCGCCAACTGCAACGTTGATAAAGTCGCGAATGCCATACAGATACTAAAACGACTATAATCGAAACGAGAAAAAAAAACCAAAAGAAATTTTAATTTTTCTTCCGAAAACTTTTTATTTTGTTTTAAGAATAACGAGTTATGTGAAATTTGTAAAAATACGACAATTAAATTGACCAAAACAACTGCCAGAGCATATTTCCGTTGTTTTTTTTACAAAAAATAAACTTTTGGATTTCAACCGATTCCTTTGAAATCTAGTGTATTGATGTAGGTTAAAAATCTCTTGTGAGCAGTACAAATGCGTGGAATGTGTCATTAATGCAGTGATATAACAGTATTGCAATTCCATAGATTATGAAACAGATTTAAAATGAGTTCAAATAACATGTTTAATTTTCTCTCAGGGCTTGTGAAACTCGAAACATATTTTTTTCGAAAATTGTTAAATTTCAGTCAATCATTTTTATTGTTAGAAATAAATTAACGAAAATGTATTAATGCTTAAATTTGATTTTAAATCATTTTTGTGTATTCTTTTGGAGTATCATATTCAACTATTTTTTAAAATATTGATTCAGAAAATTATCGTTAAGGATAAAAATTAAATTCTTTTCGTTAAGTTTATTAATAAAAAAAAATCAAACACTCAGGTAACGATTTAATTTCAAACCATCAGCGTAAGTGAGATTTCAGGAAATTAATAATATGAAATTAATGTACACAAAACACGAAAAAGAATCTTTTCATATTCCAGTATTCATCTTATTTTCCACTGATCTATTGCTTGAAATTTTTATAAGGCTGGTGGGGATTTTTTTTTATTATCTGGCAATTTGCGCCGGGGGTCTTCAGATTTTCCCCAAAATTGAAAATTTTGTTCATTTTTGCGACTTAAAAACACATGTATTTTTTCAGATTTCTAACATTTTTATTTTTTGGGTTAGCTTCAATTAGATTTTTTTGTAAATAAAAAATAACCATTTTTCAAAGCTACATAACTCTGTTGTTTCTCAACGGAAATTATAAAGTAGCACAACAAAATGCATTGAAATTTTATCAGCTTTCCAAATAAAATAGTTGAACAAAATTAAATAATGACCTTCAACATGAGAAGTTGTAAATAAACTTTAAATGGCGTCTAAAAGTACCGTCTGCACCACCGAATATTTTGCAAAAAATACCATTGTATAGCTCGATTCATGATGTAACTTTCATCTGAAGACACCAAAGTGGGCCATTAACACCTTGAAGAGTTATGAAAGAAAAAATGACAATAAATTTCTTTTTTTTGCATCGAAAACAAACAATGGTCGAACAACTGCACTCACATATGGAGGTAGCGCGCACTTCTAACAACATGGAAACAAAAGAACTTATCAAAGCAGGTAAAAAACACTACTTTTTCGTGCTTTGTAGAGTGTTTGCAGCAAAACTGACTTTAAATTTTAACCAAAATTCTGAGTATCGTATTGTGAAGTGAAATAAACTAATAACTAATAATGGGAATGTTGCTTTTACAACCTGGTCATATACTATATAACTTACTAATTTTTCGATCAAAGATCATTGTGAAGCATAATCAGTGCCAATAGGAGGTAAGGTTCAGTCCCTGTGTTTGGGATCACAAAAATGTGATTAAAAAAATGAAATATAGACGTGCTTTACATAGTTTTTATATCTAGAGCTAAGCACTGGACACCAAAATCCTTTCCCATGCATTGATAAAAAAAAGCATGAGAAAGTGGCACAAATGTTGTAGAAATAATCAAAGAGCTCAGTATGGCCAGCCCAGGCTGTGAAATTATGAAAATATGATACTTTCACCGTATTCGTTTTCTACATTCGCCCAGTTTTGAGGTTTACCATTTTAGAACGAACATAATTCGTCGTCAGTGTTTTGCTATCTCGATCGCTCACACACGAATCTTCAGTGTTCCACCGTCCATTTTAAATCAAATCTGGGGAATTACGGATGCAAAACTTAGCGCATAAACTTCTAAAAATGACAGTAAAATGTGCATAACTTGTTGTGACCTGGTGCAAAACTGGGTATAAATGAATACGTTATTAGATTTTTGGATATAACATGAAGTCAGTTAAGCTGCAACAATCTACCGCCCCTTCTTTCATAACAGTCCCATATACAAAAATAAGCAAGCGAGACAATCAGCTTTTTCTGTTTTGGAATATATTTTTCAATTGTGACCACCACTTTCAGCATAAACGAAAATCGTTTCTAGGTTGTCATAATAAATCGTTAGGCCTGAAATTTTCGAAATTGGGTTATTGGTAAGGTCGAGAGCACCATTTTTATTCATTATGGGACTGTTAATCGACCATATTTGAAAACTTTTTCGAATCTACTAGCATAACAGTCCCATACAAAATATATTTTTCTCACAAAGCTACTTTATTAGACTTAAATTTGATCATTTTTGAACTTTTAAATGCAATTGTCAGAAAAAGAAACATACTTTTGCAAAAAAATATCATGAATTTCACATTGTAAGTTGAATCTCTCTACGATTTTTGATTACGATAGTTTTTCGCTCAGGAAGTCATTCCTAAAAAAGTCAGACCTGCCTTCGAAAACTAGTGTGCATCATTCGACATCAAGTGAGTTAAAAAAATGTTTAAATGATTCAAAGCAATAAACCAAAGACTATTTCGCCGAAAGAAACATTGAAAAGTAACCAAATCCGTGGTATTTCACATATGAGACTGTTATTCAGGTATATTTCATATAGGACAGCCACAAATTGATATTTTTTTTTCGAAACTTCTAGAACAAAACCTTTTTTTTAGTCTTTTATGTTGAAACCTTATGTTGACCTAAAATTACGAAAATTCATATGGGACTGTTATGCGAGTAAGGGCAATCTGAAAAAGACGAAAAAAAAGTGTTTTTTACCAGCTTTGATAAGTACTTTTGTTTCCATGTTGATAAAAGTGCTTGCTATCTCCATATGTGAGTGCAGTTGTTCGACCATTGTTTGTTTTCGATGCATAAAAAAGAGATTTATTGTCATTATTTATTTCATAACTCTTCAAGGTGTTAATGGCCCACTTTGGTGTCTTCAGATAAAAGTTACATCATACAATGATATTTTTTGCAAAATATTCGGTGGTGCAGACGGTACATTTAGACGCCATTTAAAGTTTATTTACAACTTTTCATGTTGAAGGTCATTATTTAATTTTGTTCAACTATTTTATTTGGAAAACTGATAAAATTTCAATGCATTTTGATGTGCTATTTTATATTTTCCGTTGAAAAATAACAGAGTTATGTCGCTTTGAAAAATGGTTATTTTTTATTGACAAAAAAATCTAACCGAAGCTAACTCAAAAAATAAAAATGTTAAAAATCTGAAAAAATACATGTGTTTTTAAGTCGCAAAAATGAACCAAATTTTCAATTTTGGGGAAAATCTGAAGACCCCCGGCGCAAATTGTCAGATAATAAAAAAAAATCCCCTGGTGTCATGGCCGTAATAACGATCCTTGAGGGTCCAGAAACAGTAAGCAAGGTTTTCAACTTAACACTCAAAATTATAAAATTTTCATCAAATTTTGATGATTGACTAAGGTTATTTAAGAGTAACAACCTTGACTTAAAATTGATTCGAAATCCTAGAAGAATACTAATCTCAAATTCAGCTATCTGCTTCAATTTGTCAAAATTTAAAAACTTTGTTATAACAATTTAGTTCTGGGATTTTACATTTCAATTGCATTAAACTTGTTCCGGAAGTTCTGGTTCAATGTTCCTTAAATCAAAATTGTATATATCTTTTACTATTTGCGATTCTGAATCAATTTTAGAATTTTTGATTTACAGTTTGAATCACCTTAATAAATCTGGATTAAATTTAACTTCTTGGTTCGTGTTTTAAATTCTGATTTTGAATATGCATGCAACAATTTTTTTTAACTTTCAAGAGATCGTATAGAAAAAAAAAACTTTGGTTGATACACTCTTTCCTTCCTGAATCTGAATTTCAATTATTAATTCTAAATCTGTATTACGAATTTCAAATCAAAATGTCAAATTAGAATCTTTTTTCAACGAAGGTGAAAATATCAAGATGACTTTAGTTTCAATCACAAGAATAGTTTAGTTAATTCAAATCGCAAGCGATCACCGATTTTCCATTTTAATTTTAAATGCTATTTTCTAGTTTTAAATTTTAATCAAAATCAGTGTTACAATTCATCCGGGAATGAAAGTTTATTAAGTTTACTGTTCAACATTTTAAGTTTTTTCAAGAGCCAAATTTTAATCTCAAATCCTTAACGTAGATCCAGATTGAGATAATTTCATCCATTATCGTCAATAAGCGTATTTTTGTTTAACTCAAGAGCTTGGTAGATTTAGGTTATTTGATTTGAATATATTTAGAATATGGATATAAGATTGCTGCAATTCAATTTTTTGGAAACGATCAATCCAGACCTAAATCAGCACAACGAATTTCAATTTTGTATGGAAACTTGTATGGGAAAACGAAATTTATTATTTAAAAATCGCCAGAAATGTACTAAAAGGTTAAAAAATATAACATTTTAAAATTTTAGCATTTTGACTGCTTACTTAAAAGCTGTGAAACCATAGGATGTGAATAAAAAATCTGAAAAAACTGCTTTGTAAAGCCAGAGAATTTATTGATTTATGAAACCTTTGCAGAAACATTTCATGGAATTTCATGGAATTATTACCAGCTTTAGCAAGTAAAGTCTGCCATCTTTAAATATTTTTCAATGGATTCAGATTTTTTATTTTGAAATGATTATAACTTTTTTCATGCAATGCTAAGCTGCTTGTAATGTTAGCAAAAAATTAAGCTTCAGAATAGTCAAAACTAAAAATTAAAGACCAATTTCGTTTCAACTTTATTTGGATTTTTTGGATAATTCAATGTTCAAAAATTTTTTCTTCCGTAAAAATTTTCAAACAAATTTGAAACGTCAACCATCGATAAAAGTCAGCTCCTATTTAGTTACTTATAAACATAGAGTTTACAATTTTAGCTTCCCATTATAAAGTTTTCGGATCGTTTCTTCAAAAGTTACTATTCAATTTGAAAGACGAATAATGTTTGGGAACTTGAAAATGAAAAATCCAATAATACCTTCTAATAAAATAAGAGAAAAATAATAAAAAAAAAAATCAGTCACCAAAGCTCACCTCGCCACCCTTTTATTCTTGAACAATGTCTTGTATGATTATTTTCAAAATTTAAATGAAATGCTGGACTGTAGACCTAAAATTTATTATTATATTTTCAACGGTTCCTTAAAGTTTCCCATGTCAAACTTTTTGAAAAAAAAGAAAATTTGAAAAGCTAAAGGACTGAGATAATTCCATACTCTTTCAAATAATTAATTTAATATTATTGAAACAACGAAAGAAAATTTAAAACATTCTTATTCTCATTTTTATTGTAATCTGCTTAAATATTTTTATTGTAACCTTGCTTAAACATGAAAACTCCTTCGTATATCATCAATTTTATCTTCCTCAGTAAGTTCATCAGCAAGTCTGTTGTGAGCATTCCCGGCAAGTTTAAGTAAGTTTATTGTTTGCTTCTAATCAGAAAGAAGTAACACTTCTAAGTGACATTTTCAAGCTTAGAAGAAAAATAACCGCCCATCTAGAGAGTAAAAATATCAAATTTCTTAAATCTTTATTTTATAAATTTTAGCAATCCTTTTCACTACAATACCGAGTAAACCCAATTCTTAAAAAAATCACCCATTTAAGCAAGTGTATGATATGTCATGTATTCTTAGAAGGGAATACCAATATTTTGAAAATTATAAATTTTTTTTTAGTTCAACTGAAAAATTTAAATAAAAAAAGAAGTTTACATAGAATAGTCCCACAAGAAGCCGAAATTCCAAATCTGTTACCGTTTATTGAAAAATATGTCGAATTGTAATATAACAAGTGTCAAAAAACTTTTTTCTTCGCAAAATTGACATTTCAATTTAACAGCAAGAGTGCGTTAATTAGAAGGAATCTTGGCCCAGGAGTTCCTTTTCGATTTTTCGGGTACAGATACCAGTCCAATTCGCAACTTGTGAAGCTTGTTTATAAAAAATTCTGATAATTCTATCCTTGAAATTTGAGTTTCTTGGAATTTGAAACATGTCAAATATGTCATTCAAATTGGAAGTTTATATTATTGGTCACAGGTGGAAATTTGAAATAAAAAATCGTTACTATTTTATCAAATTAGAAAAATTCCAACATTAATAACAGTTTCCTGAGACTAAAAAAGTAAGGATTATTGGATAACAGGAAGAATCGTTTGACACTGATATGTATTTATCAGTTTAAAGAATAATAACATATAGTTTATGTATTTTGATAGATGCTTGCCAAAGTTTACGATTTTACCCAGATTTTCCCGGAGATGTGTTTAATACTTACTCTGAACTCAAATGGAGTCATTACTAATATTGATTTTTCCGTTAAAAACACAAGTTTTGAGCAAGTGTTATCAATATTTGAATATTCACTATTTTTTGGAAGCCTTAAATACGATTCAAATCACAAATGTGGTTCTTACATAAACAATCATCTATTCTTCCATGATTTATATTGAATTTTGTCCAATTTTGTTTAGATCTTTCCCGGACTTCATGTATAGATTATAAAATCGAATGCCTGAATTTTTGTCGTTTTTTTATGAAATAGTCGAATTCGGCGAGTCTCGGAAACGTGCTGGAAAATTGTGCAAGCTTGTAAAAGACTTAAAAAAACTATTTAATAAGTTTTCCAAATGGTACACATACAAATATTCTATTTTGAAATCAACGACCCTGACATATAAACAGCCAATTTATGACAGTTAAATTTGTACGTCTGTTTTTTTATTTGATTAAAAAATAAGCCGTTCAAAGTTGCAATTTTTTCCACGCTGTCCTTATCTCTCAAGAGATGACAACAATATTCCAAGAGTTATGTTTCGAGGCTGAGATGAACAGGCCCAAAAATATGGAGGAGCTTCTCAAATGAAATAGGGAACATACTCATTTCTTAAAAAAAATCAATTGGCAACAAATTTGGAAAGCCCTTGCATATCGACTTAAGACGTTTCTTGAGATATCTTGGTATAAAAAAGGCTATAAACTATGCTTGCCAGATTGGCCAGTTTTATCTAGACTTGACTGGAAATTTGATACCAAATTCGTGAAAAGTTCGGTCCAGCCCGGTCGCTCAAGTTTTGATGAAAAAAGCCTGGATTTTACCCACATAAATACACTTTATTTGATAAAATTAACGAAAAACATAGATTGAGTAGTTATTATAAACATTTTTCATTCCAAAAACTTAATTTTTTGACCATATCTCATTTAGATTATCAAAATCTGCTGAGCAGTTTCGATAAAAAAAATGGATTATGTGTTTTTTATCTTGATTTCAACAGCATTAGTCCTGAGTTTTGCCCAATTTTGTCCAAATATTCCCCGAGTTTTGGGTTGAAAAATTGATTTCAATTTAGTAAGAATTAAGTAAGAACTTCACAGCTCTGATTTGCCCGGTCCGAATACGCCCATAAGCCCATGGAAAAATTCGAACATTTGATTTCAAAATTGTTGACTAATAATCAAAAAATACTCCACTACCAATCACGAAAAAAAATTTAAAAAAATTCATCAAAACTCAAGGACAGATATAAAACTGTATATAAGGCTTCCAAATAACCTTTCATGATAATTTTTATAAAACTTGCTCAAAAGATTTCGTTTTGGAGGCATGAATAAAAAAAATTACAAGACAATTTGATTTTTTTGTCTAACAAAAGTATATGAATCCGAGAAAAGTTCGGATATTTTTTCAATTGAATCAGAGCCGAACCGTTCCCAAATTCTGTTTTGATTATCTTGATGAATTCGGATAAAACCGGGAACTCTGGCAACCTTACCTATGTAGATATATGTGTAGATGATGAAGCTATAATAAAATCTTCAAAAAAAAAAAAACTACTGAAAAAAATTATATCTTGCAAGTGAAAACTTGTGAAAATCTTTAAAGAACCTGCAATAAATCGTTAACTATCAACCATTCAATGTACTCTAGAAAATTCAACAGAGCTGCCAATGTTTTCAAAACTGGCCGTCTTTCAAACCAACGCCTGATTGCGTATTGCAAACATACGCCCCTGCCTTGCCCAAAAATGAAACGAAAATAAACCGAAAACCATCAACATCGTCTGTCGACCGAGGAGAACCATCATCCGGCTGAGTCCTCGACTTTCCTTCCCCATTCCACCGATAAAAGGTTGATTGGTTGGATGTTCCTCGAAAATCGCACTATTAGATTATCTTCATACGGAAAAATCAATCTAAATGCTTTCGGTTTTCTGACATAGCATCAGCACGGCTCTGGCCTCGAATTCCGGAACCAGCTAGTCAGTCCGTCCCGGGAATCGCTTTTTCCTGAACCAAAGTCACCGAAACCACCCCGTTTCTTTCCCTTTAAACGGAATTCTATCTCCTTCCGAATGGTCCGACGTTTTCCGGCAAAAGGATGCTTCCCCGGAAAGGGCGAGAGTGGGGAAGGATAGCTGAAATCGATAAAGAAAACAAAGGTCTACAAACCGGTGTGCCAATGTGATGGGGTCTCTTCCACCCTACAGACAATATTACCAAATTGGCTGTAAAGATGGCCGGGGCTCAGGTGCAAAGTTCTCGAGAGCAGTGAATTCGAATGAGATTGATCTCAATAAAATTTAATGACGCACAATTTGATCTCGCATTTGAGATATGCAGGCCCCAGCCAGGGTGATGGGGTCGAAGCTTTTCGGAACAATCGGTTTCAGAGTTGATTAAATGGATTTAGGGGTTTCAGATGGAATCGAATCCCTTGCAGAGGGAAATTGATTGTAAGTGTTATTTTTGTCTTAAATTAAAGCTGAATTTAATTGAATTCAAAACATTCAAAGGAAAAAAAATCAACTGAAGTTGTTAGTAGCTGCTTCGAAAGACCGGCAAGTGGAAAGCTAGTCATATTTTCTTGCAAAAATAAAACAGTTACATCTCTCGTGTAGTCAAGAAAGTCCTGGGGTCAGAAGATGCTGATGCTGACATCAATTTCAAAGCTGGACTCACAATTACGCGCCCCAGGGCCCTCCTAGCAACTTGGTACAGAGCAGCTATTCAAACACTCTTAAGAAGGTAGATACAAGAATACAATAAGGAAAAAAACGGAACAAAATATTTTTCCAAAGCACATGTTTTCGTTACACTCCAAAGTCCTGGGGGGATGACACAGGAAAGCTACACCAAGTAAGGAGCCACTACTGGGAGCCTCTCTCGTTCGTTTAAGGCCTCCAACGATGTTGCATCCTTACACAATTTCTCGGACGGCGAGAGTCTACCTTTCTCAAGTAGGTAAAAGTGAATAGCTGTTTTCTGCGGAAGGAAAAATAATTTTCCGCGATACCCTTGAAAGTTCAAGTAGGGCAGAAGTAAGAAGGGACATCAGAAACAAAAAATAAACAAACAAACAAAGCACAGAAGAAAGCGGCCGGCCCTTCAAGGAAAATTTCATTTGTTTGGCTAATTGAAGTGATGGTTGTTGTTTATCTTATCGTGGGCGCAATCTGGGGCTCCCAGTTTCAGGTCTGAAGGACATTTTGGTTGCGTGGGAGGGTTTTTCTTAGGTATGTTCCTTTGAATAATTTTTATACCGGTGCGGTGTCGGCAATTGTGATGGCATTCGATGGCACTTTGCATGTGTGGGTGAGTATACTCGAAATTGAGACTTTTTTGGTCAATTTTCTAGGTTTGAGTTGGTTTCTTAAGGATGTTTCTTATTTATCCTGATTGGAAACTTTCTCAGAAACACGTAGCAACATTCAATTTAAGAAATGTCAAAAAAAAAACTGATGAAAAAAATTTGCAGATTCACGAGGCTAAAAAAATTGTTTAGCTTGAAGATGAATGACTGTTTCTATTCTCGACAACTATGCTGTTGTTTCCTATTTTAAGATTTTTCAAAAGGTTAGATTAGATTAGATTAGATTAGATTAGATTAGAAATAATTAGGGTAAATATCAGAGTGTCCATTCTCGAGAATTTCCGAGCGGGAATTCTCGGGAAAAAGAAAAACTCGGGAAGTCCGAACTCTGGAAAACGATTCATTCTATGAGAGTCATATTCCATTAATGAACATGATTTTGAAGTCAGAAATATTATTGCCATCACAAAAAAATGTAGACTATTTTGTTAACAAGAAATCTTTTTTATGTTATCCGAATCAAAACCAAAATAGATATTAAATAAAATCTCATTATTTCCAATTAGAAACACTCCAAAACCATACTTACATAATAAAAAAATACAAATTCGGCCTAAAGCATTTGTAAATTCTTACATTTTTTTAACTCGTAAAGTTTTACTAGCTTAGATTTGTTTTTTTTCTGTCTTTGCTGCCAGGCGTACTAAGTGTGGTTTCAAAGTTTAAGAAAAAATGTACAATAATTTTATATGGAATTCAAATGACGGAAACATGATGTGAAAAGATGATTCCTAACAATTTTTTTCTAAAATTGGTCGTATTCTGAATTGAAAATTAAAAAATCAAGATTGAGGTTTAGATCCAGAAGAGTGAAAATACAATAAATTATGACATAAAATCAATTTTGAAATAGAAAATTTCAAGAGTTTTTCTTTTGCCAGGAATTTACAACAAGGTGGCATTTTTCCCCAATTTCAAGAGATATAAAATTCTAGAATAAATGACATAACACAAAAGGCAACAGCATGTTTTAAATAATTAAATAACTGATTTTGGAGAATCAGGCGCACTGAATCAGTTTGTTTGATTTCGTCCATAACTTCTTCTATTTGTTGTTTTTGAACTAACCAGTTTTAATTCAAACCAATTTTGATTTTTTTTTTCATTCATAATTATTCGCTCATATATGAAATTTTTCCTAGTTATTCTATTTTCTGATATTCAATGCCTTTTTTAAGAAAATGTGAAAAAAATATATCAAATAAGTATTTAGGCCGGAACAGATTTCAATTTTTTTTCGTCACTCGATGTTGGAACATCGCGAGGGAGGGTGGGGATTTGTATAATAAAAAATAATGCGAAAAACAAATAAATTGGAATCAATTTCACGAAAGCTTGAATGCAACAAAAATGCATACTATATAATTGCACAAAACCTATAAATCAAGAAACTTTTCATCGAAAAATTCATTTAAATCAAGAATACAAAAGGAGGAGAAAAAACACCCAACTTCAAAGTTTGTTTATTTGATTTGTTATCTTTCAGATATTTTTGTTTTTTGAAATGTACACAAAATATTTCAAACTTTATTTACTTCCCCATCGTGATTTGTGGAAATTTCAAAGAAGGGGAGGGTGCAAAAAAAGAAAGTGATGTTAGTTCCAGCGTTATAAATTTAAACTATGTTTGCCCCTCCCCACTCTTAAAAATCGTGTATTTTTTATCACTGAAAATTTCAATGTATTTTACAACATTGCTAAAGAATGAAAACTTGTTTGAAATGTTTTTTTAAGAAATAAGTAAGGATTTTTTGTTTATTTTTTATATAATTCCTTTTTTAGAGAACATGGTTTAAAAACAAAAAATAAATCTTCTCAAAAGTAAAAATTACTCATGGTGTTCAAAACTGTTGATCCAAAATTAAAACAAATACCCATTTTTTCAAGATTTTCCAAAGTTTTTCAAAAAATCCCAAATTTCTTCAAATACGTCTTACATATTTTCAAAAGTTAAACCAAAAAGAGACTGCAAAGTTTTGGCGGAAAAAAATTAAAAAAGGAAACAAAAAAACATTAAGCATCATTTATCAAATAAGGCTCAGCACTAAATCAAAGCCAGTTTTTGTGGTCTGTCTTTTTAGTTTTGGAAGTTGAATTGTTGTTGAAATTCATTTATCAAATTTTCTGTTTTTTATTTTGCGTATTTCTAAGAAGTTGTTCAACAATTAATGGTTGCCCTAATATTGCTGGTTTTTATCTCTTACGAACACTGATAAAGACATTTTTATCATGAAGTTCCGTAAAACATGTTGAGCAAAGTAAACAGAATTCAAAAAAGTATAATTTTACTGACTCAAATTTTATCAAAGAATAAATTATATATTCTAGATTTTTTATATTTTTACAGATTTAGAAAGAATCCCTTCAATGTTTAAACCCTTGGAGCAGGCTTAGGGACACAATTAAGTGATATATTGTTTCAGCAGGATATGATACTCTTTTTTGAACTCTTAAAAAATGTCCGGACAAAATACACCTGAGAATCGACTGGAACCCATTGGAAACTAGGCTGAGGAATACAAAATTCAAGACTGAAAAATTGTAGAATTGAAAAATTGAACTTTGAAATCCGGAAATCATAAAGATTTTTTTTATTTTATGTATTGATAGTTTTTAAAATCTTTAAAAA
This sequence comes from Uranotaenia lowii, assembly GCF_029784155.1. Classification (NCBI taxonomy): domain Eukaryota; kingdom Metazoa; phylum Arthropoda; class Insecta; order Diptera; family Culicidae; genus Uranotaenia; species Uranotaenia lowii. The sequence goes on from NC_073692.1 coordinate 388,266,379, forward strand.
GCGGTTGGCTAAAAATTATTTAAACATAAGAGGCTTAGTTTAATTTTTTTTAAGGAAACCCCAATAACTGAGACAGGATTTGAAACGCTAGTTTTTTTTTTGAAAATTTGATGTAATTTTTAATAAAAATTACTGTTTTCTAAGTGTAAAGACTCAATTTGTTACCTTTTTGAGTATTCTTATCCTAAAATTTCAGAAGAAAATTTGGGATACACAATGAATGTTTAATTACTTCAAAAATGTCACCAATCTGAATGATTGTGAGATGAATGCAAATCAATACAAGTGAAGTCAGTTTCCTAACAAGCCATCGACATGTTCATAATTCCCATTTAAGTATTTGCAAGTATTTTACTATAAATAAAAAATCATCGAAGGAAAAATTCGATTTAAGACAAGCTTCGCGGGCCGCACAAACAAGTTTTGAGGGCCGCTGGCTGCTCATCTCTGGTATGAAATACTTTTTTTTTACTGAAAATTTGTATCATCAAAATACCACTGTGGAGTGAATAATTTTTTTTTGTCTTTATTAGAGAGACTTTCAGCCTTTGGCTGGTCGTAAATAAATTCAATACTCGAATTAAACCTAATACTTTGGATATTCAATATTCCATATATTTAACTCATTTTCCTTTCCTTGTTTTTTGATAGTATTTATTTAGTAGGTTTTAAAAACAAAGACACGAAGGTTTTTTTTATTATCGAACGGATGTGCGCAATGGGCCTTCTGATCTTCCCCAAAATTAAAAATTTGATTCATTTTTACGACTTAATAAAACGTATGTGTTTTTTTCAGATTTTGAATTTTTTTTCATTTTTCAAAAATGATTTAGTAAGTTTTTTTTTTTGGAAATAAAATTAAAACATATTTCAAGGCTGCATATCTCTGTTATTTTTCAACGGAAATCATAAAAAAACACTTCAAAACGCATTGAAATTTTATCAGTCTTTCAAATAAAATATTTTTAATTTTTAAAATTACGTACCTTTAACATGAAAAAACATAAATAAGCTTTGAATGGTGTCAGAAAGTGTCGTCTGCATGATTGAATATTTCGAAAAATGATAGTAAAAAGTGTAGAGCTGGTAGTGAGCTGGTGCAAAACTGAGCATAACCGAATACGCTATTAGATTATTAGTTAAAACTTGAGGTCAGTTCTGCTGCAAATACTCCACAAAGTATGAAAAAATAGCGTTGTTACCTGTTTTAAAAGTATTTTTGTTCCAATGTTATCAGAAGCGCGTGATACCTGCATATGTGAGTGCAGTTGGTCGATCATTTTTTGTTTTCGATTCCAAAAAAGTGAATTATTTTCATTATTTCTTTTATGACTTTTGAATGAGCTGTTGACCCACTTTGGTATCTCCAGATAAAAGTTTCTTCATAAATTAGGTTATAAAATGGCATTTTTGCAAGTTATTCGATGATGCAAACGGTACTTTTAGACATCATTTAAAGCTATTTACAACTTTTTATATTCAAGGTAATTACTCAAAAAGCTCAAATATTTTATTTGAAATGCTGATAAAATTTCAATGCATTTTGCTTAGCTATTTTATGATTTACAAAAACAGCAAACTGAATCTTTCCCGAAAAATTAAATTTTTAAGAAAAGATGCATGTGTTTTGAGTCATAGAAATGAATCATATTTTCAATTTTAGGAAAGATCTTAAGACCCTCGGCACAAACACGTCAGAGATAAAAAAAAATTCCCGTGTCCTTGTTTTCAATAATTATTGAATAAATTAGTATTGGATTTTATTTAAGTGTTTATACTATTTTCACTTCAATTGATTTTGTTGATTCAAATAAAAAAATAAAAAATAAAAAAATGTGCATTAGACTAATATCTGGTGAAATCCTCCCATGATTTTTATTTTTGATTTTCATTTCCAAATAATAAGAATTTTAGAAATTAAAAAAAAAAACATGAGTCGTAAAAATAATCCAAATTATCAATTTGAGGGATGAATACAGATCCCCTGGAAAATTTTCAGAAAATTAGAAAAAAAAATTCTCACGCCTAAAATGGTTGAAACGTAAGGCATTTCAAGGGTTTTTTTTTTTGTTTGATTGAAGCCTTAGACCGAAAAATAGTGAAAAAAAATTCATTCGGAAAATCTTTACTGATTCAAAAAGAAACAATTATGCACAAATATTTTAAAACATTTACAGAAAATTTATTTTATCATATGTATCTTTACTTTTGAATGACCTCAACAACAAAAAAAAAGGTGAATGAGCGGTTTTTTAGGGTTGAGAAGTTAACATAAAGGCTTTTTTTTTATTATTAAACAACATTCTCCATTTCTTCATGCTATTTTATTTAACATAAGTGAGAGATAAATCTGTTTTGTATTTATCTGTTTCTTTTTGTTTTATAAGAAACAGAGGTGCAAAGAGATCCCTACATGTAGCATGCAGCGCACGACTTTTAGCCGATTCTAACAGACCGACGTCAGCCACGAAAGAATCGTCTTGCAAAGTTGCAGACTGATTCTTTCTCCCTTATGTGCAGAACGTCGAACGTGTCTGCAAGTAAAAGCCAACCGTGCGGTAAAATCCTTTGACTGCACGTTCCGAAAATTACAAACGATTCTCCGAAGTTAGGAACAGTTGCAAACTTGCAAGCCCGAAGATAAAATCCCTTGAGCCGAACAGAAAGAATCATTTCCGAAGATAGCTACAGTCTGCAAGTTGCTTGCATGCAGCGCGATGATGCGATGCCTACGTTTGCAAACTTGCAAGTTACAGACAGAACCGTAGACCCGTTCTTGTGCGGTTCGATTTGATCCACCCCAACCCAACCTAAAACCGAACCGAATCCATGGCATGGTGTAAGAAAATGATAGGCCGAGGTGGCGTCGACTATCCATTCAGTTGCCGTTCAGCCAGCGAAGCGGCATGCCGTACGACAAGAGCAAGGACATGTTGAAGTTGTTGTTGTTGGTGCCTTCGTGTTCGTTTCGTTTTCTTCTAAGACGCATTCGAAAGGAAGTGGTGCCCAAATTTTATTTGAATTTTCAATTATCATACCAGGGTGATTGATATAAACCATCAAAGCAAATACAAGCAAATTTGTTTTGATTATAACTTTGTCATTTTACAAGTTATTTATAAACACAAAGTTGTTAATTAAAACTGATCCAAACTCTGTTGGAAAATCATCTTTATTGTTTTATAACAGAGCTGCCTTAAAATTCTTTAAAGTTTCGTTCCGAAAAATTCAATCGATTCTCCAAAGGCAGGATCACTTGATTAGTAGGATCACAGATTAAATTGTGTGAATTTCAATTTTAGAATTCAGTTTCATTTGCTTAGACATGTATAAGAATCACGTCATCTTTACCAAGTTATCTACAGTTTTTACAGAAGGTTTTTACAGATCGGTACAAAACTCAATTGAAATTCAGTGCTTGCTCGTCGTCATTCCAACCTTGAACTCAAAAACTTCACACACTGTTTGATTCGAATCTTCTGTCAAAGTTTTATAACTTGTTTTTAATTAATTTCGCGTCCTGAACTCGAATTTTTGGTCAGATTTTGTCTATCGCATCCAGTATTACTGATAAGGCTTTTAAAAATCAGTGCTATGATAAATCAATTACTGTCTATATATTATTTTTTACTTCTTTGCTGAAGACTGTAAAGCGTTTTAAGTTATACTTTGAAAAATATCTATAATTCATTTTGGTATAAAATTTCATCAGAATTTCGTCTCAACAGAAGGAAGAAAAAATTTCTTTTACTTCAAAGCCAAAATTACTTGCAGTCTTCGTAGAAACTTAAATTTTAAAAATCTTACTCAACGGTTGCTATTTATCTCAGATATTACGAAACTGCTTATAAAAAGCTGGACGTTTCACGGTTAAACATATCCCGCTTTCGCCCATCAATCAGTCAATTGCATAATCTTCAAAATAAGAAGTATGGAAACTGAATAAATTATTGATTTATGTTTCAAAGTCAGCAACTTATGTACTTTTTATCAAAATAAATTGACTAAAGGATTAACATGAATGAACATTTTCATACAAATCGGAATTTTTTATTCAAGTTTTTAAAACTGTTTGCGTATCTTTCGTAACGAACTTTTGAAATCTGCCACTTTTAAGTTTAACTTCGCGAGAACTACTATGAAGAATTTTTGCAAAAGGCTTTGATAAGTATCTCAAATATCAAAATTTAAATAAAACAAGTCCAAAAAAGTAGATTTTCAAACAACTGCTGAATCACATATTTGAAAAACGCTGAATCACATTAAAAAAACGCTTTGATACGAAATATGAATTAATGGCATGAAATCAAATTACATCGCGTTTAAAGGTTGAAGTGACAGTGAGCACTTAGCTTATTTAATAGAACTATGAACGGTAATGTGTATCAACTCCATTTCATTTTACAACGGTGACCAAAAAAGGCACTCAGCTCGATCATTTTATGTTAACCTGATTTTCTTTGATTTTTCTTTTCAAGCTCCTTGAATTTGTGAATGTTGGCAACCCTGCTCTCAATACTGAATCTTTAATATGTGATTCTATTTTATCAAGTGATCCTATCCATGGAGAATGGATTGAATTTTTCGGGCCGCAGCTGTGTTATAAAACAATAAAGATGATTTTCCAACATTTTTAAGATAAGCTTTTATTAACACTTTTGTATTCATAAATAACTTGTAAGATGACAAAGTTATAATCAAAACAAACTAGTTTTTATTTGCTTTGATGATTTATCTTAAACACCCTAGAATGATCATTGAAAACTCAAATAAAATTTGGGCACCACTTCCTTTCGAATCCGTCTTAGAAGGAAACGAAACGAGCACGAAGGCACCAACAACAACAACAACTCCAACATGTCCTTACTTCTGTAGTACGGCGGCGCGCCGAGTGTTTTGCAGACAGCCATGTACATACGCTACACACGCACGCTTCGATGGCTGAACGGCAACTGAATTGATGGTCGGTGGCTGTGGCTCTTCGGCCTATCACTTTCTTTCTCCATGGATTCGGTTCGGTCGGTCCTAGGTTAGTGGAACGAATCCAACCGCACAAGAACGAGTCCACCGTTCTGTAACTTGTAAGTTGCAACTTGCAAATTTGCAAACGTACATCGCATCATCGCGCTGCATGCAAGCAACTTGCAGACTGTAGCTATCTTCGGAAAAGATTCTTTCTGTTCGGCTCAAGGGATTTTATCTTCGGGCTTGCAAGTTTGAAATTTTCGTAACGTGCAGTCATCGCGACTTTTACTTGCAGACACGTTCGACGCTCTGCACGTAAGGGAAATAGAATCAGTCTGTAACTTTGCAAGATGATTTTTTCGGAGCTGACGTCGGGCTGTTAGAATCGGCACTGCATGTTTCATTATGGGATCTCTTTGCACCTCTGATAAGAAAATATAAAAAAAAAGTAGATAAAATCCTTCATATTTCTTTCGCCTCGGTCTAGTTTTTCACTGAAATGTTCAATTGATACAAATTTTCATAAAAATAGAAAATAAAAAAAATCATAAAAGACTCTAAAAATATCAATGAGTTTATTCACAGAGGTTACCAATACCAATGAAATGGTATTTTCTAGAAAATTTTATATCATAATAGGAACTTGATGATAACATCTGATACAAGATTTTTTAGCTTTAAATACCTTCAAAATATGGAATGATTTTTTAAATGTTGTTCATTCATTCAAACCCAATGAACTAAAAGCTGTTGGATCATACGTGTGCTAAAAAAAGCTCATTCCCAGGGAAACAAAATCATTAAGTGAAGTTCTGAACTGATGTATTTCCCAGTCAAACATACAAACAAAATTGAATTTGTCAACCATTTTTGACAATTACCATCAGTAGGAAATGGTCTCTGAATATTCAAGTCTCAAGGCCTATCGAGGGTGAATTTTGGACTGTGTCCATGCAAGTATAAAACTCACTTCAAATAACAAAAATTTGATCTGCTGGATCCTTTCTGAAATCCGTATCACTGTCGTTCTTTTTAAATTTTTTAATCATCTTCAAAAATAAATTGCACGAAAATTCTCTTCTTTGAGCAATTGATCAATATATACCACCTTTCATCCAAAAAATAAAAATACACCTTTACCTCGACAATAAGCGATAGAGAATAATTGAACACTCAACAAGGCACATGTTGACCGCGATGTAGTAGGTATGACGGTGTTGATGTAAATATTGTACGTGAAGCTTGAAACAAGTTTCGTTTCCAGCCAGAGGGGATCTAAGAGCCTCTCAAAACTCACACGGAAATTAAACTGTTGTTTACTCAGCAGAGTACACCAATTTTGCCACCTCTCGGGCCGGGCCGCCGCCATATGAGTGCCGTGTTCTGTTCAAGAACCACCAGTAGTCAGCTAGCCAAACAAGACCCAAACCCCGAAATGGCCTTCCCGGTTCCGAGGGAAATTTTCCGGTGGGGGGTAAGGAAGATACTTCTCGGTTGTTTTCCCGTGAACTTGGACGGCCAAGCCTGTTCGGTTCAATTTGGCAAAACACAAAACAAGCAGCCGGTCCAGTCTGTATCTTCTGGCCGCAAAACTACCCATCAGTCTTCTAGGGGGAAAAACAAAAACGAGCAACCTGTTCTCCCGGGTGGACCTCTTGAGTTATGTTTTCTCCTACTGGTGGTGGTGGTGGTTTTTTGGTCTAGCTGGACTCGGGTTTGTTGTTTTCTTCCCTGTTCACTCTTCCTTGTTTGGTGGTTCCTAGAGCATTCGCCGTATCCTACCCGAACACCGTTTTCAGGATATTGTTTCGTGCACCGGGCTCATTTGCCACTTTGGAACTTTACTCCGGTATCGCTGGGACTTTCACCGTCATACCGGGGAAAAGGTAACTTACGATCTAGACAACCGCAGCCAGCCAGGAACATACAACAAGTCCCGGAACGGCCGAGGCAACAAGTATCCCCGACAAGTGGCCAGCAACAGCACCTTGGGTGGGCCTTTTTGGAACCGTATGAATAAAAAGTGGAACGAGATCTGTTGGGAAACTTTTGGACATGAGAAATGAAAATTAACCTTCAAGCATTTTTGTAAATGGTAAAAAAAGACCTTGAATGGCTCATTCTTAGAATTCTTCGATCTCAAATTTACAAGAATTTTCTAACAAGCTTTTTCTACACAAGAAGTTTCAGAGTAAACAATAACGATTTTCTGAGTATGACCATAATTTACAAATCGAGAAACATCGATTTGCTATCGATGGCGCAAAGCTGCGTTCGGTAAAAAGAGATAACCCAATTTGAACAAAAAAAAATAACGACGTCTTAAGCAGTTCAAGTTTAAATTATGCCTACAAACAACCAAAAGCTTTCCGAGAAAGCCCAAGACTCTCGAAAGTAGTTTAAAGACTGCTAACAATCCACGTGCTGCTTGTTACCAATCAAGTGGCTCGGCTTCATTCATCCTGTTCCCAATAACTTTTCCAACGGTAAGGGGGGATGATTGCGAACAAGGGCAAAAAAAACTTTACGACGGCATTCATTCATTTTATTAGACTCCGACGACTTCCGATTGTCGGTCTTCGGTAGGAAAACTTATATCCTCGAGCAATCGGTGGTTGCATGCCACCCTTAAGAATGAATGAATGAGAAAAAAATAGAGAGAGAAATTGTTTTCCTCAATCAAGCCCACAGCTAACTGCCAACTACAATTCTGCTGTTTACCTTTTTTCTGTTATCTTGACGGTTCCGTCACGAAACAACAATCAACGAAGCTTGCCTCTTGAAGTCCTGGCTAGTGAGGTTTTCGAATGACCACACATATTTCATGGGAATTGGACGGAATTTCATCAACACTTGAACGAATGAAGCTCGATTGCCCTAGGCTAAGGAAAAATAAAAATCCTTATCTTGAGTTTCCCAAAAATATTCAATTATCCATCACCAAAAGACGCTCTTGATATCCATTGGTGCGTGAAGAAAAAATCCTAAGGTTAGAATGGAATCGTCAATGAGGAGAAAAAAGTCAAACTCCAATCAAGCAGCCTGTTTGATGGAGTGAAATCGCATTTCTATTGGCAGTTTTTGAGAAAGTTTGTTTACCGTCAATCTGGGAAAAAGGCTGTTTCTCCTAGTATTTATGACCATTTTATTACCTACAAATGTTGGCGAGGTTGAGTTTATAGTTGTTGGATGTTGTTGTTGTTGTTGTTGTTGACTATAATTTTCTTGCCGTTGAAGCTTTTTAAAAAATAAAAAATTCAAATGCACAAGGTTGCCGAAATCGTGAATAAATCTTTAAATCCACAGAATCTGTATGACAGAACACAGAATTTTGGAAATTTTCACAGACTTCTCAAATTTACTAAATTTCGTACTGATTTTCTAGACTGTTATTTTATATCTCAGTAAAAATACAGGATTTCTATGTTCGAATTGGACAAGTATGATGACATTGGTAATAATCATTGATTATGCTCAAGTAAAATCTTTTAAAGCTTCGATTTGACAGGATTTTCAATTAAGTTTTTGTAAATTGCATCACATAATACCATCAGGAACTTCTTGGGTAAAATCACAGAAACTAAGATATTTTATTGAAAAAAAACAAAGATTTTCATTCGTCAACCTTGCTTGTGTATTCAAACAAAAAAAATGAAAATTTTTGAACATTTTTTGTATGTTTTGAAAGCTTTTAATAAAGCTCGGCAACGTATATTCATTATACAGATTAAATACAATAAAAATCGATTAAAATTATTTTTCCGTATTTTAAACAACTAATCTTGATGAAAAATTAAACCTCATAAAATTTTTGAACAGTGCAAGTTTAATTCGAAAAATTTAACATTAAGTTGAAATGTAAGAAACGCGTACAGAAGACGAATGACAGCTACTGTTAAAATCCTCTCTAAATAAATCAAATTAGAATTAGAATTAGATGAAAAAAATTCTAAGCGACAAGTTTTTTTGACATACACAAAAATTTTAAAACGTTGCACAAACTAAAAACGAAAAGAAATCAATTTTTCTTAATCGATTTTCTTTTATTTTAATTTCAGGTACATTGATTGCGTTCTGCATCCAAAGCATCGGCTTTATTTCAAACATTTGGAACATGAATAGAAGGTTGTATCTAGGTGAGTATCTGACTTGTAGTAAGACTGAAAACAGATTCAATTTCAACTACAGACCCCGTTCGATTTTGGCAACATTCGATTTTGGCAACATCCGAGCAAAAATCGTTCGATTTTGGCAACATCCAAAAAAGATGGTTTTTTTGTAACTTTTTTATTTTTTATTTTCATCTCAAATTAATCAAAATAAATGTAAAACGTAATATTTGCATGAAATTTTTCAGTTTGGTTTATTTATATTAGTTTTAAACTGTAAAAACACGAATATTACCATGTTTTACTGCTTAAAACTAATATAATTGAGCCAAATTGAAAAATTTTCTGCTAATATAAGGTTTAACATCAATTTTAAATAATTTTTAATAAAAATTTGAAATAAAAAAGTGTCAAAAAAACCCGTTCGATTTTGGCAACATTCGATTTTGGCAACATAAAATTTTCGGGTGTGTTGCCAAAAACGAACGGGGTCTGTACTCGATTTCTGATTCTGAATCAGAGTTAAAAACGCTTGAGTATTGAACTATTTTCTGTTTGAACGTTTTAAATGAACTAATGAAAGGTGAAGAGAAAATCAGTCTAAAATCAGTCTCTTATCATTGTTGAATTTTTTTTAAGTCTTTTATCAGTCTCGAATCAATCTCATTTTTTTTAAATCAATCTCAATTTAGTCTTGCAGAAGTCACAGTTCAAAAGTTGCTAAAATCACAGAAAAATGTATAACTCCAATGAATTTTGTGCAAAGTTTTAAATTTTTGTACACATTTCCAAAATTATAATTTTAATTTCCACATAAATTTTGAATTTTAAACTTTGTTTCGGAAGAAAATAATAATATCGATTACGTTTATAGACTTTTCCAAAAAAATTTTTAAAAAAACCCAATTTTTCATGATTTTTCAAAGAAATTTATGCAATTTCCATCACAAAAAATCGACACAAAGTTTTTGGTTAAAATCACATAAATTTAGAATTTTTTTTCGGAAAAACACAGATTTTTTTTTCGACAATCTTACTCAGGTCTGCTTGAAACTAACTTCAGCCTTCCAAAGCTGTTCGGGTAAATATGCACCAAACACACATGAGGATCATCTTGATTTTCATTCCAATATAAATACTGAAGAACTGAGATTTTTGAGACAAAGGCATGATCCATGAAAATTTTAATCAAATTAACGAAAAAACAAATGAGTTAAAAAATATCTGTTTATTGAGAAATGAGATACAGCGAGTAAAGTAAAGCTAAAATTGGTTGTCATTTTTTTTAAGTAAGTTTTTTTTTAAATTTTTTTCCTATCTAAAAATCCGGGATAGCGACGAGAAAGGTTGATTCTTGGAAATTCCAAAGATGGAAGAAACACTTAAAAGTAGTAAAGCTGTCAAATAAATTTAAAATTTAGAATTATTTTTTTCCTTACTTTTTTATCCGGAACCTACTTCCGATGACTTAGTAAAACATATCTTCTTTATTTTGAAAATATCAAGAAACTAGAATAAATTTCCTACACACTGAAACTAATATCTTCAAATTGGTTAGCATTTGCGGCCAGGGAAACGCCAACAAACTTCAGATCAAACTTTCCTGATACAGATAATTTGCGAACAGCTTTTGAGGGTTAAATCAGATTCAAATGAGTTTCAAATCAGTCTCAATCTATCTCGGATCCATCTTAAATCAGTTTTAAATGAGTTTCAGATAAGTCTCAAATCAGTCTCAGTGCTAAATCAGTTTTAAATCAGCCTGAAAAAAGTCTCAAATACGTCAAAAGTCAATCTTCAACCTATCTTAAATCAATTATTATTTGGGTCCCAATGAGTCTCAAAGCCATATCAAGCCAAAAAATAAATAAGAGTCTCAAAGCAGACTCAAGTCAGCCTTAAATCAATCTCAAACAAATCCTCAATAAGTCTTATATCATCTCGAATCAATCTTGAAACAGTCTAAAATCAGACTGGAATCAATATTGAAAAAGTTTGCAAATGAGTCTTTGATCAAAGTTATATCAGCTTAAAATGAGTCTCAAGTAAGACTTGAATCAGTTTTTAATCAATTTCAAATAAGTCTTAAACCAGCCCTAAATCATCTCTAATCAGGTTTGAAACAGTTTACAATCAGTTCCAATGAGTCTTAAATAAGTCGTAAATTGGTTTTATATAAGATTCAAATTAGTCTGAAGAGTGAAGTCAGTCTTGAATGTTGTTTTGGATAAATTTGATGTGTGCCTCGAATCATTTCCAAATCAGTCTTTAACTTTTTCTTGATGTCACAAAAAAGTTTCAAATAAGTCACGAAATCGTTTTCTTTCAGTTTCAAGTAAGACTTTGGAAAGTGTTTAATAAGTACTGAACTTGTCTGAAATCAGGTTTAATCTTTTCTTAGTCATCTACAACATGAACTATGAATCCGTTCCAATTTTTTTTATGGAAAAGTCTTTATCGGCCTCAAATTAAATATTTATTACAACAAAGGAAAAAAAAACCTTGTTTTCTTAATAATTTTGATTTAAAAAGTTTAAGAAACGAGATAACTAATTATAATCACATTATTTTGGTTTTGTAAATGTTTATTGAATTTTTAAACATTTAAAAGTTTGAAGAAATTTACACCCGGTGTCTTTTTATGATCAATATCAAGAAAACAAAATTGGCCTTTCTGAAAATTTGCCACATTATGGAGGAGACTCTCCAGTATCCACCGCACTATTCAGAAAAAAAGTTTAGAGCAAATTTTGTTTATATGATTTACGAACAAAATACACCAGCAGAATTTTCAAGTTCTCGCTAATCATTTTTTCTAGTAAATTCAAATTTTACATATTTGAGCTAAGATGTGTTGAAATTTCTTCAAAAATAAAAAAAAACTATTAAAATAATTTTTAATCAAAAAAATTTGGCGAAAATGTAAAATTTGGAAGATTAAGAATTAAAACTATTTAGCCTGGCAGTTCTGTAGCAAATCCAAAAGCAAGAGCAGGAATTTGAAATAATTAACACACGGTGTTTTTTCAGATCAATTTCAAGAAAAAAATGGCATTTCTAAAAATTTGTCATATTATGGAGGAGACTCTCAACTATCCGTAACACTAAACAGAAAAAACAATCAATCAAAGGGTTAAGAGCAACTTTTTTTTGAAGATTTACGAACAAAATACACGAGTAGAATTTTCAAGTTTTCGCTTATAAATTTTCACAAAAAAATCAAATTTTACATTTTTTTAAGCTTAGATATGTTAAAATTTCTTGAAAATAAAAATGTTGGCAAAAATGTAAAATTTCGAAGAAAATTCTAAAGGTAAAAATAAAATTACCAGAGTTAGTTTTAAAACTTATTGGCAATACTGTAACAATTTGTCAAGAGCACGGAATAAAGGTGTATTCAGAATAAAGTTTTGAGTCAAGAAAATTACAATTCAATAATTCAACAATGAAAAACTTGTCTCAGGCACATTTTTTTTTTTCAAAATTTAGCGCAGTTGACGAATTTAAACACTTTAAAAACAGCTGATTATTGAATTGCTAAACACAGATTATTCAACGATTTAGAAAAGGAAACACTAAACAATTGACACTTGCACCCGGCATTTTAATCGATATGCTGGCATCTTTGATTAAGCACTTTTTTAATAATTATACAAAAATGGATAAGAAAACTATTATAAAAATGAATCTGTAAAAAATTTTGTTTTCGAAGACAAGAATTAAAAATTTAACAGTTCCATTGAAGTAAAAACAAATATGCTAAAATAAGAATTCCAGAATTATTTGTCACGTTGTCGGGCATTTTTTTTTTGCAAAAACCTGGTTAGAATCAGGCAACTGATTTCAAATTAACAATTCCAAAAACCGGCTAATATCCATGTAAATTTAAGAAAATATCAGATGTGAATCCAATGAAATCAAGGACTAATTTTTTTTATTTTAAAGCACATCAACAACGTCCAAATTGCGTACAATACTATGCCACTAAAAAATTTGATTTAAATTTGACATTTTTATTTAATTTTTTTTCCTAGACATTTGAGTTGGGCTTTGAGGCGGGATTCACTAAAATTGTCATAAAACCGCACAAAATAGCTACTTTTACAATTTTTTCGCTAAATCCTAAATAGATTTGACAACCAGCATTTGAAGAACAAGATATAGCGATTTAGTTATTAATCAAAAGGGTCACTCAAAAATTTTAAAAACTTTCAAATTCTTTTCTCAAAAGCAAACATGCTATAAATGTTCTAAAGATATTCATTAGCTTCCAATTAAGCTTACCAGAAAGACAAAACGCAGCTATTCTATTTGCTTGAAGATCATCAAATTTTTTTTGCACAAAATTACACAAATGTGATTTTATAAATATTAAAAATGGATTCGAATACAACTGCAATTTTTAAATTTGGTCCACCCGACTTTGAGATGATAGAGTTTGAATGAAAAGTGCAGTTGTTGGAAAATGTCCCAACTGTAAGCTAAGTTAAGGTAATAAAAACTTATCATTTACTTTTCTTCAAAAACAAACAAAGATGGTTTTGCTCACGATCTTTCGAATGAGATATAAAGAATTTTAATACGCCATAAGATGCCTGAGATATGGCCGATTAAAATCTTAATTTTTTGAAGGGGTGATTCCAATCTTTTGGCCGGCAGTGTACGTCTTGAATAAGACATTTAACTGTGTTCAGTCACCTTCAAATAATTCTCAAATAAGTCTTATATCTGTATTAAATTCCCCTAAATCGTTAGCAAAATATTCTCAATTTTAGAAACAAAAAATTCTTGAATAAGTCTTATATGGATGTTTCATAAGCCTCAAATTATTCTTAAATATGTTTCAAATAAGTCTCACTCAAATTATGCTCAAATAAGTCTTAAATTAGTCTCAAATTAATTTTAAATAAGTCTCAATTTAGTCTCAAATCAATTAGTCTCAAATCAGTCTCAAATAGCTTTCAAACAAGTTCCATATCAGTCTTAAATCAGTATTCAGTCAAGCTGTGAGAAAAAGAAAAAAAATTGTTGCAAAAAGCTTATGAGGTAGGTCGATATAAATGTTAGGCAGAAGGTCGATGAAGAGTCTGATTAGGGTTCTTTCAAAAACACTTTCGAGTTCAATCAAGATTCCAATTATCATATCAGGCAGAAGTGAAATCAGCAGTTCTACCTAAAGTTATAAAAAATATCAAATTTCAAATTTTCACATGCCAAACAAATTGTTTCTGGATTGAAATATAATATTAAAAATTATGTTTTACTGTGATCATGGAAGTGAGCTTGGTACTTTCAACTGTTTTTATGTATGAAACTAGTTTTTGCATCAGCTTAAGTTTTATTTCACGAAAAAAGTTGGTTGTGAATTCTTTGCCAAATTTTTATTTGGAATTAAGTCTCCAAAAACTTATTTACATCATCAATCCCGAATTAAAAAACCAATTTGAAACAAACTTTTGATTATATAAAAAAAAAATATAAGCTTGATTGTCAATTTTCAATACCGTTTTGCATTTTTATTAGTTAATTGTTTTCTTCTGGTTCTGAAGGTTTCATTTTATTGTAGACAAAGTGCTGCTGAAATACCGGAAATAATTGCAAGCTAATAATAATAATAATCATTTCGAAATTCATCGAATGAAGTTATCAAATTTCATACTCGTAACTTTGTCAACCAAAATTGTTTTGAGTGATAAAAAATTGATCTCTCAAAAACAAACACAGACACATATAAAGGGTTCCAATTTTACATGATGTTTCCTCGAAAAGTATCCATTAACTTAACACTAAGTGAACCTCTTTCAAGGATATCATGGCTAAGAGTATCTGTTTGGGCAGACCATTTCGGAAGGGATGATATAAGACAACCTGTCTCGTGATCGTCACACTTAAAAGAGAGATTTTATTTTCGTTTTGTCCAAAATTCACAACACAACTCAAAACAAGCAAACGGTTGAGTACCAGGTGACCATCTGTGCTGAGATCGATCAGTATCTTATAAATGCCGAAACCACAGAATAGAATACTAGTATACCGCGACCGGGATTCGATCTTATGACCGTTTGAAATCGAATATCTTAGTTGGGGATTAGTCTGTCGAAAAAAAACATCACAAACCAATTAAAATGTCCTTTCTGAAATCTCTCCACAAAGAATTTAAATAATTGTAAAGAAACGAAATTAAAACCACGGCATATTCCACTAAATCTACTTGTATAGAATGTAAATTAAAACATCATCAGGCGTTTTTGAAAAAAAAGTTGTTTTTGCTCTTGGAGTAACGGAGGTTACTGTTACTGTTACTGTTACTGTTACTGTTACTGTTACTGTTACTGTTACTGTTACTGTTACTGTTACTGTTACTGTTACTGTTGTATGATGTATGTATGTTGTATTTTGAAATTTTAAAATTTTGAATAAAAATGCTTGAAAATTAAGTGTGCTGCAGACTTTCCAGTGGATGTGAGGAATGTATTCAAAAAAATGCAACACTTTGATTTGTGAATAAATTGTGAATCCATGAAGGGAAATTGAAAAAAAATTCAAACTAACTAAGCTAAGCAACGTGTTCAAAAAATCAACTTGACAATATGTCAAGTGATTTTTGAGATAGCGTCCAATGCAAAGCTCGTAGACAAAAAATTTTGGGCAGGACCGTAAAAAATCCAGAAAATCCCAAAGGGCGACCCTAAAACAGCTGTAAATCAACTATTTGTCTAAAATTCATGTTGCAAATCGTTTAAGGAGTCCTATAGGATCTAACAGTGGGCTGAAATTTGAATAAAAGTGATGATGATTGATTCCATTAAATTAAGGAATGTGTGGTTCGTCTAGCCGACTAAAAAAAGGCCTTATTTCATTTCTACAAGGTACGCATGCGCCCACTGGTTAAAATAACAAAATACGGTGGTCAAATCATTTGCAAAATATTTGTAGCGCTAGCAGGGAAATATTAAAAAAAATGAACTGCAAAACACACTCTTAATCGGGCACCTTGAAGATTTCGGCCATAAAATTTCCGATGAGAAGTCTCACCTGATTGTTTTGAAGATAAAAAAAGGAGAGAAAATTGAAAAATTTGATGTCCAGTACTTGAGAAGGCTGACAATCTGCAAATCAGCACATCAGTCAGTGTTCTATAACGGTTAACACGATGATTGGCTCAATATACAAAGAAGAATGGCTCTATGTAAATGAAGTTATTTTTTCTGCATAGCACTTCAATAGGTCTAATCAAGTTGGCTTTCTGTTTTGGTTGCATCTGGAATCCCGCCATTACTCGGAAACTGTTGTGAAGTGATAAAAAGTCAAATGTATTGATTTTGTGCCGTAAGACAATCGGCTACATTTGTCATAACTTCCATTGAATTAAAAATTTAGAGATTGTTTATGGGGTGAAGTTTAAGAAAAAGAAAAAGTTATCGAAAGTATACTTGATTTGAAAAGGGGGTTTATAGTATGCATTATAAAAGGGAAACGTTTTGCCCAAAAGCTAAAGTCCAAACACTTCTTCATTGGGCGCTGTCGCAAAAATTCCTTGACAGAACGTCACAAAAAGTGCACAATATTATGTGTACACATTACTAGACAGCTTCACTGAAAATTTCATCAATTTCCATCCATGCATTCAAAAGCTATTTACAAAGTGTTGCATTTTTTTCGAATACCCTCCTTCTGTGAAATATTCAAAAATATCAAATTTATTTTAGCAAGAAAGTAAATCATTATTGACGAACATCTAATTTTTTTTACTTCACCAGAATTTGATGATCATGAATTTTTAAGTTATTTGTCACTAAGCCCTCAAAACATTATCTTCAACATTACTATCCCCTTCGCACTTTTTAAATCTAAAAAATTTTGTTTATCACTCTAATTTTTCCTACGTAAATAGGTACGATAATTGTTTAAAAAAAACCCTTCAAATCTGGATCTGTATCGTATCGCAAATAACTTTGATGATAAAAAACATAGTTTTATTTTCCTTCGGGGCACAATATCAACAAATTTCCACCGCAATTACTGCCACTTTTTCCTACCGGGAAAGGAACCATCAACGCGTTGCTCCATTTCTAACCCATCGCTTCGGTGCCTGGCCGTTATCGTAATCGCATACAAATAGCTTCAAACTGGTGCCGGGGAGCGTTTCATGACATCTCTCCAGGGGACGTTAGACCAGAAATCAATTCCAATTCCATGCCATAAACCGATGAATGCCAATAGAAGTTTCTACTCCACGCGCCACGCCACCTTACGCCACATCACGCGCCTTTCACACGCCAAACGTGTCACAGAGATAAAACGCACCGAATCGAAGCGCGATATGAAATTCCAGCAGCCTGGCTACGCCACATTTTGCAGGCACTCATAATCGTATTACTAGCTAATTAGTGGCTGAGCAATGTGGCGATGTGGGAGTGAGTTTTGTATTAAAATGGGTCGTCTGCGTTTCATGGAAGGATCCATCCGGTGAATATCATTAGTTTCAATGGGGCTTTTGGATTTATTCCGCGCGTTCCATGCTGCCACTGCTTCCTAACTCTAGGATAAGGGGGACGAGCAACAAAATAGTGACCCCCTGGTGAATGATTTTCGTTCAGATAGCTGAGCCGCGGACGATCGACTTTTGAGCGGAATGTGACGATAATCGTTTGATATGATATGGTTGTGCGCAAAATGACACCTGATATGGACGGGGGAGGATGAACAGTGAGCACACATCCAGAGCGATGAAAAGCATACATATTAATCGCAAAAATCATCCCCCCTTTCCCTGTGCAATCGCCGGCCCCAAGGCAGCAAAGGATTATGATTTGGGAAGTGGCATTTTTGGGGTTCGTTTTTAACCTGCTTACCAGGGCCCTCTTTTGCGAACTGCAAGTTTCTTCTCGAATGGTTTGTGCAATAATTCCGGAACTTATGGATATGAGGTCTTGGTTTGTTTGGTTTAATGGGTTTCTGGGGCCCGCAGCAGCAGCAGAGCTCGCAAATTCATTCGTTAATCGTGAGTGCTGCCGGTGCTGCCATTGATGCTCTACTTTAGCAATTATGGAAGTTTGCCTTTCGGTTTGCTGACCAGAGAACGAGCGAGTTTTAAGTGCAGAACAGTTTTTCCAGCACACAAGAGTGTGCTTTATGGGTCGAAAAATGAAAATGTCTGTAATGGGGCTGGGGATAGTTAAAACTCTTGGAATTGATATTTTTATTTAATTTCATGAGCAACAAATTCATATGAGGTTCCCTTCTGTACGGTCAAAATTAAATCAAATTGATTTTTTTGGAAAACTCTTTGCATGAAAAAAAGCAGTCCTGCATCATTAGTTTGCTGTCAGGTAGAAACAACTTTGTTTCATTCTGAACAAAAATAAAACAAAAACTACCGAGAACATTTTTGTATGCTAGAGTTGAGCTGGTCAAAACAACAGAAAGCTGAATTCATTCCTTAAACGAGGGAATGGAAAATTCAAAAAGCACTCTAGGAATGGGATTTTCCGAAAACCATACGAGAGTTTTCCTTCAATTCCAACAGCTAGCCAGAAGGTGGAAATGGAAGAATTTGTTTTTCTCTCAATAGCCAAAAAGTATAAACGAATACCCCTAGAAAGCTGCAGCTGCAATATTCAACCACTCGATTTTGGCAATTTTTGAGTAAACAAATAACGGGGAAAAGGCAACAGACTTGCCGATTTTCATTGGCTTTTCGGGATAGTTTTTCAGAAGGATCCATTTAGCTTCCAGCTGGCTAGAAAGAAGTCGGAAAAATCTTGCCCCAGCTCTATACCTGTAAGCAAAGAACCTTTTCCGAAAGGCGAAATTGCTTCTCAAGGTTCTTTCTCTCTCTAGGGTTTCCTTCATCCTCGAGTGCCTCTTCGGGTTTGTATACTTTGCTAAGTGCCTGTTCCGAAATATTAGAGCAAAAAAAAAAAAAATAAACCCTCCAAACAGTAGCAGTCAGCCAAAGGCAACAACAGCGCCAGGAAAGATATCGTTCTTCCGGAAATCGCCAAGATGAAAAGATAGCTTTAGAAGTGAACCAACGGAAACGGAACAGAAGTTCGCAGCTTCTTCCAGCAGTTAAGCTTCGGAGAAAAGCCAAGAATCTACTATTTCCCCATCCTCGGATTCTATTTGTTGTTAGCTTCGGGGCCCTCACGGAGAGACTGGGATTAAGATGGTGGAAGCGAAATGTTTTCAATTTAATAATGTAAACAAAATGGATGCCTTCTACGCCAATTGAAAAGTGCAATGAATTTATGGGTCCTCAGAATGCATTTGTTATCTTTAAGCCCGCATTTTGGCTTCAAAGCGTGTTCAGCCATACAAAAAGTATAACACCAGAAAACCAAAATTAACCCTTCATTACATGATTTTTTATTTTTCTTTTAAAATCATTTTATACAGTCAGAAATGATGTGTACATTAAGAAAAAAAATTAAAATAAAATACGATTTTTCACTTTTTCTTTTAATTGTTGCAAATTTGTAATTTTATGAAACGAAGAGTTAAATGGATTTAAAAATGAGAATTGATGGACAAACTGTCAATTTTCTTAGGGAATCAATAAACTTGCATTCAAATTGTTAGCTAGCACTGCCTCATGTGTATGATAAATTAACAGGTAAAAGTTAACCAGTAGTGTAATAAAATAAATGGTTGAGAATTCAGTTCCCTAGTTTTTTTTTCAAAAATTGCAATTCAAAATTCATCAATGGTTTAACAGTTTTCATGCTAACCTTTTGAATTTAAAAAAAAAAAGTAGATTTAAGGTTTTTTAAAGACTCTTAAATTTTTCTATTAAATAATTCTGAAATAATTTTTTTTTAATCTTTCCATTTTTGTCAATTTTGTCAATTTTGTCAATTTTGTCAATTTTGTCAATTTTGTCAATTTTGTCAATTTTGTCAATTTTGTCAATTTTGTCAATTTTGTCAATTTTGTCAATTTTGTCAATTTTGTCAATTTTGTCAATTTTGTCAATTTTGTCAATTTTGTCAATTTTGTCAATTTTGTCAATTTTGTCAATTTTGTCAATTTTGTCAATTTTGTCAATTTTGTCAATTTTGTCAATTTTGTCAATTTTGTCAATTTTGTCAATTTTGTCAATTTTGTCAATTTTGTCAATTTTGTCAATTTTGTCAATTTTGTCAATTTTGTCAATTTTGTCAATTTTGTCAATTTTGTCAATTTTGTCAATTTTGTCAATTTTGTCAATTTTGCAAATTTTGTCAATTTTTTCAATTTTTTCAATTTTGTCAATTTTGTCAATTTTGCAAATTTTGTCAATTTTGTCAATTTTGTCAATTTTGTCAATTTTGTCAATTTTGTCAATTTTGTCAATTTTGTCAATTTTGTCAATTTTGTCAATTTTGTCAATTTTGTCAATTTTGTCAATTTTGTCAATTTTGTCAATTTTGTCAATTTTGTCAATTTTGTCAATTTTGTCAATTTTGTCAATTTTGTCAATTTTGTCAATATTGTCAATTTTGTCAATTTTGTCAATTTTGTCAATTTTGTCATTTTTGTCATTTTTGTCATTTTTGTCATTTTTGTCATTTTTGTCATTTTTGTCATTTTTGTCATTTTTGTCATTTTTGTCATTTTTGTCATTTTTGTCATTTTTGTCATTTTTGTCATTTTTGTCATTTTTGTCATTTTTGTCATTTTTGTCATTTTTGTCATTTTTGTCATTTTTGTCATTTTTGTCATTTTTGTCATTTTTGTCATTTTTGTCATTTTTGTCATTTTTGTCATTTTTGTCATTTTTGTCATTTTTGTCATTTTTGTCATTTTTGTCATTTTTGTCATTTTTGTCATTTTTGTCATTTTTGTCATTTTTGTCATTTTTGTCATTTTTGTCATTTTTGTCATTTTTGTCATTTTTGTCATTTTTCTCATTTTTGTCATTTTTGTCATTTTTGTCATTTTTGTCATTTTTGTCATTTTTGTCATTTTTGTCATTTTTGTCATTTTTGTCATTTTTGTCATTTTTGTCATTTTTGTCATTTTTGTCATTTTTGTCATTTTTGTCATTTTTGTCATTTTTGTCATTTTTGTCATTTTTATCATTTTTGTCATTTTTGTCATTTTTGTCATTTTTGTCATTTTCTTCATTTTTGTCATTTTTGTCATTTTTGTCATTTTTGTCATTTTTGTCATTTTTGTCATTTTTTTCATTTTTGTCATTTTTGTCATTTTGGTCAATTTTGTCAATTTTGTCAATTTTTTCAATTTTGTCAATTTTGTCAATTTTGTCAATTTTGTCAATTTTGTCAATTTTGTCAATTTTGTCAATTTTGTCACTTTTGTCAATTTTGTCAATTTTGTCAATTTTGTCAATTTTGCAAATTTTGTCAATTTTGTCAATTTTGTCAATTTTGTTAATTTTGTCAATTTTGTCAATTTTGTCAATTTTGTCAATTTTGTCAATTTTGTCAATTTTGTCAATTTTGTCAATTTTGTCAATTTTGTTAATTTTGTCAATTTTGTCAATTTTGTCAATTTTGTCAATTTTGTCAATTTTGTCAATTTTGTCAATTTTGTCAATTTTGTCAATTTTGTCAATTTTGTCAATTTTGTCAATTTTGTCAATTTTGTAAATTTTGTCAATTTTGTGAATTTTGTCAATTTTGTCAATTTTGTCAATTTTGTCAATTTTGTCTATTTTGTCAATTTTGTAAATTTTGTAGATTTTGTAAATATTGTCAATTTTGTCATTTTTGTCATTTTTGTCGTTTTTGTCATTTTTGTCATTTTTGCCATTTTTGTCATTTTTGTCATTTTTGTCATTTTTGTCATTTTTGTCATTTTTGTCATTTTTGTCATTTTTGTCATTTTTGTCATTTTTGTCATTTTTGTCATTTTTGTCATTTTTGTCATTTTTGTCATTTTTGTCATTTTTGTCATTTTTGTCATTTTTGTCAATTTTGCCAATTTTGTCAATTCTGTCAATTTTGTCAATTTTGTCAATTTTGTCAATTTTGTCAATTTTGTCAATTTTGTCAATTTTGTCAATTTTGTCAATTTTATCAATTTTGTCAATTTTGTCAATTTTGTCAATTTTGTCAATTTTGTCAATTTTGTCAATTTTGTCAATTTTGTCAATTTTGTCAATTTTGTCAATTTTGTCAATTTTGTCAATTTTGTCAATTTTGTCAATTTTGTCAATTTTGTCAATTTTGTCAATTTTGTCAATTTTGTCAATATTGTCAATTTTGTCAATTTTGTCAATTTTGTCATTTTTGTCATTTTTGTCATTTTTGTCATTTTTGTCATTTTTGTCATTTTTGTCATTTTTGTCATTTTTGTCATTTTTGTCATTTTTGTCATTTTTGTCATTTTTGTCATTTTTGTCATTTTTGTCATTTTTGTCATTTTTGTCATTTTTGTCATTTTTGTCATTTTTGTCATTTTTGTCATTTTTGTCATTTTTGTCATTTTTGTCATTTTTGTCATTTTTGTCATTTTTGTCATTTTTGTCATTTTTGTCATTTTTGTCATTTTTGTCATTTTTGTCATTTTTGTCATTTTTGTCATTTTTGTCATTTTTGTCATTTTTGTCATTTTTGTCATTTTTGTCATTTTTGTCATTTTTGTCATTTTTGTCATTTTTGTCATTTTTGTCATTTTTGTCATTTTTGTCATTTTTGTCATTTTTGTCATTTTTGTCATTTTTGTCATTTTTGTCATTTTTGTCATTTTTGTCATTTTTGTCGTTTTTGTCATTTCTGTCATTTTTGTCATTTTTGTCATTTTTGTCATTTTTGTCATTTTTGTCATTTTTGTCATTTTTGTCATTTTTGTCATTTTTGTCATTTTTGTCATTTTTGTCATTTTTGTCATTTTTGTCATTTTTGTCATCTTTGTCATTTTTGTCATTTTTGTCATTTTTGTCATTTTTGTCATTTTTGTCATTTTTGTCATTTTTGTCATTTTTGTCATTTTTGTCATTTTTGTCATTTTTGTCATTTTTGTCATTTTTGTCATTTTTGTCATTTTTGTCATTTTTGTCATTTTTGTCATTTTTGTCATTTTTGTCATTTTTGTCATTTTTGTCATTTTTGTCATTTTTGTCATTTTTGTCTTTTTTGTCATTTTTGTCATTTTTGTCATTTTTGTCATTTTTGTCATTTTTGTCATTTTTGTCATTTTTGTCATTTTTGTCATTTTTGTCATTTTTGTCATTTTTGTCATTTTTGTCATTTTTGTCATTTTTGTCATTTTTGTCATTTTTGTCATTTTTGTCATTTTTGTCATTTTTGTCATTTTTGTCATTTTTGTCATTTTTGTCATTTTTGTCATTTTTGTCATTTTTGTCATTTTTGTCATTTTTGTCGTTTTTGTCATTTCTGTCATTTTTGTCATTTTTGTCATTTTTGTCATTTTTGTCATTTTTGTCATTTTTGTCATTTTTGTCATTTTTGTCATTTTTGTCATTTTTGTCATTTTTGTCATTTTTGTCATTTTTGTCATTTTTGTCATCTTTGTCATTTTTGTCATTTTTGTCATTTTTGTCATTTTTGTCATTTTTGTCATTTTTGTCATTTTTGTCATTTTTGTCATTTTTGTCATTTTTGTCATTTTTGTCATTTTTGTCATTTTTGTCATTTTTGTCATTTTTGTCATTTTTGTCATTTTTGTCATTTTTGTCATTTTTGTCATTTTTGTCATTTTTGTCATTTTTGTCATTTTTGTCATTTTTGTCATTTTTGTCATTTTTGTCATTTTTGTCATTTTTGTCATTTTTGTCATTTTTGTCATTTTTGTCATTTTTGTCATTTTTGTCATTTTTGTCATTTTTGTCATTTTTGTCATTTTTGTCATTTTTGTCATTTTTGTCATTTTTGTCAATCTTGTCATTTTTGTCATTTTTGTCATTTTTGTCATTTTTGTCATTTTTGTCATTTTTGTCATTTTTGTCATTTTTGTCATTTTTGTCATTTTTGTCATTTTTGTCATTTTTGTCATTTTTGTCATTTTTGTCATTTTTGTCATTTTTGTCATTTTTGTCATTTTTGTCATTTTTGTCATCTTTGTAATTTTTAAATTTTTGTCATTAATTAGTTTTAAAATGGTTTAAAACCCTTCTTTTTATGTGCGTTTTTGGATTTTTTATCATTCCAGTCTTTATTGGAATTTCGAATATCCGCCTTTAAAAGCCTTAAGTTATATAATTCTATTTAAAAACTACTGATGAGTTGGCGTTAAAAAACGAAAAAATTCAAAGTTGTTTTTTTTGTTTGTGTTGAATTATTCCTGGGTTTTGTTCAAATTTTCCCGGATATTGCTCGGATTTTTGGCGACAATTTTAAATGAACTGCCCGCATTTTGACAGATTAAAAAAATACTCTGGATTTGTCCGGCCCGGGTACGCGCTGAAAAAATTCTGCAACTTTACTATACCATCAACTATAAGCTCTATTACACAAAGATTCGTTTGTGAGTGTAAATAAATTTGCATTTTATAGGTTGGTACTTAATCAAAGATAAACCATTTTCCGGCTCAATCCTCGGTACTTCATCCACCCCCGCAGGAGGACGAAGACTTTTCCGTAGAATTCCTCCTAGAAACCCTGAGGAAGAAACAACTCACACGTTCTGCCATTTGCAGTTTTCCCCCGAAGTAGACGCCACAATAATAAACTGAATAAACAGCAACACCCTTTCCATGCGTTAGAGGGAGTAGACTTCATCTTATTTCGGTCCCAGATCCTTTTAAACAGCCGTATCCTTCTAGGGGACAGGAAGTTTAATTTTATGCCTTTCACTTGTATCAACACCAGGGCCGAGCTGTTGTGTTAAAATCTTCATAGGCTCACAAATACTACACCCGTTCATACATGTACACATAAATTAAGGTTTAAATCTGCTAAGGCAGCTGGAAAGGTGCTGAAAAGTCTCCGACATGGGGCTGATACGAGGAACAGTTTTGCTTTGTCACTATTCCTAAAGTTTCGTCGAAATGGACTAGGTTAACCCGAAAAAAATTGTGCTTTAATTTCTTTTAAATTTTTCTGAAACTGTGAAAAAATTGAAAACTTATGTTTTTCCAAGCTCCGTGGATTTTTCTTGGAAAATTTAAACTTCTAACCTTCCCACTAAGTAATGACCGCAAGCTCCAGTGTCAAGAAATTAGCATGAAAGCTTCCTGGAAGCATTTTTCTTGGGGTATCTGAAGATTTATTGGTTCAAATGTCAGCAGTGGCAGAATCAACATCCCCACAAGAAAAGCCAGCCGAAAATGGGTTAAGTCTACCGGAAAAACTAACAAATTTTCCATTCGGGCACCCAACCTCCTTTTTCCGACTAGGGGAAAGAAAGGCTCTCGCGAGACGCACCTACTCCAGAACTCCGAGGGGCAGCCCTCCGGGTGTGAAAGGCTGATTTAGCAGGTCTTAAATTAAACCGGAACAAACCCCTTTTTCTCGGTCGATGGCAGGAACGCCAGAGACCCAAGAACGCAGAAATCCGGAAGGAACACAAGGTAACACCATCGTTCCTTTCCTAGAGTAAACTTCCGGAACTTGGTGAACAGATTGTGTGTATGTAGGAGGTTTGTCGTCTCCAGGCAAATACCTACTCGGAGAGAAGGCCCAGTTTTTAACTTCAGCAAACGGTAAATATTCCGGCAGCCAACCTCGGGTAGACGACATGAGTCCTGGGGGGATGATGTTTGTTTTAAATTAAAATGTCGTAAATTTGGGTGATTTGCGGACGTGTGTTTGCTCTGCCTCTGTTGAAAATGTGCAGAACGCCTCTCAAGGAGGTTTATCCTTGGAATCATTAAACCATGGTTGCAAATGCCATCAAGTTAAAGTGGAGCACTCCAAAAATGGATGATATTTGATTGCCGGAACTGTTTATTACTGTTAATAGTTTTTAGGAACAGATGTAACAATTGAATCTAATTCTCGAAAGTTTAAATTCAAAACGTTGCCCAAAGCAGAATTTTTAACCAAACAAATCGCTTCAATTTCTGCCTTATTGGGCACAAAAACCATGCCGAAAAACCTCAAGTTTACCAACAAGTCAACGAACCTCCAATGCATTGGAGCAAACATCTGGTAAGCAATTAAAACCTCCTGGTTCGGAAGCAATTCCGAAAAACTCAAACGGGGCGTGAATAATCATAATTTTTGAGTTTCAACTCGAAGCTGCTGCTGGCTTGGTCCAAATAATGGGATCCATACCGTTTTGCATTCTGTGAGTGTGGTATGAGGTTTTCCGCCAGAAAAGAGCTTCCCATTCAGTGGCGTTCAACAAACATCCCCCCATTCCACTCAGGGTAGTTTTCTCCCTTGCATTCGTATAGTTAAGGAGTGGCTCCATAAGTTCATGGTGCAGAAAATATGCGTTTGCACTAATACTACTTGGTTGCAGCACCCATCACTTTTCTTCTTCCCCCGAGATTGTTGGAAAATGTCGACGTCATTCGTTCGCTCTTCCATTCCAACGAAAAAGGATGCATCCTTGCGCACCAGAGCGCAGAGCACACACCGAGATTTGCAACATGAACCTACCCCATGACTAGTGGGTTCCAGCTAACCTAAGTTATGCAGTTTTAATGACGGTTATGAATAAAAGATGCCGCTTTCCTGCAAGTTTTCCGCTGTAATTGAGATTTTTGTGCCCAACCCCGAATCGGATCGGTGCGTGTTCGGGGAAAGCGAACTTCGGAAATTGTTCCCGAAAGTTTCTGAAGACTAATTCTATTTGAAGCTTAATGATTGTTTTGGATTGATTTGATTAGACTTCCATTGGAAGTTGAAACCTCAAGTTCAAATTTATTTCACCTCGTTTTAAGAAATTTAAAGAAATTATTTCCCATATGTGAATGATCCAATTTGAAAAGAACTAATCAAATGCTACCACTAGCGCTCTAAGAACTTTATTAAAGGATTTTTTTTCATTCTATGGGTTTGTTTTGAAAAGTGTTTTTTATCCAATAAACTCCTGTGCCAAATGTAAGGTTGTCGGAGTCACAGAAAAATCTAAAGTATCACAAAATGGTTAAGCGAATTCCCATCGCAGAATCTGTGGCGTAGATTGCAAGCTTATTTATTTATTTTTTTCTGATCACACTTTTTTCTTAACTGTATAATCATTTTGATGTCACTGGCGAATTAGAATAAGAATAATTTACGAAAATGTTGTAACTCAATGATAATGACAATAATGACTCAGTTTTTCGATATTTGTCATGAATTTTCAACAGAATTCTGAAGTGAGATCCCACAGTAAAAGATTTTTGTTTAAAAAGAATTTTTTTTAACTAAGACCATATATTGATTATTTTTAGGCTAACAATAATCATGTTTTCCTTATAAATGGACGGGAGGATAATATCTCTAAGGAAATTTATTTATAGTTCATGATCTTATCTGCATGTTTCAATGAGAATTTTCCACAAAGGTTTCGCCGTTATTGAAAGATTTCCAAAGATATGGATGATCAAGATTTTCATCTTTGAACCTACTGTTCTGTTTTTGGTACTGAACTGGTGCCAATCATTGAACCTAGAACTAAATTTCCCATAGAAGTATGATTTTTTAGAACAAATAAACAAATTTATCAAACATGTTATGGTTAATCATATTTAATCATAAAAAGTATAACAGCTTTTAAACAATTAAAAACACTTAAATTTCTGTTATGTATATTTAAATCACTTTCATCCGTCAGCTCTATCAGCAGAACAAAAGCTGAAATATTTTGGTGTTTACTTACTTACTCGACGTTCATTCACGTTATGCTGACGAAAATGTTAGAAATGTTCAATATTGGTTCTGAATTGCGCCTCAGTTAAAAATTTGCACCTTTGTTTATTTAATGGCATTGCCACCAAATCTTGGTAATGTCAGGTCTAAAAGTGGAACATCAAAGTCGAAAGTCTCCTATATTTGAAAACACTACACAAATTTTCCAGGTCCATTGATTTTCATTTAACTTAGCAAAAATAGGTTGTATGTATGGTTCATATTCTCCACAGCGAAAGTGATTTCCCCTAAGTCGCGAATGCCATAGAGATGGTAAAAAGACTATAATCTAAGCAAAAAAAAATCCCCTTTTAAGCTTAGTCCTGGACAGTAAAACAACGTGATTCTTCCTTATTAGTAATAATTTCTCAAAACGCGCCCCATAAATTGAGCTGTCTGATTTACTATTGATGAGGAGGTACATTTTTAAACACGTTGAATATTTTATCACAAAGACTATATTTAGCAAAAAGCGGTGTGTTAGAATTCAGGGAGAATAAGATTTAACTTGTTGATTGTGTGAGTAGGAGTTTCTTTATCCTATGCTAGCAAAATGAATTATTGACAATTATCGGCATTTTAAGGCTAAAGAAGGCTTGTCAGATTGCCTGGTTTTATCCGTGTTTGCCCGGATATTTGGTACAAAATTTGGAAACAGTCCAGCCCGTTCCGATTTCCCGGATATCATTGAAAAATGCCCGGATTTTGCCCGAATTTTTTTTTCTTTATTTGGCAAATCAAATAAAAAAAATATAATTGTGCTGTAAATTGTTTTTATTAAGTCATCGAAACAAAATTTTTTGAGCAGATTTTGCAAAAGTTATCATGAAAGGATTTTCTTAAGCCTAAAATACGATCTAAATCTGTTTATGAATTTTGTTGAAAAAAATATGTTTCGCAGTTTTTTTATCTTGATTTTTGTTGAGCAATTTCTGAGTTTTCACAAAATTCGCTCGGATTTTGATCGTCAATTTAGAAATGAAACGCCCGGATTTTGCCAGGTTTCTATAGAAAATTTCCCGGATACGTGCTGAAAAAATTCTGGCAACCTTACTCTAGGTTCAAAATCATAATTATTCACGAACAATTTTTGTATGATTCAATTTAAAATGTACTCATTGAACTATTCTTTGAACCCTAGTAATTTTGATGTTTCAAGTCCAATCGTGTTGCAGCCTTTGAGTAAAAAAATTATTTCAATTTTGGCTATAAGAAAATTATTCATAAAAAGCAATCGGCCAGTACAAAAAAAAATTTTATCAATGAAGAACCGGTATTTTTTACCACTAGGGCAAAAAACCTTACAATTTCATCCACATTCGACGCTATGTTATGAAATGAAAATTATTCTTTACAGATCGAGGTCATAATATTTGTGAAATTCTTCCTTCTTCGAATCAATTTTAGGCATTTAGAGTCAAATGGGTTTAAGTGCATACAAGTTGTTTCGAAAAAACTCTCTTCAAAGTTTCTGATTTGTTCGTTTTACATATATTATTAGGAAATCTGTTTTTTCCATTTGATAGAAAAAAAAGGAAGAAAAATTCTTATAACCTTAAATTAACTTCCAATAAAGTTAAATATGGTCTTATTTGCATTAATTATTAAAATTTGATGATTTTTAAACTTAAAAACCCTTTGGCTATGAGCGCATTATTTTGCTATTTGAAATTTGAACTGAATAATCATTCGTAATTCGTAACGAGACCACGAATTACTAAGGAACAATTGAAAAAATGTAAGCGTGTTCAGCATTTTTTTTCCAAATTTGACAACTACAGATTGAATACAAGGCATCATTTAGATAACACAACAGAACACATTTAAAACCATTGCTTTGAGTCTTACGAAAATTAAAACTCATCATTTGAAAAACTGTTTTTGAAATTGATTTATTTATTTCTCATAAACATTAGTCATTGAGTGCTGAAGGATGGTTATGATTGAGGTTAAACAATTTGTTAGATTTTCAAACCTGTGAAAATTACAGCGTTTTTCCAAAAAAACTAATTCTTTCAAACAAAAATATATATTGCTTTCTTTTTTCATTTTTTTGCATATCATCTATGACATCTCATTCAAACATTGAAATAATGTAATAAAAATGCCATAAATATTGATTCATTCTTATAAAATTCTAGAATTGGTTTCTATTCTTGCCTTTGAGTTTGATTCGATGTTTAAAACATGTATATAAAAAAATGAAAACAAAAAAAAGTGAAAACGAAAAGGTTTTTGGCCCGAAGACAAATCACATTTTTTACAATTGATCAGATTTGGTAGAAATTGGGCAAATAACTTTCTGGTAAGATAATGATCAATTTAAGCTTGAAGCGAGTGAGATTAAGCATGTTTAATTCTTCCTTTACTAGCATTAGTATACTGCGGCTCGTGAATTTATTGAAAAATGATTTGGATACATACCCACTTGAAACGTTTGTTTTGAATTGACAAATAAAGCCAATAGAAAAGCAGATTTTCTTAAAGTTATGTACCATCGAGTCTTAAATCTTCGATAAAACGTAAAGGGAGGTTCAGATGATCGATACCAAATTTAAGCTTCAGTATGCAAAAAAGATATTTCAAATTAATATTATGCAGTCAAAAGTATTTGAATCTAAGTACGAGTTCTTTTTTTATTTTTCGATAATTCATATTTGTAGCAAAACTTAAAAAAAACTAGGATGATTTGCCAATCGTTGTCCCCTAACCCATTGTTGCACAGCATGACTTAAATTGTCAATATTTCAGCTGTTTTTCAACATTTCCTCAAAAATAATACTGAATCATGTAATTCGGAATGTTTTCTGATGAAATGAGGCTTTTGTGATATTTTCTGCAGGTAAGTGTGTATCTTACGACAGTTTTAATTTTTCATGTTTTTTTCGCGCGGTTTTTGTGCTAATTGTTAACAAGAACTTTAAGATTTCTTCTACGGCAAATAAGGTTTTACGTCAGAACAAAACATTTTTCGTATCAATTTTCTATACGAAACGCTTGTTGGACAATTTTAACACCATGATTTTGAAAAAAAATTATGATCCATACTCAACCAGAAGATATGTTGGATCGTGCAACAATTTGTCCGCTCAATCTCCTTCTGCCTTATTGTTGGACATAATTCCACTGCAAAATTTGTTTGGAAATTTCAAATTTATAAATATTTATTTGTTCTTACAACTTAAAATAGCGCTTTGGAAGCGATTGATTAAGACCTGAATTATAACAACGTGTTTTGAATTAGTAAGGAGGCTTGTACGGAAAAATCCAAATTTTCATTCAAAAACCATCAGAGATGTACTGTAAAATGTGAAACCTAATTTTGTATTTTAAAAATATTTCTTGGATCTTGCAATACATTGCATGTAAATAAAAACTAAACCTAACTTGTACCCCAGAAATGATATTCGTTCGTCATACAAAAAATTCAAAAAAGGTAAATATTTTTTAATTTTAGTGTTTTGAAAGCTGGTTTACCGGATGAAAATAAGAATCGCATTATACTGCTTTGCATAGCCAATAAGTGTGATGATTTAAAACTTTCGCAAAAACATGTCATGAAATTATTGAAAGCTTCAGAAAGCAAATCCTGAAATTTTACAATACTTTTCAATAGATTACGTTTCTTTATTGCGAAATGGTTATAACTTTTTTCATGAAATAATTTGCTTCTTCTCATGCTGGCAAACAATTAATCTTAAGAATGGGCAAAATCAATAATTTAAAACAAAATTCATTTCAAACTTATTTGAATTTCTTGTATATGCGTAAAGTTCTTCTTGCATACAAATTGTCATACAAAATTGAACTCGTTCATTGACTACATTTAACTAAAACCACTCGAATTGTCTGTTGATATGACATGTTTTTTCTGGCTAAGTGGATATTTACGTTTAACTAATAATTTTAGTAAATTCTGTGTTAAATTAATTATTTTCCACTCAGAATTTTCCCATTTTTTGCACTCAATGTTGATTTTGAAAAAATAATTCAATAATTCAAAGACACTTTATATATCCATAAGTTTATTTTTTCTACCCTCAAATCTTAAAAATGAAGTTTTGGAATTATTAAACTTCTTGAAAAAACTTATGTATGTATGAAAGTCGGGCAATTGCATTTTCAGAAAAGTGTCAAAGTCAACTCAACTACGTTGGCTTTAAGAGACTACTTTTTTATCAGATTTATTTAAAAATCCTTCATCCCGACCATTCACTCAACATTTTATGCAAAGAATCTAAAAGCTGTTCTGAAAAAATCTGTTTCTCTAATTTCGTGACGACAAATCTAAAAGAATTTTATTCAATGTCAACATTGATTTTGTTATTAATATTGTCAGAATATTGTACAGGAGGAAAACTACGACCCTTCATCCCGAAAACTAGAAGTCGAAGGTTGGAAGACCCGAAATATTAATCTGACGAGCAATTTTCTCATGAATTCGAATCTGCCGTCGAGTTGCCGTCACTGGAGACATCTATGTGAAGCTTTATTTGGCCCTTATCATCCAGAAAAATAAACAGTCATAGCTATGTGAAACTTAATTTGACCCAGAACAGTTTTTCAGCCGGAAAACTCTTAGGAAGCATTTCTATGTGATTGTTTCCTGAAGATTGATGAAATGCTACAGAGGTTACATTAATTACAAATAAACCCACTTATTTGAAAAAGATATTTAAATCAATTAACTTTTCGAAAAAAAAAATCTTATACAAAATTGTATATCATGAGCATAAATCAGTCAAACGATTTTAAACTTTGTGCCTGGTTGTGTCCATTTTCAAGTTTCAAATTGAGATTCATTATGTAAAAAACGATCGACTTCCAAGTGAGTCCTAAAACATTTGTTTCCTTCATAGGGGTAAAAGGGGGCAAAACAGATCATGTTCTCTAATCTTTCCACCTGTAAATAGCCTTTTAAAAATTAAGCATTTTAAGCAAATTAAGCATTTCAGTTCATTCTATGGGATTTTAAAGACATAAAATTTTATGTTGGAAGGACATATAAAGAAAAAGGCTCCACACTGGGCAAATTAGGTTAAATAACACTCCACTCAAATGGCTTCGGGTAAATTAAAAGGTGGATTTGGGTTTCTGAGAAAACACGTGTGATTAATGCTATTCCAGAAACTCAAACCGGCGGGTTTGTGTTTTTTTTTGGGGCCGAATTGGAATTTGAAAGTGCATTGGACGGTTTATATAGAAGACCCCCCCCCCCCCCCCCTCTTAAGGAGCCGTCTAAAAATTAGATTGCATTTGAAATAGAAGTTCTCATAATAAGCTTCCGTAACAAAAATCAGCCTATTCGACCTCAGGGTGACTGATTTTTAAAATGTGCAATCATTGGAAACAATCGGACAACATTATGCACGTCACAAAATTTGCCTGTCAACTATTGGGCACAGACAAGCTGTTTTAAATGATTTTTTAAATTTTTATGTCACTTTTTTCAAACACTTGAACTTTTGGATCTTGTTGACTAATCCTGTATGAGTGCAATCGACAAACAAAAAACGAGTGAATTTGGTTGAAATGACTATTATACAGAATAAGCACCAAAATCATGTGCTTAGCTGTGCAACGATTGGCAAATCACCAAAGCCGGATTAAGCCTTCGGGAGGCCCGGGGCAATTTTTATCGGGGGGGCCCTATGATTAATTTTTTTTTCAAATGCTATCCTGAACATTTTAAACTTCTTGAAGAACTGGAGATGAGTTCAATATACTCTCTTCAAATTGCCATGTTGTCTGTATAGAAGATGGTTTCTGG
Organism: Uranotaenia lowii; assembly: GCF_029784155.1. Taxonomy (NCBI): domain Eukaryota; kingdom Metazoa; phylum Arthropoda; class Insecta; order Diptera; family Culicidae; genus Uranotaenia; species Uranotaenia lowii. The sequence continues at coordinate 388,299,975 of NC_073692.1, forward strand.
TGTCTTCAAATAAAAAATATCAATCAATCATCTGCAAACATTGCGGAAGAGTTCAGAAATTTTTCACAAATTAAAGCTCTGATTTGAGCTTCCAAATGCAAAATTTAATTCTCATTTTTTTTAATACCTTTATCACCAACTAAAATTCTCTGATTAAGAATAGTGACCGGATAGATATTTAAAATGTTTTTCATTTCATCATTGATCGTCTGGTTTGTGCTTCATCGAGAAATTTTCACCTTATGACAATTGGAATGTATCATGAAGATTTGCAACATAAAATACAAAATTTAAAAAAAACAAAATAATTAAATTTAAATTCCATAGAAATACAGATATAAAAGTTTAAGAATTCAAAGCTTTAAATACTGTTATTTTCAGAACCACAATTCAGTGTCTTCTGAATCTGAATCATAATTTCAAATCAAGTTTTGAGGAATGAAATATAAATTAAATTAAAAAAATTTAGAATCCAGAGCCAAAGCAGAAATTCAACCAAATATGTACACTGCCGGCCAAAAGTTTGGGATCACCCGCCTAAAAACATGCAAATTTTGATCGTTCATATCTCAGCCGTCTTAGGACATATTGCAAATCTTCTGATCTCACTTGAAAGATAATGAGCAATAGCTATTTCGGAGGTATTTTGCCCATAAATAATGTTTTAGTTTTGCACCTAAAACTTAACCTAAAGTTAGAGCATTTTCGAAAAAACGCACTCATTATTCAAAGCCGATCATCTCGCGATAGGGTGGACCAAATTTCAAAATTTGAGTTGCATTAGAATCCTTATTCTATACTTCTCAAAACACAATCAAAAAATTTTGTGCAAAAATTTAAGACTAACTTTTAATTAATAAAATAGACACTTAAGTTATCGTCCAAAAGTTTGGGATCACCCCTCAGTATGGTGTATTGGCCAAAAACATGCAAATTTATCTCATTCATATCTTTCTCATCTAACATCGTATTGCAGACCTGAAGGGTGCATTTGAAAGCTTAGGAATTGTTGTTTTTCCATAAATTCATACAAAAATTATATTTTAAAGTGATCACCATAAACAATTTACTTGAAATAAATTTTTTTTTGAAAATTCACACTTATGATTGTGAATTTTTTATGGTTACTGATTTAAAATATAATTTTTTAATGAATTTATGACAAAACAACAATTTCTAAGCTTTCAAATGCACCCTTCAGATCTGCAATACGATGTTAGATGAGAAAGATATGAATGAGATAAATTTGCATGTTTTTGAAAAAATGATCCCAAACTTTTGGTCGATACACCATACTAGGGGTGATCCCAAACTTTTGGACGATAACTTAAGTGTCTATTTTATTAATTAATAGTTAGTCTTAAATTTTTGCACAAAATTTTTTGATTGTGTTTTGAGAAGTATAGAATAAGGATTCTAATGCAACTCAAATTTTGAAATTTGGTCCACCCTATCGCGAGATGATCGGCTTTGAATATTGAGTGCGTTTTTTCGAAAATGCTCTAACTTTAGGTTAAGTTTTAGGTGCAAAACTAAAACAATATTTCTGAGCAAAATAACTCCGAAATAGCTATTGCTCATTATCTTTCAAATGAGTTCAGAAGATTTGCAATATGTCCTAAAACGGCTGAGATATGAACGATCAAAATTTGCATGTTTTTTAGCGGGTGATCCCAAACTTTTGGCCGGCAGTGTATATCAATTTTATACCTTTGAAACACAAACAAAACGTTTTCGTGAGATGTTTATGGATATGATTCTCATCAGATAAAAAAAATGTTATCAAATTGTTTTTCTGAATATGACAAAAGTTTCATTCGATGCTCTCGAAGCCAAGGGGGTATAATTGAAAAAATGATCGTATGAAAAAAAAAAACTATTCAGATTAGAGATTAAATGTTCAAAATACAGAATCAGTTATCATTGAAAAAAGCCAGATGAGGAATCCAAATGAGTTAAGAACCTGAAACAAAAATCATGAGTTCTCAGAATTCAGAAAAACCATGGAGATGAAATGAACTTCAGTAACTGAAGTAACAACACAAGACTTGAAAATCTCAATGAACTGAATCTGGAAAAACAAAAGATGAAAAAAAAAATATTCATGTTAAAAGAATGATATTAGCAACTCAACTATGAGATCGTATAATTTGAGAATGATCATTTCGAAAATGATATGCTGTATTCAGGATATTTACTTCAGTATATGGTAAAATTTTGGCTAAATCAGTTGAAAATGTTAATACAAATTTTTAACCTAAGATAAAAATTGGGATGGAAATTCTATGAAGAAACTCAGTACTGTCCAAAATTTTGATCCCTGGTAAAATTTTGAAATGTTTGTCAAAAAGCTTCTCTGTTCTCTCTTAGCACTGTGAGCCAGTTTTGGTGAAATTAGCTGCGATTTTAGAGCAGTATCCGTTACTTGGAAAGTTAACGTAATAATAAACATTATTATTGTGCAAGACGTTTGCATGTAATGAAAATGAGGAGATGTTTTTCTTTATTTTACCAGACTGAAATGTTTTGATAAAAAAAGAAAACTTGAGGTATTTTTCCTCATATTCTCATGATTTCTTTCGAATTTGGTTAACATTATTTTTGTCCAGATTTTGGGTTGAAAATTTTGAAATTCAATACCAAGATTTTGATGTTCTCAGTCCGAAAAATGCGGAAGAACTTCTTCGCTGCTTCCTCTAGGGGGACCCCTTAAATTATGTAAGAGAAAAACTATTCTAGACATTATTTCACGGGGGCCGCTTTAGTTGTAATATTTCAGGTTTTCATTCTGTTTTTCTTGTTTTGATTTCTTTTCATAGATTTGTAGAAATTGAGGTAGTATGATTAAAGTAATGTTATTTTTTTCCCTCGGAGGGCCCCCCTGAGCCAGGGGGGCCGGGGAAATTGCCCCTTTTGCCCCCCCCCCCTTTAATCCGGCCTTGCAAATCACTCTATTCTACTATTTTTTTTTTAATATCATTTTCAGATTCAGCGACTGATTTCACAATAAAAGTGATTTTCAGTTTTTAAAAAATTCTGTAAATAAGTGTATTAAAGCTGGAGCAAATATAAATTTCTTCCTTCAAAATTTCCAAAAAAAGAGTAAATAAAGTTTGAATTATTTTATGTGAATTTCGATAAAAAATCAAATATCCGAAAGATTACGAGTCCAAATAAAGAAATTTTGGAAGATGGGATATATTTAATTTTTTGTATTCTTGATTTTTTTCAAATTTTGGGATAAAAACTTACTTGGTTAATAGGTTTTGAGCAATGATAAAGTATGCAAGTTTGTTGCATACAAGCTTTAAGAATTTCATGAGTTCAACAAATGATTTCTTGAAATAGAATTGATTAAAATTGAATTTACCAAATAAGTTCTCCAAAAAAACACAAATAAGTGTAATAGCTTAATTCATTTAGAAATGGTACAGTAACGAAAGCGTGTATCTAAAAAACAATTCGTTTGATTGAAATACTTCCTAAGTATGGAATAAAGATAATTTTATGATAATTCAAGAAAGAAATCTAGAAAAATGTATCGCTTTAAATAAGATGTATATCAAATCTAGGAAAAAAAAAGATGAAAAAATTGTTTTAAAAAAAAATTATCAGCAGATCTAAAATTGTATTTTAGGCTTTCAAAAAACCTTTGATGATTATTTTTAATGAAACTTGCTCACAAACTTTCGCTTTGAACGCATAAAAAATATTTACAACACAATATGTTCTTTTTTTTAGTTTGATTTGGGAAAAAGATTTAGAATAAACCCCGGCATCAATCATGAATACAAAAGGAGAAATAGCTCCCATCTTCTACAATTTATTTTTGGTCCTGTAATCTTTTGGATATTTGTATTTTTTAACAAAATTTACATAAAATACTTAAAACTATATTTATTTCCCCCTTTGAGTTTGTTAACTGTCAAATTTTTTATTACTTCAAAAAAAACATAACCATTTTTATTTTCAGGGATTTTCATCCTATTGGATGATTCATCCCAGAAAAACATTACCATAAATGTATTTTTCGTTTAAATGTAAAACAGTTTTGGCAGCCAAATGTTTTGCTTTTCATTATATAAATAGAACAGATTTATCAAAACCGATTCCAACGACAAAAAAACCGACCACCGGATTATTTGATTGGGAAAATATTACCCCGTTTAGCTTAGTACGATAGCTTCCGCATTCAAATCGATTCAACACAAATTGATTGAAAACTAAAACCGTTTACTGTAGCTACCGTTTCCAAAATAAGGATCCGGGATGCATAGCAAAAAAAATCCTAAAAATCACCTCCAAAGCTTCCTCGGTACCATGATGAATATTTAACCACATCCCGAAAATCCTGGAGCAGCCCATTTAGGAACTGACTGCATCATCCCTGCGCCCTAACATCCACCCACACATGATGATGGAGACGTCCATCGATTCAGGGGGGCGAAAGCTTCCGACTCATCCGAGCAGCAATTATTCATCGGTTCCATAATCCACTATTCGATTTCCTGGGCAGCAAAACTGGGAAGGGAATTTCTTCATCCGGGTTTTGACATACAGAAACCATAAACGGCGAAAGCTCTAGGAAAGGGAATCGGTTCCCGGGTTGTGAGGAAACAGGGAGTCATCCGGAAAAATTTACCGCTGCCGGAATCTATCCTACAGCTGATATGTATTAGGGCCCGGTCCATAAAGCATATTCGATTTGAGAAAACGACAGCAAAGAGAGATAATACTTGGAATTGGGAAGGGGGGATGAATTGGTCAGTTAGAAAACGGGAACGCAAATCGATTCTAGCTTAAAAACGCCCCCGGTTTTTATCTGTTTCTCTATTTGTAGGGACTCTCGAGCATATTTTTTTATTTTTATTCCTTTACTCATCCACTTACCACTCTCAATTTGTGTGTGGGTGTTTGGATTTGTGTGTGTGTGAATGCCATGTGCGATTAGATTTGATGATGTAGTTCTTGGTGACCGATTTTTTTTCTCTACCCATTTGAAACGCACTCATTTTTCAAACGCTGCAGGAGCGTTTGCCCCATTGCAGATGGTTAGATTTCCATAATTGAATATTCAATTAAGTCGGGCGGCAGCAAAAATAGATCGGAAACTGAGCGACTGGACGATTGGTTTCATCCCTAGCGAAAGGCTCCGGAATCAATGGCCGGTGCAGTTTCATCGGGGAGCTTCAAGGAATTATGATAAAAATAAACCCAGTACGTTGATAACGAATCATTTAAATTTTTGTTATCGGTACTGGAAAGTGTTTCCATATTGATTGAAAAGTTGTTTTCTGTTTCCTGAAATCTTTATTTGACTATTAAAATTTGTATTCTGGAATTTTATGATTATGAACTCTGCTTTCTTAGGTGGTACCAGTTTAAAATAAAGAAAGCTAACACGTCCATATAAAAATTTTAATATTTCATACCAACTATTTCAGCAAATTGCTTTTATTCGAGTTTTAATAGAACTTTCGTTTAAAACAATTATATAAATAAAATAAATAATAATGAGAAAAACAAACAAATTGGAATAAATTGCACGGAAGCTTGTATACAACAAACTTGCATTCTATATCTTTGCTCAAAACCTATTAATCAAGTAATTTTTATCGAAAAATTCAATAAAATCCAGAATACTTAAGGTGAAATAATTCCCATCAGCTAAAATAAGTTTTTTTGGTCCTGTAATCATTCGAATATTTGATTTTTTTTCGAAATTTACATAAAATACTTCAAACTTTATTACTCCCCTCTTCGGGTTTTTTTTTAATTTCGAAGGTGGGGAGGTGACAAAAGAAGAAGTTGATATTTGTTCCAGCCTTATAAAAGATGCGTCTATTTTATGATTTTTTTTTATGTTTTAATCAGACACATTCTAGAATCAAATCGTGCGAATTCTTGCTCCAAGGCGCCTTTAAACTCACCATTCTCCACTTTGCACCGAGAAAATGAGTAAAATATAGCAACTGGCAGCGGAAATTAATCCTCCAGTTAATTCACCGAACACGAGAAAACCATCCTGGAAGCCCTTGGCTTGGCTTGGCTTGGCTGGGAATACTCCAGTCCCACCCAAAGATTAAGCACGATGTTTATTGCATGTTAAATCTAAATAATTAAAACAATAACTTAGCGGCACTCTGGGTTGGGTTGTTGGGGCTTGAGGATTCTCAAAAATGGGAAAAAATGGTGGCTCCTCCAAGGAGGGAGGAAGGAGAAAAAAATTAAAACAGCACCAAGATCCAAACCAAGAATTGTCAGCATCATTATCTGAAAGCAGTTTTTTTCCTTCACTGGTTTCTTTCATTCTATTCAGGTTTTTTTTGCTGCCGCTGAAGTTGAAATGAATGAAAACAGCATCATCTCTCGGCCTGGCGCTTATCCGCGAGGCCGCTCTTGGTGGTTTTTTTTTTCGGAAAATAATTGCTACCAAAGAGTGAAGCTCTATTCAGAGCCGTGGTTTGGGTAGTTGAGAATTTTATTTGGGGAAGTGAGGAGGCAGGAGCATTTTCTTTATGAACACGAGATAAATTTCGCAGCAATAAAAAGGATAAATTATTCTGCCGCAGATTAAATCATCAACGGAAGAGGCTCACGCACCACATTTCATCTCTTTCCTTGGTGAGCTCAGAGGTTCAGAGATGAAATTTTCTGAGCTAGACTCGTAGAACGCTTTAAAATTTTGATTAATTAAACGACAACATTTTGATGAGTTCCAAGATTGGTTCTAATCTCAGTTAAGCTGTGAAAAGGATGATCAATTCCGTCAGTCAGAGATTCCGGTTCAATTTGAATAAAACAAAACGAAACCATTGGAACCTTATTTGTTTCGATTCAATTAGCCGACCGTTTAACAAATTAAACTAATTTGGCCCCTAGTTTAACTTCCGTCTAGTCCCGACCTTCCCCAGAAATCTTTCTTCCGGTTCATCGGGAAAAATCACGTTCACCTAGCCGGCTAAAAATTTCGCAAACTTTCACCATCCAACCAAACCGGATGAGAAGGACCCCCGAGTTCGAGTTTGCCCGGGAAGTCCGGAAGGCTTCCGGGTCCAAATTCGTAGAGAAGAAAGTTTCCAATTGAATTTTAAAGTTGCGCCCCGCTCTCATTCGTTCGTTTGTTGGTGGCTCCCGGTGCAACTATTTGCTGCAAGCCCCCGCGTGGTGAAACATTGCAAATTGCGAAACAATTTGGCTTCCGAAAGTTTGGATTGGTTGCAATTTAATTGGACTTTTTTTCCTGCCGGAAGAAAGTTTCTCCTGCCGGAACTTTACCTTGGAATTACTTTAAAAGTCTAACGAAATTATTCCTACTTCAATCGTTCAACCGGAAATCGAAGAAAAATGTTGATTTATGGTGGCGTCAACAATTTTAATTTTTCTATGACGGCAAGTAACAATTCAACGAATCAAGAAAAAAAAATAAGATGAAAGTCAGCAGTTGTGATGTGATGGAACGCAATCTTACATAAATTATGCACATTTCCGCTTCTCGAAGTTCTGCTGCAACCACAGGCAATAAATTTTCATTGAAGCAAGAGGTTGCGTCAATTGATTGAATGAATTGATTGCACATCGTTTCCTGACAGCGTAATGTTCTTGCGTTCTGTTCCTTTATTGCCGTCTTATAATTTTTAATGAGCGATAAAAACAAAAACTAAGTTATCAACGATGCAGCAAAAACAGCAATACACACCGGTTTGTTTCTTTCGTTTATTCTCTGAAGATGCAGGTTCGTTTTGCGGCAAAGAACGACTGACTTTTGCTCGCTTATGAATGAAACAAGGTGCTCACATACCTTTCCTGAAGCTGAATGAAGAAATCTGTCTGCTGGCAATTGAATGCAGCTAATCCGGTTTCTGCAGCTTAAGGATTTATTTGTTTTTTTTTCTCGTCTCGAAGAACAGTTGGATACATGATAAAAAAAAATTGAAACAAGACTCCGACTTGCCCACAACAGTTTAATTTTGATCAAATATTTGAAGCAAAAATGATGCATCATTTATTAACAACAAAATTTTCATTTAAAATCCCTCAGCTCTTATTAGTAATTGCATTTGCTATTTTTGGGTCTCATCTCTCATCTCTAATCTCTCATCTCTCATCTCTCATCTCTCATCTCTCATCTCTCATCTCTCATCTCTCATCTCTCATCTCTCATCTCTCATCTCTCATCTCTCATCTCTCATCTCTCATCTCTCATCTCTCATCTCTCATCTCTCATCTCTCATCTCTCATCTCTCATCTCTCATCTCTCATCTCTCATCTCTCATCTCTCATCTCTCATCTATCATATCTCATCTCTCATCTCTCATCTCTCATCTCTCATCTCTCATCTATCATCTATCATCTCTCATCTCTCATCTCTCATCTCTCATCTCTCATCTCTCATCTCTCATCTCTCATCTCTCATCTCTCATCTCTCATCTCTCATCTCTCATCTCTCATCTCTCATCTCTCATCTCTCATCTCTCATCTCTCATCTCTCATCTCTCATCTCTCATCTCTCATCTCTCATCTCTCATCTCTCATCTCTCATCTCTCATCTCTCATCTCTCATCTCTCATCTCTCATCTCTCATCTCTCATCTCTCATCTCTCATCTCTCATCTCTCATCTCTCATCTCTCATCTCTCATCTCTCATCTCTCATCTCTCATCTCTCATCTCACATCTCTCACCTCTCATCTCTCATCTCTCATCTCTCATCTCTCATCTCTCATCTCTCATCTCTCATCTCTCATCTCTCATCTCTCATCTCTCATCTCTCATCTCTCATCTCTCATCTCTCATCTCTCATCTCTCATCTTTCATCTCTCATCTCTCATCTCTCATCTCTCATCTCTCATCTCTCATCTCTCATCTCTCATCTCTCATCTCTCATCTCGCATCTCATCTTTGTCATTTTTGTCATTCTTGTCATTTTTGTCATTTTTGTCATTTTTGTCATTTTTGTCATTTTTGTCATTTTTGTCATTTTTGTCATTTTTGTCATTTTTGTCATTTTTGTCATTTTTGTCATTTTTGTCATTTTTGTCATTTTTGTCATTTTTGTCATTTTTGTCATCTTTGTCATTTTTGTCATTTTTGTCATTTTTGTCATTTTTGTCATTTTTGTCATTTTTGTCATTTTTGTCATTTTTGTCATTTTTGTCATTTTTGTCATTTTTGTCATTTTTGTCATTTTTGTCATTTTTGTCATTTTTGTCATTTTTGTCATTTTTGTCATTTTTGTCATTTTTGTCATTTTTGTCATTTTTGTCATTTTTGTCATTTTTGTCATTTTTGTCATTTTTGTCATTTTTGTCATTTTTGTCATTTTTGTCATTTTTGTCATTTTTGTCATTTTTGTCATTTTTGTCATTTTTGTCATTTTTGTCATTTTTGTCATTTTTGTCATTTTTGTCATTTTTGTCATTTTTGTCATTTTTGTCATTTTTGTCATTTTTGTCATTTTTGTCATTTTTGTCATTTTTGTCATTTTTGTCATTTTTGTCATTTTTGTCATTTTTGTCATTTTTGTCATTTTTGTCATTTTTGTCATTTTTGTCATTTTTGTCATTTTTGTCATTTTTGTCATTTTTGTCATTTTTGTCATTTTTGTCATTTTTGTCATTTTTGTCATTTTTGTCATTTTTGTCATTTTTGTCATTTTTGTCATTTTTGTCATTTTTGTCATTTTTGTCATTTTTGTCATTTTTGTCATTTTTGTCATTTTTGTCATTTTTGTCATTTTTGTCATTTTTGTCATTTTTGTCATTTTTGTCATTTTTGTCATTTTTGCCATTTTTGTCATTTTTGTCATTTTTGTCATTTTTGTCATTTTTGTCATTTTTGTCATTTTTGTCATTTTTGTCATTTTTGTCATTTTTGTCATTTTTGTCATTTTTGTCATTTTTGTCATTTTTGTCATTTTTGTCATTTTTGTCATTTTTGTCATTTTTGTCATTTTTGTCATTTTTGTCATTTTTGTCATTTTTGTCATTTTTGTCATTTTTGTCATTTTTGTCATTTTTGTCATTTTTGTCATTTTTGTCATTTTTGTCATTTTTGTCATTTTTGTCATTTTTGTCATTTTTGTCATTTTTGTCATTTTTGTCATTTTTGTCATTTTTGTCATTTTTGTCATTTTTGTCATTTTTGTCATTTTTGTCATTTTTGTCATTTTTGTCATTTTTGTCATTTTTGTCATTTTTGTCATTTTTGTCATTTTTGTCATTTTTGTCATTTTTGTCATTTTTGTCATTTTTGTCATTTTTGTCATTTTTGTCATTTTTGTCATTTTTGTCATTTTTGTCATTTTTGTCATTTTTGTCATTTTTGTCAATTTTGTCTTTTTAGTCATTTTTGTCATTTTTGTCATTTTTGTCATTTTTGTCATTTTTGTCATTTTTGTCATTTTTGTCATTTTTGTCATTTTTGTCAATTTTGTCAATTTTGTCATTTTTGTCATTTTTGTCATTTTTGTCATTTTTGTCATTTTTGTCATTTTTGTCATTTTTGTCATTTTTGTCATTTTTGTCATTTTTGTCATTTTTGTCATTTTTGTCATTTTTGTCATTTTTTACATTTTTTACATTTTTGACATTTTTGACATTTTTGACATTTTTGACATTTTTGACATTTTTGACATTTTTGACATTTTTGACATTTTTGACATTTTTAACATTTCCGACATTTCTGACATTTTTGACATTTTTGACGTTTTTGACATTTTTGACATTTTTGATATTTTTGACATTTTTGACAGATTTGACATTTCTGACATTTTTGACATTTTTGACATTTTTGAGATTTTTTACATTTTTGACATTTTTTACATTTTTGACATTTTTGACATCTTTGACTTTTTTGACATTTTTGTCATTTTTGACATTTTTGACATTTTTGTCATTTTTGTCATTTTTGACATTTTTGTCATTTTTGACATTTTTGACGTTTTTGACATTTTTGACATTTTTGATATTTTTGACATTTTTGACATTTTTGACATTTTTGACATTTTTGACATTTTTGACATTTTTGACATTTTTGACATTTTTGACATTTTTGACATTTTTGACAAGTGAACTTTGAAACTTATTTTGGAGCTTGTGTTTAGGTTTATATTGCCTTTCTTATGCGTGTTTCATCTGTTTTTTTTGTGTATGCTACGCTTATTTTTTTCAGATTTACAAATTCTTTGTTCAAATTTCATGGCAGAATATGAATCAATTTTTAAACACGATCGAATCTGAATAAATTTTTTCCAAATTTTTTTTCATGTGACTAATTTCACTCTTTTTTTCTCCATTTACAGTCTTCTCAGTTCTCCTGCTGGTATCGTCAGAAGCAGCGGCCCAGCAGCAAAAGTTCCGGGTCATGCCCCGGGACCTTCAGGTTCTGGAGGGTTCCGAGGCCCTTCTTCGCTGCGAGGTGTACAATCTGGCCGGTGCCGTCCAGTGGACCAAAGACGGATTTGCTTTGGGTAGGTTTACTCTTATTTTAAATTCAAAATTGGGTTTAAATTTTCTTTTTTAAATTTTTTCCTTAGGGTTTTCCCAAACGATTCCCGGCTATCCGCGCTACTCAGTGCTCGGTGATCGGGCTCAGGGTGTCTTCAATCTGCGGATATCAAACGCCTCCCTGGAGGACGATGCCGAATACCAATGCCAGGTTGGACCGGCCAAGTTCAATTCGGCCATTCGAGCGAATGCCCGGCTGACTGTGATATGTAAGTACCTTCCTTTTTGTCTAGAATTTTGGGAAATTAGATAACAGCGGAAGCTTCCGAAAGAGAAAACAAAAATCCCGAAAAACCGGAGGATTTCAGCTGTTCGAGAAACATGAGTTACGGGAAAGAACCTTCTTTGTCAAGGGTTTATGGGAAAATCGGCAAGCTTCTGCAAGTGTTGCAAAAATTTACGACAGCCCCTTCCGAAAGCTTTTTTGGGAAGGGCTTTTTTGTGGCTCCTCCCGAGAGAAAAAGGGATTCACTAACCCCTTCAAAAACTATACTGCCCCAGCAGATGTCACCCAGGGGAACGATTTTTTTCTCTTGCGGCCACCGAAACAGAACAGTGTCGGCGAAAGCTTTACCAAAGTGACACTTTTGAATATATTATTTCGCCCGATGTGTGTGTGTGAGTGTGGGCCCAAGTTGCCCAGAACTTCCAGATCCGGACTATCAATGTCAGAAAAACGAGCGGCTAGCCGGCATTTTCGCCCCAGCTTAAGGTTGAACCGTTTATGATTCTGGATGTGGGTGTTGGTGCTGAGGATGAAAACTTTCTCTCTCAGAACTGCCAAAATTTATCATCGCATTTCGGTTAATGGAGCGAGAGTGAAGTTTCGGTATTTGTTTCTGGCTGCGGATTGAACCATGTGAAACTTCTACGGACCCCACTTTATGAGGAATGCAGAGAATGGACATACCGGATTCCCACCGAGTATTTTCGGGAACAAATAAATTTTGTTCAACTTTTTTATCAGTTGTGATTTGATTTGCTACCAGATTAGTTCAAAGGCTGATCAGTTGAAAATAAGAGTATTAATATTAATGAGTGAGGAAAGCAGTTTTAATCCAATAATCCATGTTACTTGGCGACCGTGAAAATTTGCAGATAGTTAAGGAATTTTTCAAGTTAAGTACAAACGCTAAAGCGAAAAAATGCTTTCTTTTTCTGCAAATTTTGACGGTCGCCATCACTGTCTTATAATTTTCTCGAAGGGGATAATTTTATTTACAGCTCTTAGTTGTCCTCAAATCAATCTATAATCTAAATTTGGACAATGACATCTTTAATTTTTTTTTATCGTAGTCTTTAAACTTCGATGAGAAACACTCCCTAGGATTTTTTCCCAAAGAAACTGTTCAATCAGCACCCTCAATTGGAATTCAACTTCGCATCACTTATCGTACCAGAGTTCTCATATTCCGGTGGCACAATTTATTAAATTTATTTGCCGAAATTGCGTGAATGAAATTCAATTATGCCCCGCCCCTGCCTTCTGCATCCGGCCTAGTTCGTGTGTCCAGGCCGTGAATCTCCCAATTTCAATGCTAGTTGCTGCACTCGAATGAAGGAGAGAAAGCACACAAATTCCGTGGTTTGACGAAAAATGTCAAGCATTTATTCCACTACTTCACTCTAGCTCAGTAGTTTTCCCATTGCTGCAATTTTTGGACGAATTTTTGACTCAAACTTTCGGTCCCCAGCAACTGGTTTCCCCCAATGATAGTTTTGTGCTAGTTGTGATAAAATTTTATCTCAAGATGAAACTTGGGGTAGAATTTTATCATTCCATCGTCAGCATATTGCGGTTGTTTTCCTGGTACAAAAAATCTAACTCTCCTCTTGTTTTAAACTGTACACGGTCGGAGACATGAAAACAATTAAACCGTAGACTACATGTGTCAAAAGTGACATAAATTGGAACATTTTATTTTTTACGAACCCCCTCCAGGAGCTGAGAGAACAGAGACGACACACTCCAGCTCCACACACACTCGACAAACACGATTAAAAGCGATGAAATTGTGCACTGCAGCATCAAATAAATTTCCGGAAATTATCGGAATGCCTTTGCGAGTTGAGTTGGCTCCAGCCAGGACTACTTACAAACTGGCTCCAGAAGGGTTGAAGCTTTTTTTTTCTGTCCTGCTCGCTTATTTTATTTTTCGCTTTCTCTCTTTAGGGGAGCTGTCCCCTGATGCCTAAAAATGCTCCTGTCGCACGCAAAATTCAGCCAGCAGACTGGGAGGCTCCTTTTCTGCTACTAGACGCAGAATGCCATAAATGTTGCTGTTTAATGGTGCAATAAATGAACATTGCCCGGGGGATTTTTGGGGTGATTCTTGAGGAGGAAAGAGGGATAACCTAAAGCCACTTGAAAGAAAGTGCAAAGACACAACGGTCCGAATTGATTGAGGTTACAATTACATGATTGAAGTACAAACATTCTTAGGACGATTTTTGAATAAAAAAAATTAGAAAAATAAAGGTTTTTGATTCAATAATGCAACAACATTTTTGTGACAAAATGTGCCAAAAAAACCTCATTTTCGCTGTTTCAACCTTGATTAGTTAAAACCATTTTGGTGTTTTTTTAACATTACGTCACTATTGATCTGAAAAACGATAATTAAAGTTGTATGAAAATTTTTTGCCTTCCTGAATAAGTAACTTCCAATAGACCTCATGGAGTTAAGACCTCAAGTTTGGTTCATTATTCAATCAAGCTTATTCAAACAAATATATGAAAAGAGGTATCATTTTGTGTTTTATTTCTGCTGACCAAATATCGAACTTTTGTTATTTTTGTTTTATGATGTGTGTTCTTTATTTATTGAAAATTTTTAAGAAGATTATTCCCCGATTTTCAAATCGATATTCGTTCATTTGAATCCGTTATTTTTTGGAAATAAGGGTTAAAACTCTTATATTTTTTCGCTTTTTTCTAAAATATTTTGTAATCAGAAGTCATAGAAAAATCTTATTTGACATTTGAAAGCAGTGCTATTAAAAAAAAAATAAACGAAACTGAAGCGGAAACTCTGTTTACAAAATTTCAATTTCAGGAAAGATGATCATAGAATCAAAACCGTTATTTTCAATATTTTTGATATCCTCTATAGTTTTGGCAAAAAATTACACATATTTATTTAATGATTTTTTTAACTATTTTTTTTGATTTTTTTTTCCAAAATATTTTGTAATCAAGAAGTCATAAAAAAAATTGACATTTGAAAGCAGTGCAATTTAAAAAAATAGCATTGCTTAAAATAGCACTGCTTAAAAAAAACAACATTAAAATAAGGACTTAATAAAAAAAAAACATGTTGGGCTGTTACAACGATTTTGCTTTTTTTTGTTCAACTTTAAAAGTGCGACGGTGATAAAACATTTACAGAAAAAAGTGTTTGTTTTGTCATTTTTTTTGTGGCGTTTCATACAGTTTAAAAAAAAATCAGATCCGAAATTTCAAAAGTTTTCTCCCGTTTGTTAAAAATTTGAATCCAATTGTTTAATTCACCTTAAATTCATCATTGAAATTTGATTCGGCTCCTGCATAGGCATTGCATATTTTTATTTTGTACGAAAAATTCAGAATTTTGTAGCATAAATCTAAGTTTTTTAATTTGAAAAATGAAAAGAGTTCAATTTTTTTCAGAAAATTTTATATCTACTATTTTTGATTCAAATTTAAAAAAAAATGATAAAAAAAAATCTTTGATGTTTATGCAATCACCATGACTCATCAAGACTTTAATATCATTCAAATACAAAAACCATATGTTACGTTGAAAAAAAACATTGAAAAGCTTTTTTTCGACAATCAAATACCAACCTTTGGCTTATAGAAGTTGCATTCTATTTGATTTCATTTCTTAAAAAACTCAGGAGATTAAGGCACATGATAAAATTGCATATTTTCTATATAGACCCCGTTTGATTTTGTCAAAACTCCCGGACAGTATGTGTTACCAAAATCGAATGCTGATGCCAAATCCGAATGTTCTTTCTCAACATTTCCACTTATTAATTAAAAAAATACTATAATTAGAATATTACCGTTATTATAAGTCAAAGTCCGATAATTTTCAGTCATTTTTAAAAAAATTTCATCATGTTTCTGATGCGTTTAGCAGTATTCTTATATTGATTTTAAATTATGTTTTTTTGTCATATTTGCTATTTTTACTATCTTCTATCATTTTTGAGCAATTTTTGTCATTTTTAGTCTCTGGATTTTTTTTCAATTTTATGAAATGTTCATCTTTTTCATCTTTTTCTGAGTACTTTATATTTTTTTCATTTTTTTGTTGTTTTTCTTTTACTTTATCACAGTAAGAGAACGTAAAAACATTTTTTTTATCAAATTATTTTGGTCCTATTATAGCGAAAAAAAAGGTAATGTTGCTTCTGAAAACCATTTGATTTTGACACACACGGAGAAAAAAGACGACTGTTGTTCTAATTATTTCAGCTTGATATACCGATCATCAAAGCGTAGTTGATTCTATCTCATTCAACTATAAATATGATAGACTCAACTACAAGCTGATGATTGACCTAACGCAATCAATTATGGGTTCAATTATAATAGTATAATTGATTCAACTCTAAACATGATAGGTTCAATTACAACTGTATGATTGATTTCATGCATTCAACTATAAATATATTTGATTAAACTACAAACTGCTGATTGACCTAAAGCAGTTAACTATGAGTATAATTGATTCAATTGAAAGAGTATAACTGATTCAATTGTAAATATGTGAGAATCAACTACAATTTTATGATTGATAATATGCATTTAACTATAAATATAACAGATTCAACTATACATTCCTTGTTGACCTCTCACGTTGACTGTAAATATGGTGGGCTCAATTGTAATAGCAAATTTTATTCAACTGTAAATATGATCAATTCAACTACAATTTTATGATTGATTTTAGGCGTTCAATTTTTAAAATAATTTATATTCAACTATACATTTCTGGTTGACCTCAAACATTGAACAACAAATATGATTTATTCAACAATTAATTCAACTGTAAATACGATGGATTCAATTACAAATGTATGGTTGATTCTAGGTATTGAACTATAAATAAAGTGAATTAAACTATATTAGTATCATTGATTGTGTGATACTTCAATAAATTCGGACACATTCAAACACAACATGTTTTTAGTAGTGTAGTTAGTGTGCCTTCAGCAGCAGGCAACTGGTGCTTACCAATGGCAAAAACAAAATGACAAAATTTTTCAAATCAAGCCAGTGCACAGGCAGTGGTTTAAAACTCGAAAAACATGATTATGAGCTTTTTTAAGGCTTTAATATAAAAATAGCTTTTTGATGTTTTCTACAATGCGCATATTTAATTGTTTATTTTTACCTGATCAATTTACCTAAAAGTGAGATAATTTTTCTCATTTTTGCATTTATCATTTAATCACTATGACGTCTTCAGAAAAGTTGTAGATCATCAAATTTTATAATATTTTGTTGGAGACGTCAAAGCTCTATATTTTGAAACAATATGTTTGATGAATTTTTTTCAAAAACTAACCTCAAACAAAAAAGAAAAATTCGTTCAACTTTTTTCAAAGTGAGTTTTGGGACAAACTTTGTATTGAGAGTGTTGTGACCATTGTAAAATTGCACAATTTCATCGAAGGTGTCAGGTCTCTATTTTTAAGTTTGGTGGTACATTTTGGGTTATTTCTTTAAAAAATTGCATGTTTTCATTGTTCAATATCTTTGAAAGTTGCAATTATACCAAAACAAAAATATATTCATTTGAACGGGCAAACTTTCAACATTCATGAACATATCGTTTCATTTGTATGCATGAGGTTTTACTGCAAAAGTAACTACAAAAAATAACAATTAAATAAGCGCATTTTAAAATGATGAAACATTGTAGAAAACATAATAAAACTGTTCTGACATTTAAACCTTCAAAAAGGCCATGATCACGTTTTTTGAGTTTCAAACCACTGTGCAGCAGCAGCAACTTAATCCCAAATGAAGGAATTGATGCCGCAGAATGGAAATAAAAAATTATGCAGTAAAAATACGAAAAACAACTGTAAATTTACTGTTGAACGCATGAAACAAATCACTGAAGTATAATTGTTTCAAAAATAATTATAGTTAAATCAACCATATCACGACAGTGGAATTCTCAAAATTCATATAGTTGAATGCCCAACATCAATCAGTGTTTTATAGTTGAATTTATTATGTTAATGATTGAATCAGTCATACAATTGTCGTTAAACCTGCCATATTTATAGAAGAATATATAAAGCCAAACATACAAATATAGTTGAATATTTAGTAAATATAGTTGGTCGAGAACAAATCATCAATATGATTGAATATAGTCGGAATATTGTTGATGACACAATACTTTTTTCTCTGTAGTGTGCCAAAATAAGAAGTTGCCAAAATCAAATGTTGCCAAAAATGAACGGGGTCTGAAGAATGAAAATGAATAGTCGAATCAAATGCATGCTTAAATCAGGCATTCAGATTTAAAAATAAATAAATTTATAATCTTAATAAAAATGACAGAATAATATAACAGAATCAAATCCTAGATTCGGTGTGAACCTGAATGATAAAATTATCAAAACTTAGCTCAAGTATGAAATAAAAGCTTCATACATCCAAAATATATACATAGATGAGTTTGTGAAAATTGAAATCACACTTAAACTTTAAACTTGATTGAATGTTGTACTTAAATAAAAAAAAAAATATTATTTTTCTCTACATTCCTTTCCAATTCACGTTTCTTGCAATGCAATCTGAAATGTTCAAGCGTTAAACAGAGAAAAACGGTTCCACAAATTTCCGTGTAAAACTCCCAAAGCCTTCCAAAGATGAGATTTTTAAGAGATCAAGTAGCACAGATTAATCCAACCAGCAGAAGAAAATTTTATTATGGTTTTATTAGGGCTTTTTTGTGCGGTTCGTTTTATGACGGTTTTATAATAGTTATGAAAATTGCTTACATTCTTGTTCGCTCATATTCTTGTTTATTTTTGGGAAGTTTTGAAAACGCTAATAAAACTTTTACTAATTATATCTACTGTTTAAGTTGTTTTGAAAGAGTATGAATGCTCTGAACTCAATGCTTAAACATAAACTTAGATGATTGCTCCAAGCTTTCTTTTGCATGCTTTATCATAACATTCAGTGCTTGATTATAAAATAGCCATTAAGCTACGAACTGGTCTGGATAAAGAATTCAAAACAGGACACGCTCAGGTAAGACCGCACATTTTTTCTATTGGAATTGCTATTTTTGCACAGTTTTGATAAATTATGTGCGTTGTTTTTAAATTAATAAAAAAAATTTGTAAACATTTTTGAAAAACTTCAAATCGCTGGAAGTGGTATGAATATCTCCACAATATGAGGATTGAGTGGAAGGGACCAGCTAGTAAGAAAAAAAATTGTTACTTGACGCCATCATTAATTCAAGAAGGTGGCTTCTGCTAAACTTCAAAAGGCTGTAAATCACTTAAAATCGCATGAAAGCTCCACAATATTGATTGAAAGGGGTAAGCTAGGAGAATTTAAATGAAATCCAAAATGGTGGCTTCTCAGAATATTGATATAATCACTGAAAATCTCATGAAATTCCCGTTATACGGGTATTACGGAAAGGACTAAACTAGAAGTCGAATTTCGCCATCTGACGCCATCATTAATCCAAGATGACAGCTTTCGCATTTATTCTAAAAGTTGTAAATTACTGAAAACCTCATGATACATGTACAATAAGGGATTTCAGGTGAAAGAGCTAAGCGAGTAAAAGCCAAATTTCATTGTCCGACGCCATCTTAAAATCCAATATGCCGGCTTTAGCTCAGTTTGAAAATACTATAAATTACTGAAAACAGCTTAAAACCCCAACAATATGGGTATTTGTTGAAAAGGATCAACGAATAGATTTCGAATTTCGCTATCTGACGGCTTCTCGAAACCCAAGATGGCGGATTGTTTCATGAAAGTTTTATAAAAGCTTTTGTGACCAAAATTTTTTAGCGTAATGATTTTATCGAAGTGAATACTAATTATGATGACGTTTCTAGAACAGGGTAAAGTGACCAAATTTTAGGTTTATCAGAGCTCTTGTTATTCATGAAATGCCCTGTAGCATTTTATGAAAATTAATACTTAAGTTTAAACGATGTTTTGCTGACCATTATAAAGCTTAAACTATTATTTGAGGTTTGTTTTCTGAAAATGAATTATAGAATTAATCTCTGAATTTCTGAATTTAAATTCTGAGATACCCATCTAGATTTCAATTCAAAGATCTGAATTAAATTTTTGATTTTTTTTGTTTTTTAAATTGGAGGAAAATATTAAGAGCGATAAATTTTTAAAAATTAATCTTATATCAGTAATACTTTTGAATGTCGAAGATTTTTTTTAGTTGAAAACCTTTATTGTCCAAATGATGATTTCCTGTTCTCAAGGAGTCCAGGAGCTTGTATTACACAAAGAAATGAAAGATCAAAAGTTATAACTTTATTCCCAGACAAACTCCTTTTCAAAATTCCTCAACAACTTCCACTTCAAACTCGTAGCAAAAAAAACAACCCTTTGTAAGGACCGCAATTTATCGCTTTAAAGTTGGTCACCTGACCGAGCACAAGCACTCCCCAAGGAAGGTAATCATCAGGAGAAAAGAACGGGTTTAAGGTTGGTCCTAGTTAGTACACTCCGAAACCACTCCAACTAATAAAGGCACAGTGACTCTCTCTCTTCTTGGGTCTCTTTCTGAGCCTGAATCTCTTTCGGTGTGGACAAGTGGCAAAAATTATCCTCTGCGACGACGACGACGCTTTGTCTCCGCCTGTGGAACACTTAAAACAATTGCCGGCTGCAATAAAGTGGTTCCGTTTTTATTCGTCCGGTGGGGAAACTCGCCTTAAGGGTAGGGAAGGGGGGTCCCTTATCTTGGACTTTTGCGTTAGAAAATGGCTGCCTATGCGTGTGTCGATGTAAGTGTGTTGGACAAAACTATACTTTAGTACACTTGCCGGCACGACACGATACGGTTCCACCACACCAGGCAGCGTAGGTACTTGTGCTAGAATAGTTTGCGGCTGCCCCGAAGGATCAGGAGGAGGAGTTAAAATGGGGAGGATTTCTCCCCTTCATCCCCCCTTTCTCTTAACTAGGGGGTATTTTGGTTAAATCGCTACAACATCCCCAAAAACGGCTAGGCTCAGCCGGGCTTCACTAAACTGAAATGGCAGTAGGAAGTTAATGGCACGTTTCGAGCGTTTATTATTAGACCGAGAGCTGCTGCTGTGTCGAAATGCACACAATATACATATGCCCTGATGGCGGGTCCCGGAAAAAGTTATGCTTTTCCGAGGTTGTTCCACTAGCAAACTCCCGGCAGACTCTCGGTCTCGGGTCCCCCCAAAAAAGCCACCGGAGGAGTCCGTGGACAGCCGGAAGCAGAGAAACTATTCTGTATGCTCAGCAGCCGGTTTGTGTTAAAAGCCAGAGCAGCGGAAATTGGAATGATTTACGAGCGGGATGTGACTTTTTCGGCGTTTTCTGTCCGAGCCGAGCCAAGCTGGCTTGATGTAAGCGAGATTTGCCTGGTACCCCTTCTTTGCCCGCAAATAATGCTGTGTGGTCTTAGTCAATCCGAGATAGTGCATGGATCCCTCGGATCGTCGTTGACGAACTAGAAAGGGTTCATCGAGCTTCGTTGTTGATGGACAGCTCGCTTGGAACGGAGGTTATGCTGTCTTTATAGAATATTTTGAAACCATCAAGTTAGATGTTTCGAAATAAGAAGACAACGGCATGATTTAGATCCTAAACAATAACTTAAAACGAAATATTTTAAAACATTTAATTCAGGACATTCTGAAAAATGATAATTGGAAAATTTTGATGAGAGCAATTTGATCTCAGAATGACCAATTTGTCAAAATTGTCAAAATTGTCAAAATTGTCAAAATTGTCAAAATTGTCAAAATTGTCAAAATTGTCAAAATTGTCAAAATTGTCAAAATTGTCAAAATTGTCAAAATTGTCAAAATTGTCAAAATTGTCAAAATTGTCAAAATTGTCAAAATTGTCAAAATTGTCAATATTGTCAAAATTGTCAAAATTGTCAAAATCGTCAAAATTGTCAAAATTGTCAAAATTGTCAAAATTGTCAAAATTGTCAAAATTGTCAAAATTGTCAAAATTGTCAAAATTGTCAAAATTGTCAAAATTGTCAAAATTGTCAAAATTGTCAAAATTGTCAAAATTGTCAAAATTGTCAAAATTGTCAAAATTGTCAAAATTGTCAAAATTGTCAAAATTGTCAAAATTGTCAAAATTGTCAAAATTGTCAAAATTGTCAAAATTGTCAAAATTGTCAAAATTGTCAAAATTGTCAAAACTTCAAAAATGTCATAAATGCACCATGACAGATTTTCATATCGGCAAGTTAGAAATCTCTTTAATATCTGATACAAAAAAAAATTCACATTCAAATCATCTTTGAAGCATTCCAGGAGAATTCAACCCTTCAATTCTGTGTGAGGGTCAAAAAAACAATCCCCTATTATGATCTGCCGTTTTATCTTCCAGACCACAGAATCGTGTCAATTCTCTGTGAAGGCCATAATTTGCACCCCCGTAAATGGACCCAAACGAAAGGGTGTTAATTGCGAATCGTTTTTGGGGCCGGAAAAATTGAAATCTACTCAAGTATTTTCTGACATCAGAAGAAGGCCGACCAGACTGAATGAAAGTCGATTTCATCCTTGGGAAAACAAATAAGTAAGACGGCTGACCGGGAAGGAGGGTAGAAAACGTGGGAAATGGACGCATTTTAAACTGAAAATACTTCCACCCAAAAGGAGAGCTTGCTCGTTTTCTTTGTTGATTTCCCAACAAGGATGGCTAGAACTAGGACGAATCACTATCAGCCTGGGAAGACTTGTTCAGTTTGTTTTTCCGTACACAGAAGCTGCAAATTTTGCTAGGAACAGACACTGCTAGGCAAACAATCCCAGCTTTTGCTTCCTGGAATCATCCCTCCTTTCCTCAACACAGTTTTTCGAGAAAGGATTTCTTGGCTTGGCCACTTCTTCGGCGATGTTGTTGGTTTGCCACCACAAGGCAAGGTCCTCTCAAAGCAAATGACGCTCTGAAAAGCAATCCCAAAACTGAATGATCTAAACACATCCCACCCATAGCACAGAGACGATGCCGACAGAACAGAATCTTTCGGTTTGCGGATGAAGGAATTTTATTGAAAATGAAGAACAAATAGCCGAGCTTAGAACAGCTCTTAGATTTTCCTGTCCGGGCGGGTGGGTGAAAAGGTTTGATCATATGTGTGCTGTTGCTCTATCGACCATCCATTCAAACCCCAACTAGGAGAACTCTTTTTCAAATGTGTGTGTGTGTGTTTATGTGAGCGAGTTCTCTGTTTAATTAATTTTCTTGTTGATTTTGATTATAGAGAATGGTAGTTTTCTGAAGATGTATTTATCTTTCGATGGCACACAAAACCCGATATCTGAGCAAGAGAATTCCGCTTAGGAAAGACAAACATAAATTCTTGGTTGGTTTGGTTATTGTGCGATCTTCTTCTGGTCGGATGCTACGCAACATCATTTTCCCCGATACACAATGTCTAGGGAAATTTTTCAATTTCATTGCAAATAGCTGATGGGAAATGGAAAAGGCCTCTAGATATGGTGTCTCATATAATTTTCATTTCAGTCATCATGATCTTTGAGACCTTCATCCTTAAAATCAGCTTCAAACCGCTGACCATAATCCAAAACTTAAACGCTAAGATTTTTCATTTTTCATTTGATGTGGATATTTTTCTCTGTTTCTACATCCGCCAAGATATTTCTGCTGCTGTCAACATTCGACAGCAGCGTTATGAAAAATGCATTTTATTTAAAATTCATGACTAGGCAAAATTCAAATTTTTCATCACATCGCGAGATAGTGGATGCAATCTGCCCGGGCGTCTTGTTAAATTTTTCAATTCTTTCCCACATTTTTCCTACCCCAACTCCAACCACGTTCAGCTGGCGGGATGCACTTTTCCGGGGCAAGATTTTCTCGTTGCTAGTTGTGCAGCAATGTATCATACAAGAAACCATGATCCTTGCTGCTTGCTTGCTCAATGGCCGAGCTGCCGAGGGAAAATGCAAAGTGCCTTCAACCTGGCAAGTGTTTAAATATTTATGGCGGTCGGTCTAGTGCCGGAGGCCCTCTCTCTGGTCTGGTCTTGTGCAAAGAAAAATCGACGATACCAACCAACCTACAACATCCCTCAAAAGAGGAATTCTCTGTCGGTGTGGAAAATCCGATATTGAAGCGAAAACTTAAGGGGAGGAAAATATTTCCAAAACGATACTTTGGCGGGTACTCCATTCGTTATTCATGTCATCGAGAAACCATCGGGAAAAGTTTTCGAAAAACCAAGAGAGAGAAAGACGAGGCGGAAAAAGTACCCCGGAACATCCGGTAAGGCAGGATCTGTCCCGGAGATCCTTTTGGAAAATCTGTTTGGGGAGACATCTTTAATTTTGCTGCTTGTGCTTCGCCCTTTTCCGAAAGCATCCTTTGAACGAACGAAGCAAGACAGGTCAAGTATTGACCCGGCCCATGATGCTGCAGCAGCAATGCTCGGCTAAGTGATTGATGCATTTTTAATTATTTCCAATTTATGGCCGAACAGTGCAGGAATTTTCAAAGCAGAAACATTCCAGGCTAAGGAATGGGGGGGATGTTAAGTTCAAAATAAAAGTTTCATCAGCGTTAAAGATGAAAAGTTTATCATTTTTTCAACGACTAAGACAAGCATTAAAAAAAGTTTTGAAACAGATCATCTTGAATTAAAGAAACATTGTCTTTTTTTGCTTCAAAAAACAATAATTTTGACACAATTTTTAAGATAACCTTATTTGATAATTTTGACAATTTTGACCATTTTGACAATTTTGACAATTTTGACAATTTTGACAATTTTGACAATTTTGACAATTTTGACAATTTTGACAATTTTGACAATTTTGACAATTTTGACAATTTTGACAATTTTGACAATTTTGACAATTTTGACAATTTTGACAATTTTGACAATTTTGACGATTTGACGATTTGACAATTTTGACAATTTTGACAATTTTGACAATTTTGACAATTTTGACAATTTTGACAATTTTGACAATTTTGACAATTTTGACAATTTGACAATTTTGACAATTTTGACAATTTTGACAATTTTGACAATTTTGACAATTTTGACAATTTTGACAATTTTGACAATTTTGACAATTTTGACAATTTTGACAATTTTGACAATTTTGACAATTTTGACAATTTTGACAATTTTGACAATTTTGACAATTTTGACAATTTTGACAATTTTGACAATTTTGACAATTTTGACAATTTTGACAATTTTGACAATTTTGACGATTTTGACAATTTTGACAATTTTGACAATTTTGACAATTTTGACAATTTTGACAATTTTGACAATTTTGACAATTTTGACAATTTTGACAATTTTGACAATTTTGACAATTTTGACAATTTTGACAATTTTGACAATTTTAACAATTTTGACAATTTTGACAATTTTGACAATTTTGACAATTTTGACAATTTTGACAATTTTGACAATTTTGACAATTTTGACAATTTTGACAATTTTGACAATTTTGACAATTTTGACGATTTTGACGATTTTGACAATTTAGACAATTATTACAATTTTGACGATTTTTACGATTTTGACAATTTTGACAATTTTGACAATTATTAGAATTTTGATTTTTTTACAATTTGACAATTTTTACAATTTTGGCAAAAATTGCGTCGTTATTTATGTTTTGCTTCAAAACCACCCAGTCCAAAGTGTTCAGACGATCGGCAAAACTTGACCTTGTTTGTTGTCACCATTTTCGTTTTTTCTGTTCAAAAGACAAAACTGGTTTGAAAGCAAAAGAAAAACCTACATTCGAAAAACTCTTGAAAAGTTTTTCTTCATCCTCAGATTCTGCACTAGAGACAAACGACTCATTTTCCCAAGATGCGATTGCTAAAACAGCAGCAGAATCCCCCTTTAGGATGCGTGCTTTCGAGGAAACCATTTTGTACTGGTGTTTTTTTTTTCATTTTTATATTAGGACTTTAAAAGGTCCACCGACAGCCCACTTTCTTGGCAAAAATCCTAACTCACCAAAAGTTGAACTTTATGAAAAATGATCTTTTGAGCGCAGACATTGGTCGTCGTCGCTGAGAAACAAAGCAAAAGTCGAGTGGAGATTTTTTTTGTTTCGGACAAATATCTAGAAATTGCAGATGAAAAAAGGATTATTGCTCTGTTGTTGATGGCGCTGAAGTTTTGTGTTCCGGTCTTTTTTGGGACAGAAAACCAAAGAAAAACTAAAAGAAAAAAAAGTTCCAGGTTCTTCTGCCGACTTCTTTCGAGCACGATTTGTCTGCAAAAGGAAATGCCCTCTTTTTTCCTAAGACTTCCCCTTCGGGACGCTTTGCTGCCAAAGAATCTAAACGAAAAGTTTGGGGTACTCACGTTTTTTTTTATGTTTTTAGCTTAATGGTATCAACTGTTAAACGTTAGATGGATGTTTTTGTTTAAAAAAAACACGCTGGAATGAATTGTATCTCAAGGGTTTTGTTTTTTCTGATACTTCGAAATATTCGTTTAAGGATATGTGAATGTATTTTTCTCAAATTCCTCAACTGAAATGATTATTTCTGCTGAAGGCTCAGTAAAGTCTATTTGCAGAAATTGTGTTTTCTCTCACTGGTAAAAAACCTCTCATTGCATCACTCATCGTCGTCACATCTCGCTTACATTCACCATGAAATATTCATGAAGGAAATTTCGGTCACCCGAAATGTGATTTGTAAACACCGAAAATGTTCGGACAGCAACAAATCGTCGTCGGTTTCGCATATCAGTTTGGATGAGCGAAAAGTTTCTGAGTTATGAAATGCTGCAATGCTCTCATTTCGTTCGTCTGACCGAATGACTGACGTTTGTCTGCGAGGTTCGGACCATCGAAGGAAGGGAAGAATTTATGCCTCTGGACATCAGCCAGGCAGCTGGAACGTTTAGCCCAGGCAAGCATGAGTTTTTGAGGATTAGTCTGATTGATGGTTGGTCATTACCCAAAAATTTAGCTTCCATGGCTAGGGAGAGATGTTCTGCAAATTTGGAAGCCCAAGTTTTCGGTTGATCTTTTGTAGACGGGAAGAAATTTTTTTCCATAGTTTTGTAATTGATAAATTTTTCCATATTGAATTTTACAGTTTGCTCATTTTCATCCAGGAGCAAACATTTTGAAAGGAAAACTGGGAATTTTACTCTTGATAAAATTCGATTTCAAACAAAAACGACAGGAACTCTCTTGGCTGCCAATTTTCAACAAAAGTTGTAAATTATATTAGCTAAGCTGAAATAAGAAATGGTAGCTTGCCCTTAACCTGAAGATGTAAAAACTTCAGAAAGGGGGGATGATTTTCTAACTGGATTATCACCACATCAACCGTTATTTTCTGAACTTCACACTTTTCAAGGTGTTGTTTGGTGCAGTTTTGTTGTGCTGCTAATAATGTCGAAGTTTGATGAGCACCGTGCTTCTACGAAACATTTAATTTTTGGGTGAAAATTAGGTTGTTGATAGTTCTTGAGAAAAGTGTATTTCTAGAATTTTTGTTTTTTTTTCAAAATTTTCCAATTTTCCTGCAATTTTTGTTGCTCTTGTACTCACTAAGATGCCAATATTTAAAAATGTCTGATGTCCTAAAAATCGAGAAAAAAAGTCAACCCACTTAGGTCTATTTCGGTGGAAAAAATTAAAACTTCACCCTCCCAGGCAGCCATTCTTAAATTTCTTCATACTTGCTTCTATCCGTTCACAATTTAGCATATTTCAACTATTTGAAAAAGAATGTCACTGTCATTGAATCTGGAAACAGTGGCTCTCGATGATAATTATTGATTAAAAATGACACTTCCATTTGGTTTTTAGAAGGTTAATTTGCAGTTTGTTTTTCTCTTCAACTCTCGACCAATTCTTAAAACAAGCTTCTTCAAATTTGGCCCCCTGTTATTGGATCATGAGTTCCTCCGAATTATCTGGTAGGCTCAAAGTGGCTCGTGCGCAGACCTGGGATTGCTTTTCCATAGAAGTGAGGATAACCTTCTGCTCGTTCTCGAGGGATTTGTGCGGTAAAATACATATTTTTGCCAATCAACTTGTTCCGAGGAAATTTTCACTGCTAACTGGCATCTAGCTAGGGTTTGTGTTTTCTTCTGAAGTTGGAGCGAGGTCTTATTTTGCGAAACAAAAAAAAAACAAGTGTTTAAATCGAAAGAAATAATCGGGATGTTCTCAAATATTGTGTTAATAAGATCAAAACTGTTACTTTTATTAAATTGTTGATGTTGTTACTCTCTCATGATTTTTTTTACAAACATTTTGAAACTTCCATTCTATTTCATCTCAATTTAACGTATAAGTTAAGTTTAAATTGATCTCTTATATCGAATTAAACATAGGAAACTGGTAAGGACTAAAATTAAAATTGAGTTTATGGTAAACTAGTAAGACCTCTATCTAGTTTCTGGACTCACTCCAAATTCAGTTTGTCAAATAAGTTTTCAATTATTTGCTTCAGACTTTGAAATCTCATCTAGAACGAAGTATAAGACTTTTATAACAGATTTGAAGTGGAGGCTGAGGTAAAGTTTTATGTTTTTGGATTTCATAATAAAAAAGACAAAAAAAAATCAGAAATGGAAGCAGATTTTCACCACCTGAGCTCAAGACAGAGAGTTTGATTTCCAATTTAAAATCCATATAAAAAAATAGTTCTCATAAATATTAAAACTGACTTTTAAAGCGGCAGCTTCTTGATCCAGTTTATAAATTTTTTAAAAAATCAGACAAAATTTGTTTGAAAGGGACTGAAAATATTTTCTTGAAACTGAATCTTTGTTCGAGTATAGATGAATTTGGGTGGGTTTTTCATTTGTTTATTTTTTACTATTTAAAAAATAAATAATACAGCTAGAATAAAACCCAAAGCTGTCATCTAGGATTAAGTTCATACAGTTGTAGAAATATTTTTAGATTTTAGGTTGAGTTTTCCAAATTGCCCGATTCAAAATAAAACTTGACAAAAGTCCGGCTGAATTTCATTTGAAAAATGCCCGGATTTTTCCTGTATTTATTCATTTTATTTGGCAAATCATAAAACAAAATCAAAATTGAGTTTTTAATATACTAGAAAGATCTCGTTCTGGCTTCTGCATGAACTTCAGATTCAATTTGTTTAATTTGTTTAAAAAAATTATCTTAAGGTTCTGAAATCCATACACAGACTTTTATTTCAGATTTGCATTTGAGACTGAGATGAGGCTAAATGTTTTTGGATTTTATAAAAAAAAAAATCAAAAAATCAGAATTGGAAGAAGATTTTTGTCGTTTGTATTTCAGACCGAGAATTTGATTTCCAACTTTATATCCGTATCAAAATTTAATTTTTAAATAATGAAACTGTCTTTAAAAGCGTCAGCATCTTGATTCAGTTTAGAAGGAAGTTTCAAAAACTCAGAGAAAATTTGATTGAAAGGGACTGAAAATATTTTTTTGAAACTGAATCTTCGTTCCGAATTCAGATGAATTTGGCTTTTTATTTAGATTTTTTGAACAATTAAGAAAATGAATACTACAGCTCAAATAAATCCCCAAACTCCTATCTAAGGTTAAGTTCATAGAGTTGTAGAAATATTTTTAGAATTAAGGTTGAGTTTTCCAGATTGCCCGATTCAAAACAAAATTTGTCAAAAGTCCTGCCCAGCCCGTTTGCATGTATTTGATTTAAAAAGTGCTCGGATTTTGCCTTGTTTATAGATTTTATTCGGCAAATCATAAAACGAAATCAAAATTGAGTGTATCATATACTAGTAAGATCTCTTTCTGATTTCTGGTCAACTTCAGGTTCAATTTGGGTTAATTCAAGGTTAAAACTTTTTCTCTTCAGTTTTTGAAATCCGAACCCAGACTTTTATTGCAGATTTGAATTTGAGACTGAAGTGAGGTTTTATGTGTTTGGATTTTATAAAAAAGGCCAAAAAGTCAGAATTGGGAGCAGATTTTTGCCGTCTGTGTTTCAGACTAAGAATAAGATCAAAAATTGATTTTTGAAATAAAACTGTCTTTAAAAGCGTCAGCTACTGGATCCAATTAAGATTAAATTTTCAAAATAAGAACACAGTTTTATTGAAAGGGACTGAACATATTCTAGAAACGAAATTTATGTTCCAAATTCAGATGAATTAGCGTAGACTTGAACCTCTTGATACAAATTGAACATTCGAAACTCGTAAGAACTTTGATTGAAAAACCTAAATTGAGTTCATAATAAACTAGTCGGACTTCTGTCTGTTTTCTGTTTTAACTGCAGATCCAATTTCTCTAACTTGTTTCTAATTTTTTTTTTTAAGATTTTAAAATCCACATCCAGAATAAAACTTCAGATTTTTGTTCCAGACATGCATTTGAAACTGAGGTGAGGCCTAATGTTTTCAGATTTTTTTGATAAAAAAAAGCCAAAAAGTTCGAAATGGAAGCATATTTTTGCCGCCTGAGCTCCAGACTGAGAATTTGATTTCCAACTAAAAATCCATATCAAAATTTTGTCTTTTAAATAAAAAGAAATTTTCTATAAAGCGTCAGCTTCTTGATCCAGTTTTGAAATGAAATTTTTAAAAATTATAACGAATTTGATTGAAATGGCTTGAAAATGTTTTCTTGAAACTGAATCTTTGTTTAGAATTCAGATGAATTTGTGTGGGCTTTTCATTTTGTACGATTCAAAAAAAATTATAATAATACAGCTAACCAAATCTGTTATCTAGGACTAAGCTCAAAAAGTTGTTGAAATATTTTTTTATTTTTAAGTTAAGGTTGCCAGATTTCCCGATTTTATCCGAGTTTGCCCAAATATTTAATACCCAATTTGAGAGCAGTCTGGCCCGGTTAGTTGGCTCGAACTTTATTGAAAAATGCCCGGATTTTGCCTGCATTAC
The DNA here is from genome assembly GCF_029784155.1 of Uranotaenia lowii. NCBI lineage: Eukaryota > Metazoa > Arthropoda > Insecta > Diptera > Culicidae > Uranotaenia > Uranotaenia lowii. Next base: position 388,330,613 of record NC_073692.1, read on the forward strand.
GGTGGGATTTGGGTCTGATTTATTTATTTTACTTATCAAATAAAAAAATATTGTGTAGTATTTTTTTAATTTATGCCTTAAGAACGAAATTTTTCGTGCAAGATGATTCAATATTCAAAAAATGATCCAAAAATCTATTAACGGTTTTTTGGAAACCGAAATACGATTTGAAATCTGTCGATAAGTTTCGATGTTACAAATTTTTTTAAATTATTTTTTCTAGATTTTTGTTGAGTTATTTCCGGGATTTAACAAAATTTGCCCAGATATTGCTCGGATGTTTGGTCGTAGTTTTTATATTAAATAGTCCAGATACGTGCTGAAAAAATTCTGGCAACCTAGAGTTAGAATAATAAATTAATTTATCAGAGCCGGTTCATCATTGGACGACAAAAAAGAGTGGAAATATGAATTTTGCTTCAAATATCACAAAAATTTTAAATTCGATTTCAAATACCTAACGTTTTATGAAATGATTTCCAAAAATAAGTACAGTAAGGTTGTTTTAAAGCGATTCTTTTACACGGCTTTCTTACGCGGTCTAATGTCTTATGTTTCATGTTTCATATCTCAAGTCTCAGGTCTCAGGTCTCAGGTCTCAGGTCTCAAGTCTCAGTTCTCGAGTCTCAGGTCTCAGGTCTCATGTCTCTTGTCTCAGATCTCAAGTCTCTGGTCTAAAGTCTCAGGTCTAAGGGCTCAGGTCTCAGGTCTCAAGTCTCATGACTCAGTTCTCAGGTCTCAGGTCTCAGGTCTCGGGACTCAGGTCTCAGGTCTTAGGTCTCAGGTCTCAGGTCTCAGGTCTCAGGTCTCAGGTTTCAGGTCTCAGGTCTCAGGTCTCAGGTCTCAGGTCTCAGGTCTAAGGTCTCAGGTTTCAGGTCTCAGGTCTCAGGTCTCAGGTCTCAGGTCTCAGGTCTCAGGTCTCAGGTCTCAGGCCTCAGGTCTCAGGTCTCAGGTCTCAGGTCTCAGGTCTCAGGTCTCAGGTCTCAGGCCTCAGGTCTCAGGTCTCAGGTCTCAGGTTTCAGGTCTCAGATCTCAGCTCTCAGGACTCAGGTCTCGGGTCCCAGGTCTCAAGTCTCATGACTCAGTTCTCAGGTCTCAGGTCTCAGGTCTCAAGTTTCAGGTCTAAAGTCTCAGGTCATAGGGCTCATGTCTTGAGTCTTATGTCTTATGTCTTTTGCCTCAGGTCTCAAGTCTCTTGTCTCAAGGCTTATGTCTTTGTCTCAGGTCTCAGCCCTCAGGTCTCAGGTCTCTTGTCTCAAATCTAAGGCCTCAGGTCTCAGGTTCCAGGTCGCAGGTCTCAGGTTCCAGGTCGCAGGTCTCAGGTCTCAGGTCTAAGGTCTTAGGTCTCAGATCTCAGGTCTCAGGTCTCAGGTCTCAGGTCTCAGGTCTCAGGTCTCAGGTTTCAGGTCTCAGGTCTCAGGTCTCAGGTCTCAGGTCTAAGGTCTCAGGTCTCAGGTCTCAGGTCTCAGGTCTCAGGTCTCAGGTCTCAAGTCTCATGACTCAGTTCTCAGATCTCATGACTCAGTTCTCAGATCTCAGGTCTCAGGTCTCAGGTCTCATGTCTCTTGTCTCAGATCTCAAGTCTCAGGTCTAAAGTCTCAAGTCTTAGGGCTCATGTCTTGAGTCTTATGTCTTATGTCTTTTGCCTCAGGTCTCAAGTCTCTTGCCTCAAGTCTTATGTGTTTTGTCTCAGGTCTCTTTTCTCGAGTTTAAAAACTAAGGTCTCTTGTCTCAGGTCTAAGGCCCAAGGTCTCAGTTCTCAGGTCTTAGGTCTCAGGTCTCAGTTTCCAGGTCTCAGGTCTCATGTCTGAGGTCTTAGGTCTCAGGTCTCAGGTCTCAGGTCTCAGGTCTTAGGCCTCAGGTCTTAGGTCTCAGGTTTTAGGTCTCAGGTCTCAGGTCTCAGTTTCCAGGTCTAAAGTCTCATGTCTGAGGTCTTAGGTCTCAGGTCTCAGGTCTCAGGTCTCAGGTCTTAGGCCTCAGGTCTCAGGTCTCAGGACTTAGTTCTCTTATTTCAGTTCTCAAGTCTCAGGTCTCAGGTCTCAGGTCGCGAGTATCAGGTCTTAGGCCTCAGGTTTCAGGTTTCAGATCTCAAGTCTTAGTTCTCAGGTCTCAGGTCTCAGGTCTCAGGACTTAAATATCAAGTCTTATATCTTTTGTCTCAGGTCTCAAATCTCAGGTCCGAAATCCCAAGTTTCATGTCTTTTGTCTCATGTCTCAAGTCTCTTGTTTCAAGTCTAATGCCTTTGACTCAGGTCTTAGGTTTCCAGTCTCAAGTCTTATGTCTTTTGGATCAGGCTCAAGTCTTTTGTTTCAAGTCTCAGGTCTCAGGTCTCAGGTCTCAGGTCTCAGGTCTCATGTCTTAGGTCTCGATGTCATTGTCATGTCATTGTGAATGTCATATCATGTCATTCATGTTGGGTCCTTCCTGTCTCAACTTCAAATTTTTTTTACACGTTTTTCCGCAATTAGCACGGTTTTTTCTACGCGGTTTTCGGGAATGAACTCGTTTATTTTTGCACGGTTTTCGGGAATAAATGCCATTATTTACGTACGGAACGTATTAACGCGTAAAAAAACCTTACTGTATGGGGTTGGAGAATAAGTTCAGAGTTTTTTAAGATTCAGTAATTTTCACAACAAATGCATTCGAATGGTTAACTTATTTTGGGAACATATTCTGATTTTCGTTATTTCCATTGTTTTTTTTTATTTATAAATTCGCAAGGATCATAATTATTTGTAGAAATTTCGTGAATTTTTTTTGGTAAATTTTTTAACCTTGTTTATAAATTGTGAACCACCCTGTTCATTCATGTGGTTTTCCATCGCAAACTGAATGGTGGCGCGGCGACGCGACGGCATCAACGAAAACGGTCGGGCGACGACGATGGGATTTCTCATTATCAGAAGCGGCCGGCTAAAATGAAAGATTTTCCATCAGATTCCCGGACCCACAAGCGTAAGTAGGTATGTTGGTAGTGAATGGCTTCTGTGCATAAAAATTGCAACCCCTTTTTTCCATTTCCACCCCCACTGAATGGAAGAGAATCAACATTTCTGGAACTTGTGAATAGGTGCACAGCACAAGTGCTCTCAGAGGTGGGTGTAGGCGTTCGAGAATGGAAGGAGGAAAGCATGAATGTATGAGCCGTTTTCTTTATGCTGCGATGCCGGAAAATGTATCCGACTATTCGTGTGGGCATAAATGGATGGAAGAATGGACTCGTACTGAAAACACACAGAAGAGACCGTCAGAGAGTCAAGTGCAATGACTTCCGAGCGAGATATTTCTAAAGAATGTTACAATGGAGCTCCCGGGTTCGTTCATTTTAGCATACAGCGAGTAATGAACTGAATACTCTCCTCGTTGGAGGCATTGAAGTCGAGATTTCATGAAAACGGCTTTTGGCATGAAACAAGTCATGTTTATAACGGGATTTGAACCGAGAGTATGAAAATATTTCAGAAAATTTCATCAGTTTGAAATGTTTTCTACTTGTATTCCTGTCTGAGATTCAATTGCTCAAACACGGTAAAAAAATGAGGCTCGTCAATGTCTAATTTTCCAACCGTTTTAACGGAAGCTTTTCTGACAATTTGAAAGGGGCGTGAATGTCGTCAAAACCAAAAGTTGCTTGCAAGCACCCAAACTCTCAAAAAACGTCTGACAACAAGCAGCAAAATGAAATCAGGGTGGTACAAAACATATACATCTTGGCCCAATAAACACCAACCTTAGACATAAGCCGTGATTTATTCACCAAATTGGATTTTCCATCTTTCATCTTCTATGTATTTTTTTCTCGTATGGGCGTGTGGAAACGTTCCAGTCAAACAACACACAGCCCTGCTTGCAAAAGCTGAAGCCAACATCAGTCTTGTTATGCCTATTTCTACCGAAAAAAATGTGATTCGTTTAAACCAAACCCAGTTTACAGCCTTTCGTCTTGATTTGGCATGTGAGATGCGGATTTCATTCCTGTTGGACGAAGGTTTTAGCGTTTAAAGGAATTTAGATGACGGTTTATCTGCATTTTTTCAAAATTCAGTAAAAAAAAATTTCAATTAACTTTAAAATTCAATTTGGAAATTTGGAATGTCTGAAAGTTTTAATCTGAAATCAATCATAAAATCTCTATTGAAATATGTCCGTTAGGGTCTGAGCTCTCATTCGCTGCTGAAAACATATTTTGAGTTGAAACTCTAGTCAATATCCAACAACAAATTCAGCCTGACATCAGCATATTCAAACGGAAACCAGCGAAAATAAGATCAATCAAAATGTTCATAAATTATGCATATTTTCATCATCATCATCATCAACGTCAAAGGAGTTCGAGCCAATGTTAAATAGCCTAACAGAAGGAAACCATATGGTATCGAAAATCTTGAAGGAGCGTTCAGGCTTGCTCGCTACCTTCTTTTGAAACATTTTGTTTAAAATGAAAATTGTTTAAACTTCAAATTGTAAAAATTAAAAAAATTTCATAAATTTCAATTTTTAAATTTTTTTAAAGAAAGTCAAAATTGTCAAAATTGTCAAAATTGTAAAAACTGTAGAAATTGTCAAAATTGTCTAGATTGTCCAAATTGTCAAAATTTTCATAATTGACAAATTGTCAAAATTGTCAAAATTGTCAAAATTTTCAAAATTTTCAAAATTGTCAAAATTGTCAAAATTGTCAAAATTGTCAAAATTGTCAAAATTGTCAAAATTGTCAAAATTGTCAAAATTGTCAAAATTGTCAAAATTGTCAAAATTGTCAAAATTGTCAAAATTGTCAAAATTGTCAAAATTGTCAAAATTGTCAAAATTGTCAAAATTGTCAAAATTGTCAAAATTGTCAAAATTGTCAAAATTTTCAAAATTTTCAAAATTGTCAAAATTGTCAAAATTGTCAAAATTGTCAAAATTGTCAAAATTGTCAAAATTGTCAAAATTGTCAAAATTGTCAAAATTGTCAAAATTGTCAAAATTGTCAAAATTGTCAAAATTGTCAAAATTGTCAAAATTGTCAAAATTGTCAAAATTGTCAAAATTGTCAAAATTGTCAAAATTGTCAAAATTATCAAAGTTGTCAAGATTGTCAAAATTGTCAAAATTGTCAAAATTGTCAAAATTCTCAAAATTGTCCAAATTGTCAAAATTGTCAAAATTGCCAAAGATGTCAAAATTCCCAAAATTGTCGAAATTGTCAAAATTGTCAAAACTGACAAAATTGTCTAATATTTTAACATTGTTGAAATTTTCAAAATTGTCACTATTGTAAAAAAATTTTAACACCAATCATATTCGTAACATATGGACGTTTTTTTTTTGAAGCCTTGCCATGACAAAAACTTCCCGATTTGCATAAATTTCGAATTTCCGATTTTCGACTGGCTATGTTTTAACACGCTCAGAGAATGTTAGCTAAGCTTGTCAAAAAAAAAAAATCTTCTGACAAATATATCATTTCTTTGTTTTGTTTCCTCGATTTCTTTTGCTAGAAAAAGGCACACAAAACGACTTTCAACCTGAACGACTTGAGGTGCAACTCGAGCAAAAAAACGCTCAGCTCAATTGATGTCCCGGGAAAAATTAGACAACACATTATGCCACTTGCTTGTTCGAAATAGGGAAAGGGGGGATGATTTCAGGTCCCAAAAAATTAGAATAAAACGTAAGTAGAACACAAATTTCCGGGTTCACCTTCCTTCGACCAGAGTTCGGGTCAAATTTTTGTGGGACACAAAATGTGACTCCTTACTACTGGAGAAAGTACGCCTATTCGTGCATACACGTGCTTCTTTGTTATTCTCCTAGAAGGAAAAAAAAAAGGCGGAAAGTCTTGGGAAAGTGCTCGCTTTCGGTTGGGAAGATTTTTCCCGTTCCGTTTTCCGGTGGACCCCACAGAAACCGGTTGACGGAGGATTGTGTACCCTAACAAGGCTATTAATGTCGAATTATGTTCTTGTTACCGGGTACTTTGCCGGTAAATAAAAATGCTAATTTTCCGTCTCGTTCTTGATTTTTTCTGTGCCATTCTGTGTCGCCTTCCCGTGAAAAGAATTTCCTAGAACACGAACGGTAGTGGAAAAACCTTTCATGCTAACTTGCAATCATCTTGGCATTTATGATGTTAGCTCAAATGCGCATTGTTGTAGAATGTATGTGTAGATGGATGGATGATGGGATGGCTGAATGTGTGCTTGGCAAGGATTTTGAAAATACTTTGTAAGAGAATTTTCCTTTTGTGCAACATTATAATACCAATCAGAGAATTGCGAAACGCGACGCCTGATGTTCGTTACGATGTGGAAGCAAATTTTTCACACCCACGCAGACTTTGTTGGCGGTGTTGAAAAGTTGCCTTTGAGATACACGATTTTAATATATTTTCACTTTATTTTGTAAGTTTTTTTTTGGAAACAGTAATCTAGAGCTTCAGTTCTTTATAAACCATGTGCTGGATGTGCGTGGTTACTCATGTGATATTCAGGATAGATTTCAGTTTCGTCTAAGCCAAGGTAAAGATAAGTTTAAACCCACCCAGAAAACCCAGGTTTCAAACACAAGTTTCCATAATTTAGGCGAATCTGCAAGCTCATATTTGGCTGCTCTTCCAACGGGGGTTCAAACTTCTCCGTACAATTTTCCCCATATGTCAAGATAACCTAGTCATTCCGAGTTCTCATTCTGTAATCAGCACAGAAACAAGAGAAAAAACAAAGCGGAAAGTAATTTTCTCGCACCACAAAGACCATCTATTCCCGATGGAAGTTAATACCTTCCCCTACCCAGAAAGAGCTCTGTTTTGCTTCAGCTGGAACTAACATACTTCTACATTCATACCAACACACCTATTTATAACGGCGTAAAAACAAACAAAAGCGCGCTTCAATGGAGTCTACACAAAATGCTTTGGCACTGCTTCAAATTTTCTGCGCGGCAAACTTTTTCTTCCCTGTCGCGAATTGTTCTTTAGCTTCTCACAACGCAAAAGATTCTCGCGAAAATTCATCCCCCCTTTCCCAGGGTGCTTCATCTCTGGAACAATGAGCTATACGTTTGTCTGAACGAACACGCTTTTAATCCGAGAGATTTTTGGCTGGCAAAACAGTACGTCATTCTGGAGGTAATGTGATGTACGACCTTTTCTCTTGAGTAAACAGTTTTTGACTTAGAATTCTGGGTAGGAGATATAACCTTTAGAAAATTTTCATTAGCAACCTACCGTGGACTCGTTCGAAGAGATTGGTTGTGTGAAGTTCATTCCTAAAATAGGAACGATGGATTCAAATTTCAAAATTCTTTTTCTTCGTAATCTTCTCAATCATTACGATAAATTCAGAATTAAATGTCCTAAACCGTTTGTGGAATGTTGAAACACCCAATTTTTATTTTAAAATTTCTTCACTTAAATTTTCATTTCATGGACTTAAATCCCTCCTCACAAAAATGTCTCCAACGTTTTTTTTATCACAAACAGTGTGTTATAACTGCAATCAACGTGATTGCAACACCAATGTAATATTGTGGCTTCCCTCATGCTGCAGGTTGGAAGCAAAAGCTTGCGTTTTTTATAGCAGGTAAATCACGTTTACTCAAACGAAAACCGCAGAAAAACTGAGAAGTCACATTACATCAGTTCAGCTTTACGCAACGTTGTGCGAAATTGTTAATAAGGTTACCAATCAACGTAAGAAGCTTACTAAGTAACTCTATTTGAAGTTAAAAGAAATTTTCAACTCTACTTTCTAGTTTGAAATAGCTTAAAAGACACAAATAAAGGATTCACTCTTACATTTTAATGTCAATAAATCCAATCGACCCAGTTTACATTCCGAATTAATCTAAAATACCACCCCCACAAAAAAGCATAAATAACGGCATTATTCCTGATAGCATCTCTAGAACAAGCTCGTAAAATTGGCCATTTGCTTCCACCCGGACATTTCGGGGTCAGTTCACAAAACCGAAACCGAAACCGAAATACGATTTACATTCAACGAGTTTCATCTGTTGTGGTGGGAGGCAAAACGTTTCGAAACAATTTCAAAGTCAAGTTTTTCTCTGCCTTGGCTGGAACAACAACAAGATTGCCCTACAAAACTGATCATTTTTGAATACATTTCTTCCACTCTCTATCTGTACGGTTTTCGCATCAGAATGGTTTCGTTGCGGAGATAAACAAAATGGCTTACGCCAACAACCCCCCACCCTTTCCCAATTTTCCCTTTCGCTTGTGTAGAACACAAAATTAAAGTTTAAAAGCTTGAAGATTTTTTTCCTTCCCGGTCCCAAAAGTGTGAGTGACAATGCTGTGAAAATCTTTGTTTTCCTTCGCTTTCGCACCAGAAAATTTTGTGAAAAAGTTGCCCCAAAAAGTTGGGAAGGAAACCCGAGGAAAGTTGCAGCATTCTTGGGCAAACACTCGCTCTTCTGCCTTGACTTGAATGCTCCACTTTCGGTTCGAATAGTCAAATTTTTTGGCATGTGCTTCAGACGATTTTCCACTGCCACGGATAAAAGTTTGCTCTAAATTTTTACGATAAATATATGCAGGCAAGCAAGCTTGCCACGGGACGCGGCCCTGAAAGACAGCGCCTTTCTTCCTTTTTTGCGTCTGCCTGAGTTTTTTTTTGTCAGCTTTTTCCTCTTCTCAGCTGTATCTTGCCTTAGCAAATTCGGCCATTATTATGCTGTGAAATTCATCGAACCTCCGCTGATGCCAAACGAGCTTTTGTGGTTATTCGGATCTAGCTTGGGGAGGAGCTCCTTAAGGAAAATGTCCTATTGTGGGAATTGTGCTTGGAAAACTGCTGATAGGGTGCTTCAAATTTAATTAATTTTTTTTCTGTGTTTTTTGTTTACCGATTTAAATTATCTTAAATTTTTGGTAGGTTAAAAAAAACATCATCGAAGAACTTCATTTTTGTTATTTTGGATTCGCCCATTCTAGCCTCTCTAAAACGACAGTCATTCCCAACTCCAATCGTTCTACTTGGTTGCGGCACTTTTCGAAAGTAGGTTCGTTTGTGTGACCTGCTCAGCAGCCAAATATCCCTTCATCGGACAGCACCCCGGGAAAAAATCATCCCCCCTTTCCACCTCTCGTTCAAAAATCGAACGAACGAAGGCAAAGGCAATGTGTGTTTTTGTAAATTGTGAGAGTGTGCCGTTAAAACGACGCCATAACATTAGCATACGACTACCCGAAACTTTTACGATCAGCGGCCTTAATCCTTGGGATTTCTGTTTATGTGTATGTTCTTACTTCGGTATACTGTTTTTTATTCGCTCCTTCAGTTCAACTCAACTCTCTGGCACGGGCTGCCTGACTGACATTTGAAATTTCGTTGCTGCCTATGTGGAAGGAAACACACGCATTTATGTTCTCGGCGTGGAATAATTTTCCCGAGCTTAAGCGAAAATAAAAACAACGGAATCCGGGCCCAGAAGAAGGAAAAAATTAACTAAGGTTCCCATTCCACGTCGAGATTGGCTGCAAACCTTCTCGTGGCGACAGATGCCCCTCCGAGCGATAGGCAGCGAGTTCGCATGTTAATTAAGCGCTGTTGGATTAAATTACACGCACACACATAAACACAGTGGTCCCTGTTTAGTTATCGGAACTGGTTGTAGAGATTAAGAAGATTTGCGTAGAACTGACTAGCAAAATAATAAGAAAATAAGCACGATTTTATTAGTATTTTTTTTATTTTAAAGCTGGAGTTCTTAAAGCAAATCAAACTCACCAGCATATTTGATAGATACTTAACACATGTTTTCTTACGCTTGGTGGATATTCAAGAGTTGGAATTTTGGAAATCAAAGTTTTTGGGACAGTTAGTAGCTTTCTATTTAATTAATTCTACAAATTATGATTTTATGGCTGATCTTTAATGGAATTGCTATGTTGTGACTTTTTCTTTAACAATCAACTAAAAAACTACGCAATGTTTTTGCAAAAAAAATTTCTTTCTTTTTTAGTTGTTGGTAAGTTGGTTGGCCTGGTAAGTTTGGCTGTCCTGCCTGTTCTGCATGTCCTGCCTGTACTGCATGTCCTGTTTTTCTGTCTTTCCTGTCTGTCCTTTCCGCCCTGCCTGTCCTGTCTGTCCTGTCTGTTCTTCCTGTCCTGTTTTTCCTGTCTGTTCTTCTTATCCTGCCTGTCCTATCTGTCCGGTCTTTCCTGCCTGTCCTTCCTGTCCTGTCTGTCTTGTCCATCCTGTCTATCCTGTATGTCCTGCCTGCCCTTCCTGTCGTATCTGTCCTGTCTTTCCTGTCTGTCCTGTCTGTCCTGTCCGTCCTGTCTGTCCTGTCTGTCCTTCCTGTCCTGCCTGTCATGCCTGTCCTGCCTGTCCTGCCTGTCCTGTCTGTCCTGCCTGTCCTGCCTGTCCTGCCTGTCCTATCTGTCCTGTCTGTCCTGCTTGTCCTGCCTGCCCTTACTGTCCTGTCTGTCTTGTCCATCCTGTCCATCCTGTCTATCCTGTCTGTCCTGCCTGCCCTTCCTGTCCTGTCTGTCCTATCAGTCCTGCCTGTCCTGCCTGTCCTATCTGTCCTGTCTGTCCTGCTTGTTCTGCCTGCCCTTACTGTCCTGTCTGTCTTGTCCATCCTGTCTATCTTGTCTGTCCTGCCTGCCCTTCCTGTCCTGCCTGTCCTATCTGTCCTGTCTGTCCTGCCTTTCCTGCCTGTCCTGCCTGTCGTGCCTTTCCTGCCTGTCCTGCCTGTCCTGCCTGTCCTGCCTGTCCTGCCTGTCCTGCCTGTCCTGCCTGTCCTGCCTGTCCTGCCTGTCCTGCCTGTCCTGCCTGTCCTGCCTGTCCTGCCTGTCCCGACCTCCCTGATCTGCCTGTCCTGCTTGTCCAGTCTGTTCAGTCTGTCCTGAATGTTCTGTCTGTCCTGTCTATCCTGTCTATACTGTCTATACTGTCTGTCCTGTCTATACTGTTTGTCTGTCTGTCCTTTCTGTGTGTCCGGCATTGAAAGAAGGAAATGGAAAGGAGTTACCAGTAAAACATACATTTTGGCTTAGTAAAAGTATCAACGAAGCTTAAAAAAACAGAGCAAAAATAGCGGATCTTAAAAACTAATTTAGAGTTCAAATTCCAGAAAGTTAAATTAAATCTTCATTGTAGTGCAATTCAAAACTACTGGAACAGCTTTCATTTTAAAGTGGTTCCTTCTGAGCTATGTTAAAAACTGATTCAATATGATGCCTACCAAATAAAACCAAGTTTAAATAGTTTCCTAAAATTTCAATTATTTTTTAAAAGTGTAGCAAAGCTCACCGGGTCAGCTAGTAACCTATAAATGTCACAAAATTCACAAAATGACAAAAAAAAACACAGAAACGAGACAAAAGAGAAACTTAAATTTACGCAAAATTTAACAAAGATGCCACAAAAAAAACATTAAAATATTATGAATATTACGAAAATGGCATAAAAACAACATTTAAATATTTCGAAAATGACGTAAAATGTCACTAAAATGAAATTAAAATGAGTCAAAAAGCTGCAAGAATATCCCAAAAAAAAACTTAAAAATGACATAAAAAAGAAAGATGAATTACACAAAAACGATGCAAATTGATAAAAAATGACAAAAATTTCAAGGTTACACAAAATTTACAAGAAATATGTTAATACACGCATTAAAAATACTCAAAAAAGAAACAAAAATTACATTCAAATAGCACATAAATAACACAAAACTGAAAATAATTATAACATAAATGACACAAAATTAAATTAAAAATTACACACAAAATAACACTTACTACATAAAAATATACAAATTGGGCAAAAAAACAGAACGACAAAATATTTACAAAAAAAAAGTCTTGAAATGACATGAAGTGACAAAATAGTATAAAGGATACAAAAAGCGGGCATAAAAATTATATAAGAATTGTTCAAAAAGGGCACAAAAAAACTCATTTCAAAGAATACTCAGCAAAAACCATAAATGATACAAGACAACAGAAAAATGACACAAACATATACAAATATTATTCTAAAAACAACACAAAAAATTTCCGAAAATAACGAACAAATGACATAAAATTAGCATATAAATAATACAAATCAGAAGTCAAATATCACATAACTGGCACAAAATTAACTGAAAAATCACACAAAAATAACACTTAATACCTCAAAATTATACAAATATGGCAAGAAAAAAATTCAAAACAAAAACGACACAATATTGACAAAATAATCCCGAAAGTGACCAAAATAGTTCATAATTTACACAAAAATGACATAAGAATTGTGGAAAAAAGGCACAAAAATGAAACAATTGTTAAAGAATATTAAGCAAAAATCAATCAAAATCCATAAATTATTCAAAACAATAGAAAAATAACAAGAAAATAACGCAAAAATTGTCTAAAGGCAACACAAAAATTCACCGAAAATTACAGAAATCTACGTAAGACAAAACTGAAAGGAAAAATATCGAAATCATTAGAAAAAGGGCACGAAGCGACGCAAAAATTACACAAATATTAAACAAGAACGACAAAAATGTTAAAATTAGGAAACAAAAATCGCACAAAAGTAACTCAAAAGTTACACTTAAGTTACGCAAAAATGACATAAAATTAGGACATAAATAACACAAAACTGAAACCAAATTGATAAATGACACAAAATTAACTTAAAAATTACATAAAAATAACACTAAATACATTCAAAAATACAAATGAGACAAAAAAAAATTACAAAACGGAAATGACACAATATTTACAAAAAAAATCTAGAAATAACATGAAGTGACCAAAATGTTATAAATTTATAAAGTAGGCAAACATTTTATAAGAGTTGTGCAAAAAGAACAAAAAAATGTTAAAAGTAGTAAAGAATATTATGCAAAAAACAATTTAAAAAAAGCATAAATTATACAACACGACAGAAAAATAACATGAACATAACATAAAAGCTATTTGAAAACAAAACAAAAATTTCCCAAAAATTAAAGAAATCCCAAAATGACATAAATTGACCAAAAGGGTACAAAATTTACACAAAAGTGGGCAGAAAAATCGCGGAGGGAAAATTGTTTTACAAAAATTAAAGAATATAAAGCAAAAATCAATCAAAAACCATGAATCAAACAAAACAACCGAAAAATAACACGAAAATAAATCAAAAATTATTAACAAAAACAATATAATTTTTTTCCGAAAATTATCGAAATCTGGTTGAGACGAAACAGAAAGGAAAAAATAAGCGAAAATAAGGAAAATAAGGAAAAGCGACATCATTATTATTAAAAAAAACACACACAAAGTGACGCAAAAACTACACATAAAATGACATAAATATTACACAAGAATGACAAAAATGTCAAAATTTGAAAATACAAAATTCGCACAAAATTGACAAAAAAAATACGCCCAAGTAACGCAGAAATGACATAAAATAAGTTCAAAAATTCTACAAAACTGAAACCAAATTGATAAATGACACAAAACTAACTTTGAAATTACATAAAAATAACACTTATTACATTAAAAAAATACAAATGGGGCAAAACAATTACAAAACGGAAACGACTCAATATTGACAAAAAAACTCTAGAATAACATAAAGTGACCCAAAATTTTTCAAAATTTACAAAGTGGGCACAAAAATTGCATAAGATTTGTGTCGCGCACATACCTTGTGCGACAATTCACCTTGCGAACCAACACAACTCAACAAATCCAACTAGATGCACCTGTAAGCTTCACTTGCGTTGATGACGTACGTGAATATAAGTTCTGGATCGGAGAAGAAAGGCCGAGATTTTCGATAGCTACACACGTGTTTTTTTTATAAGATTTTCCTAAGTCAGTTTATTCGAAAGTGAGATTAAATTAGATTCTTGTAAGTGGTAATACTACACGAGTTTAACTCGCCAGGAATTTGTAGACCACTGTAGGTATTATAATTGTACTTTAGAGACGGGATAACAGATTCGTAAATTTATTCTAGGTTAGAATCGCTCCTATATCCACGCATTGAATGCGACCGGTGCAATCTGGACTTAATCCAGTGACCACTTGAGCCCATCGAGGTAATAGCACACCTGTGAAAAAAGAAACCTTTAATTAATCCCTGAAATTATTTCAAAATATAGGCAACTCAAAAGTGGCAATCCGCTCATATTCTGGGTAAAACAATAGAAAAGCGACCACTAAACCCACAAACGTAAGTCCTTTCAAATGTTTTTTCTATTGAAAATCACTAACACTAAATTTGTACCCATCAGGATTTTTTTAACCGATAATAAATCGCGTTACGAAAACGGAAATTGTTTTTTTTGGTTGCCTTCGCAACAATTTGTGCAAAAAGGGCACAAAAATGTTACACATACACATTTTTAATTTAAAAAAGGGGGAAAAAGCGACACAAAAAATACACAAATATGACACAAAAATTACCCAAGAAGGATGAAAATATCAGAATTAAGAAACAAAATTCGCACTTTTCAAAATGCATCAAAAATGGAAAATTTGTAACTTGGCACAACTACACCAAATCAACAAAAATGGCAAAAAATTTACAAAAAAAGTGCACAAGACTAGCGCAAAAATGGTACAAAAAGACATACAAAAAATTGAATTTTTGAACTTCAGACTATTCCAAATGTTGCTTTTTCGTAACGACCATTGTTAAGTTGTCGAGTAAAAACAATTGTCGAGTTCTTATCGATACAGTTTCTAAAACAGTATCGAAAGTGCTGCTTCCGACACGGAAACAGACACAAAATTGCAGATCGTGAAATACAAATATGCAGAAAATAAGATTAAACCATCTTCGGAGCGCTTTCCAAACCTCCAGTTGCAGCTGTCATTTAAAGCGATTGAATATTGAATATTTGAATGAATATTTGAATACTGATGTCATTTGATTTAAAATGATGCCTACCATAAAAATCCAATTTTTATAATTTTCTTAAATAATAATTTTCGGAAGGTATGACAAAGCACCGGGTCAGCTAAAAAAGCTATAAATCTTGATAGAGTATAGTAGTTAGAACAATCTTAATGTGTGCTTAGATTGTTCTAACTAAATTCCATCAAGATTTCTAGCTACATATAACACTGGTCCATATCAATATAGATCCTTTTTTTTACCCGGCACTCTCCAATTTAATGCCATTGAGTGAAAAAAGATTTTCCAAAAGTCTGAGCTAAATTGGTTGAAGCACGAGCTGGTGCAATCGACTTCGAATTTGAATTGAGATTCCTGGCAAAATGTAGGAAAAATCAACATATTTTCTATCTTTATGTTTTAAAATATGCCTCGAGTATGCTATATTGCAGCATTGCAGAATTTATAGTTCAAACAATGAGGATCAAGTTTGTAGAAGTTTGTTACGTGATAAGAGTTTACTGTGTTGAGATATGGTAAAATTGGGCGATAAAATCTAAAATGGAAAAACAGGGTTTGAGATGTGTTGAAAATTTTGGAGTATTTTTAAAAAAAAAGTACTTGTGCAATAGTCCAATAATCTCGGTCTACATATCATCAATTTTAAATTCGTTCCATGCAAATAAACCTGCTATCATTCATTTGAGTCACTTTTGTGTACGATTAAAAGTATTTATTGTTGATGTTTGTGGGTTGATGATCGAAAAAAAACTTTATAAAATGAATTTATTAAAAAATTTAATTTTAGTAACGGTTTTTGACTAGATATTTACATTTCAAAATTTTTATTTCCTATGAACATTAAACATTAATATAAACCAAAGTACTCACGAGTTATCGAGTGTCTGTTGAAATTATGAGGGTTTATTAACCTTCAATATAAAGGAAAAATATTTTAAATTGCTGAGCCCGTGATATTTGGATTTACGTAGATGTACTTTTTTGGTTTAACAAAATATGCCAAGTTTTAAATTTCATTTCTAAATTAAGAGTATAATTTACAATAACAACTGAGTCAGTCGAAAAGATCCACGATTTTTTTTAAATTTTGCAATTTAGGAACACTCCGGCCCGATTCGGAAGCTCGAATTGCATTGAAAATGCCAGGATTTCGCCTAGATTTATTCAATTTATTTGGCAAATCAAACCAAAAAAAACAATTGATGATGTAATTTTTTTTTTAAATAATGCCTCCAAAACAAAATTTTTGAGCAAGTTTTATAAAAATAATCATGAAAGGTTTTTTGGAAGCCTTAAATTCAATTGATGAACTGTCAATAAATTTTGATGGAAGAAAATTTTTTTTTTGAATTTTTTTTCTTGATTTTTATTGATTAGTTTCTGGGTTTTGACCAAATTTGCCCGGATGTTGCCCGGATGTTTCCCGGATTTGTGGTCGTCAATTTGGATATCAAATGCCCAGATTTTGCCTGGTTTTTATATAAAACTAGCTGATTTACCCGGCCTTGCTCGGGTTTGCATGAAATATAAAACAAAATGAGTCGTTTGACTTTACGAAAATTTGGTAGCTTCGTATTCAATATGTTTTATATATTTATTATGATAAATTTTTACCCATGTTCTGCCATGTATGTAAGCTTTGAAAATTTTGTTAGTGTTTTTCAAGTTTTGAATGAGAATATTTACTGTGTTTCCATTTTTCATATTTTTGAAACCCTTATAGTTATGAAGTTCGTATTCATAGAAATTTTAAATAATTTCCCATGAATGCTTTTTTATTTCATCACGAAAAATATTTTATACCCACCCTTTCTTAAAGGAAGCTTGAATAGCTTTGGCCTTTTTTATCTTAAAATGAATAAACTATATTTTTATCTTTCCTACCCCCCATCTAATGAAATCTATTTTGTAGATGATCTCCTCGGACGCTATATGCCAAATACTCCCCCGTATGCTATATTCAAGTTTTATTTGTCCAGAAAATTCTAAGAAGGCTTCCGAAACTTGCCGCAGCTCGTGGCCTTCAAATCTTCCAAGCCAACGGTCATGAGTTCGAATCCCAGTCACGGCATACACAGTAAACTTTTGTGGTTTAGTGGTTTAAGCATTTGTGAGATGCTAGCCATCAAATACTCTAAAGATGTACGCTAAGAATTAAGTAAAAGGAACCTATCGAGGAAACATTAAGTTCAATTGAGATCCTGTCTGTGTTTGTATTTGTTTTTTTAAACTTGTTGAAGACTCATTTTTCATGTTTTCAAATGTATGTGTACTTTTTGATGTTTTCTCAACACCGTTTTATGATTACTTTTCCTTAAATGTTCCAAGTTCCAAGTATAGTTTTTTGAAGTGATCTAAAAGAAATTATCTCGGAACCCAAATCGTTCATTTTATGATGTTATAACAAACGAATTTTTTTTCAATTTTTTCATTCTTGAAAAAAAATCTTATTAATTATTTTGAAGAGTGATAAAGTAAAAATTCATGTAAATAATTTGATTGAATTCGCAGTACTTAACGGTTTAAGTTTTCGCATAATTGGATGGTAAAATTGAACACATTGATGATCAACATTTATACCAAAGTCATGGATTGACCGATATAATTGAATTGTATAAACTTAAAACCCCATACTTAATTTCAAATAAAGTTTCTTGCGTTGGATTTGGTTTTTCCAGAGAATGCACGTTAAATTTTTGAGTCCTCTATTTAGATTTCTCGACGGTTTTCAAAGCATTGAAATCACAGCACTCAACTTTTAACTCTGAATTTAATTATGTTATCTTTCTCTATGAGGAATTCTAAAAATACAAAAATGGTTGGTTCTAAAAGCTTGATTTTAAGAAAATAGCTTAATATGTTTTCAACACTCAATCTAGATTCTTGTTGAATTTAATCGACGTTTTTCGGCGAGTTTTACAAATTAAAAACTGTTTTTTACCAGTTGTCCAGACGTTTCGAGTTACTTTGGCGTTCGCTCCTCTTCAATGGACATCAAAGTAGCTCGAAACGTCTGGACAACTGGTAAAAAACAGTTTTTAATTTGTAAAACTCGCCGAAAAACGTCGATTAAATTCAACAACAATACATCGCGGCGATTAACCAACATTCATCAATCTAGATTCATAATGAAGATAAATCATTGCATCCATACTTCACACACTTTATATTCTTATAGACACCAAAGCCCTGCTGCAGTGGTAGGGAGCACTTTGAAAACAACTACAATTCAAGTCAATACATACTTTACAGGTTAGTTGTATTTTTCAATCCGAAATGTTAGCTCATTATTGCGTCCAAAATTCTCGTATCTACCGGTACCACGTGCTTTCAGCAGTAGAAGGTACAAAAAACATCCGCCAAAAATTTCCCCTTTCTAATCTTTAACGCTCAGCAAGCTTTGATTTGCTATCCAGTACACGTGAACTCTGGATGTTCGTTTCTAATGCCTGGCCCATGGTGATGGTGAAAATAACCCCGCCAAAGGAAAAAAAAGCGGTTGCCAAAACGGGTGCCATGACTTTTGGTTCGTGTGAATAAAACCGAAAGTTGTATGGGAGGGTCCCTTTTCTTAGGTGGGAGGGGCTCATAACTATTACAAAAACTTTACCCTGGTTCAACTACATCTTTGTACCAAATTTCAGGCTGATCGGTTCAGCGGTGTGGATTTGTATGAGGTGCATACAAACAAACAAACATATATAGTCCAACTCATCTTTATATATTAGATTGCCTGGATACGTGCTGAAAAATTCTGGCAACCTTAAGTATAATGCACCTCTTCATCGTACACGAAATATTAAAGAAATGCTATAAAATCACACATTCAATTGCCAAAATCCCAACACAATAAACTCGTATGGCATTTAATCAATTGTGAAATAATTTTCCAGGAATTTTCAAATACGAAGCGTACATTATATTTTAGTTTTTGTTGAATTTTTTACTATTTTGAAGTTAAGCTTTGTGGAAATAATTTACTTACAACGAACTTAGTCATACTCAAACTATGTTAACTATTTGAAATCTTCAAATCCAAGAAAAAAGTGTATGAAAGTAGTTTTCGAGGAAAAGTTGCTTCATTTTTATTTTTCATATTTTATTTTTCGGAAAATTACAGGTAGGTATCAATTCAATCGAAAAATAACGTTAATGAAATTTAAAAATGGATAAAGTACACATGTTAAAGATTAAAATTCAAAGAATCATTTGGCATTATTAACTCTAAATTGTTTCAATTATTTTTTTATTTGATAAGTGCACTTATTATGATTATTTTTTGTTTAGTTTTTCCGACCTGTAGATTTTGTCCGTCAAAATAACAAAATTTGTAAAGTACTTGAAAAGTCATCGAGTGATTTTAAATCCCTTTATCACACTCCCTTATCAACGATATAGGGTAAAACTGTACAAGACGCACCAGCGGGGTAAGATGGCCGTTGCCATTATTTCTTAAATATACACTAACCAACGGCTTCGAATGATGTTTTTCTTCATTTATATTGTAACAAACAAGCTTTTTCATCATTCAATAGATGAAAAGTCCACAAAAACAACTTCAGTTCTTAGAAACAGAAGAATTAATGGAATCAGCATGAAACTTGTTATTTTTCATAAGTAGCATATAAGGTTTTATGGCAAAACAGCCTGCGCAATCTGATAAATTTACAGCTTATCGGTTATCCACTTATGTGCACTTTCAGAAGACTATAAAATTTTTGTTGTATTTTATTAACTTCCTACAAAATTTTATTAAAAATCGTTCATATGAAAATTGGGGCAGAATGCCCACAAGACCACGTGTTTTACGCTTAAATTTTGAATGTTGTTAACTTTTGAGAAAACCCGAATATCAAAACAAAATGTCTTTCTTTTTATTTGCTGACTCCCAAATTACGATAACAATGCATAATTATTACAAATTTCGTCCTTGTTCGAGTTAAAACGGTGCACCAACATTCAACTCGAAAAAATTATTGGCCGCCATGTTTGCTGCGATATCGCTATATCAGTCAAAAAAATTGAATTTCGTTGCCTACTTGAAGGCGTTTTATATATAAGGATATTAAAAAGTGTGTTTTGAAAAGCGAAATTTTTGTAGAGTTTAGCAATACTAAATGATTTATAGCAAAAAAAATGGAAAAATTACAAAAATACGATGAACATGTAATCAAACATTTGATGTTTCAATAATTACATTCCGTATAATCGTTGTTCCATTTCTTACCACCCTTCATGTTTGGTGCGTTCTGTCCACTAGCTTTGGTGTTCTACCCCGCGGTTTGTTTTCTGGCTGTTTTAGTTTTTTACAAAAATATAATCAAAATCGTGTTTTTATCATATTTTTTCTTTTCGATAATACGTAAATCTGATCACTGAATCGTCGTCAACTTTCAATTTGGTTCTTAAATGATTGGTATCGCTGTAAATAGCAATTATGCTTAACTGGTGCGTCTTGTACAGTTTTCCCCTAATCTTCAGACGTAAGTTTTTTTCGAAAACTTCAACGGGGGATGGATAAATTTTCACAAAATTTACTAAAGGGAGCGGTGAGCTTAAAAATTTAGCAAAAGGGGGTGGTCAGTAAAAATGTTGAAAAACCACTGCACTTGATTTACAATTCAATAATCTTTAAAAAAAAATTTCAATGAATAAATTAAGGATCAGCAGCAGGATCAATGAACAAATTTCGGGTTAAAAATACAAGATCCAGAATCAGGATCAAGTTTAGAATCTGGAATCAGTATCTTAGATGAGCATCAGCATTTGGGATTAGGAACCAAGATCAGAATGCAAAATAAGGATTCAAATTCCAGAATAAGGACTCAGGATTCAAAAGCAGTATTTTGAATCAGGGTAAGATTTAGGGATCAGGGTCCATAAGCAGGCTTTACGATTCACGATTCAAAATCCCGGAACTTTCTAGGAATCGGAAAAAAGTATCCAAAATAAAACCCAGTATTGAAAAATATAAAACATGAAACGAAGGGTTAAGTATTTAATATCCTGTATTAGAACCAGGATCGGAAACCAGGAGCAAAGTTCAGGATCACAATCAAGGTTCAGAATCAGAATCAAGTATCTGGATCCAGAGTCTGCAAGAATAATTACACAATATATGATATTTATGCTGATATATTTTGAACGGTCTTTTTTTAAATTTTCCTCGGAATTGAATCAAATTAAGGTACAAGGCCAAAAATGTACATTTATCTGGGGTGCACAGAATTGAGTTTAATTTGAATAATTCAGGAGCGCAGATTCCTAATTTGCAATTTTTTTTTCTATCATCACTTGTTTTCGAAACAATTTATAAAACAGGTTGAAATTCCTTGAAATAAATTGAGGACTTTTTTGGAAAAATAATAGAATAAAAAAAAGATCTCGAAAGTAAAGATATTAACTCAATGATAATTTTTTTCTGAAGATCGCGAAATATTTTGACTTCAGATAAAAAGTTGAGGAAGTTTCCATTTTTTAAGTTTTCCAAATTCTGCAAAAAAAAACAAAAAAAAAGAAATTGTGATTTTTTTATAAGGATTTTAGTTAAATTCCTTTTTGCCTTTTTATTTTTTAATGCAAAAGTCTTTTTATTTTTTAATGCAAAAGTCAAACCGTTTTGGAGTACTCAACAAAGTTGTTAAATGGGTTATAATTTTCGATATTTTTAACTTAAATAACTTTTTTGAATGATTTCAAAATTAATTACAATGTTACCTATTCAAATTTATGAAAATCGTAGAATTTAATTTTTTTTAAATGGGATGGTTGTTTAGCCTTCTAGCTAACGTATCGAGCTTATAAGTAGGAGGCTCAGGGATTGAATCTCATCAAGGTTGCCGAGAAAAATTCTGAGTTTTGCGAAACAAAATTCTGACCTTCTGTGATTTTTTTGTGATGAAAACAGCATATAGGTGTTTCATTTTCACTGAGGAAAAATCAATAAACATTACCAATCTAAGCTGGTTTTCCAGAACAAAGTAAGAAATCCAAAATTTATGTTGACATGAAATTTAAAGTTCTGGAAATAGGTACAAAATTTAAAAAAAAAGTCTGAGAAATTTTGAAAACTTCAAAATTTGTGTGTTCTGTGACACAGATTCTGTGATGAAAATTTGCTCAAAATTCTGCGAAATTAGAGATTTTTCTGTGATTTCGGCAACATCGGCCTCAAACTAGGTTAAGGAAATATTGTCAGTCAAAACGGAAGTTCTCAACTCTACGGAAGTATAAAAGACCACAAAAATATCTCAACGGAGTATAGAAAGACCGCAAAGACGGACCAGCCTAAGGCTGAAAGTCTCTGAAAAGAAAAGCAAAAAAACTCTTCGAAGCGTTGTATTTCTGAAACTAAAATATCTAACAAGATCTGAATTCTTGATTGTATGAAGTATCTAAAACAGATTCAAATTCGATTTTCTACTAAAACTATAGAGGATAATCAAATCTGGTCGAATAATTTGAATTCAAGATGACAAAATCATCCTTTTGGATGCGTTAAAAATGACATTTATCACAACCATTGTCACCTAAACTTAAAAAAAAACTGTTAACTGAAATCTACATATACATACTATTTTCATTAATACACGGCTGTCATAAGGTTGCTAGATTACCCGCTTTAATCCGGGTTTTCCCAGATATTTAATGCAAAATTTGAGAAAAGTCCGGCCCGGTTACCTGGATTTCATTGAAAAATGCCGTATTTTTGCCCGGATTTATTCACATTATTTGCCAAATCAAACAAAAAAAAATGTGTTGCAATTTTTTTTATTAATGCGTCTAAATCAAAATTTTCCGAGCAGTTTTTAATAAGAATAATATTGAATTTTTTTTGGAAGCTTAAAATACAATAATCAAAAAACTGATGAACTTAATGAAAATGTTTTCAAATTTTTCCCTTAATCCTGGGTTTTGAATAAATTCGGCCGGATATTGCCGGATTTTTGGTCGAATATTTCGCAACAAATGCCCTGATTTTGTCACGTTTTTTAAGATAGTTGCAAGGATTTGTACGGCCCGAATAGGAGCTAAAAAAATCTTGCAACCTTAGGCTATTATCACTCGAAAGCTACAAGTTTTACGCTAAGGAAATTTCCGATCCGATAAATGCCTAAAGGAAAATTTTTATCCCAATTTTGGATAAAAAAAAATCATCCTCATCCATTTTTTGGCTGAATCTTTCGATTGCTTTGATTCAGTTGAATCATTAAACCAAGTAGGCTCATAACACAACAGAGCATTTTTTGACTATTTCACCAAACATCAAAATAACCCAAATGTATCAATGTACGATACGTTAAAACTAGGAACTACAAGCTTGAAACAGTTGCCACGATTCAATTCCAGCTGGAATCTGCAATTGGCACTTTTTACCTACAGCGGCGGTTCATTAGCTGGCAATTGAGCTTTTTATTTGGTCAGTTTCTCCTCTCCTGATCAGGGAGAGAAAATGATTGAATCAAAAAACGGGTGATTGTTGGGGATGGAAAACGAGGCTGAAAACATTAATTCGATTTCAGCTGTGATTGACTGTAAACACTTGCACAAAGTGTTCATTTTTCCGGATGATTATTCAAATCGGACGCTTGTTTGTTGCTTGACTTTTTTTTTCAGAAAAAGGGGTGTCAAGTTCTAACAAGGAATTTTTCAAAAAAGTTGTGTTTGGAGTTAGCCAATATTTACAAAGCAGGGGATGTTGAAAAAAATAAAGTCCTAATTATTAAAATGCAGATTTCTTTTTTTTAAACTGCTGATTAGTCATGTGACAATTCTCGCACATTCACCCGGAACAAATTGCTCGGTGCTACAACTGTTGTTTTCACATCGATGAACATGAATAGTAACACCGGTTTTTTTTTTGCTTTTGTACTGTTTATTCAATCAGATAGTGTGCCTGTTTCCGTTTGTGTTTCGTGTTTCAAAGGGATCTCACCAACAAAACCACAGCAGGGGGAAAAAATCTGGAACTAAGGTATCCGGTGATTAAGTTGCGAAATTAATTCAAAACAGAACATTGTTGATTTAGGGGGCTGTAGTTTTGCGAATATTAACAATCCATCGGCGCGCGGCACCCAATTAAAACGGTTCGGGAGTTTTATTCATGGGGATCGATTCCCGGGAATGGATACGCTCCATTAAACTTCAATGGGGAGACGAACTAGATAGTTGAAAGGTTTTTACTTTCCCGGAAAAAAAACTCAATAAACCTTTCCCAACTACAGCGTGGACACTGAATAGGCAATGCAATAAATCAAATTGCATCGAAATTAAATTTGAATTGATTTTGCATCGTTCGCTTTCCGCTTTTTACCTGGCAATCGAACACAAAAATGATCTAGTTTAAATTTTAGACATGAATTGCCTAGTAAGCAAAATTCAATCAACAACTCAAATGTTCTGAAAATTTTTAAAAATTTCTCCGAAAGTGGGAAAATTTTAAATTGGTTTTTTTTTGAAAAAAGGTATTTTTTTTAAGTTTCTAGTTTCAAACCTAGAATAAAGGACTTTAAGGGGAACCTAACGAATCCATCAACACTAATGACGGGTCCTGGAAAATTTACATAGCTTAATTGAAGAGGATACCTCGGATTAGTCGTGCCAGCTAAATGAACTAATGGCATGTAGGTACCCGTTTTTTTTCTATCGCTCAGCCAGTTTCAGTCAGAATTTCAATTCCATTAGTGAGTGACCAAAGGACTCATCTTTTTGTTTCAGCGTTTCTGAATTGTCCGATTGAAATGGCTGGCTGGCCAGCTCATGTGAATGAGGAAAAAAAACCCTTGCAGGTTTGGTCGCTTTTTGTGCAATCCATTTTTCCATGGCATCGAAAAATGCAATCTACAAATGTTGGTCATCGACATCAAAACAAATTTAGATAGGAAAAATAGCTTTAAGCCATACAATCAACTGGTATGGCCGGTCGATTTTTTGCATCTATTTGCTTTGAAATATTGATGGATATTTCGCATGTTTGATGAATTCCTGGAAAAAAAAAACGTTCAAATTACTTGTTCATATCGCTGTTTGATAAAGTTCCGACTAGATTGGGTTCCATATCAGTTTCAATAATTTCGATCCGGAAAACATTTCTCGACATTCAAGAGTCATCTTTTGCACTGCCTCCTCCAGTAATGAGGAACTTCACAAAGCAAAACATTCTCTGGATCGCATTCCTGGAGGGAGATCCAAAGATACGCCAACGGATAACCGACGCATTGGGTATGCAATCAAATATGAATACCGACCGAGTGAGGGTGGTTTGCTGAGCTGCATTTCTACAACTTTCCACAAGATGGGTCCGGATTCCTGGGTCAGATCTGCACTGCTCTGAGTGGATGGATCTGGACATGGTTCTATCAATCTGGGAATTAGTTCGTTTTACAGGCAGCAGCACGAGCGATATCAATGTCCTGGGCAGTGGTAGTTCGCATCTCTGGAGAAAATCATCCCCCCTTTCCTGGTGTGGTTTTTAGCCGTCAGTAGAATGGTTCATTACAAAGCTGCTCTTTTATAATTTCGTTTAAAAAATCAAATTCAATATTGGAATGAAGTCCAAAAATAAAATTTGAAAAACTCATAATAAAAACAAATTTTTTAAATATGGGTCAAATTTAAGGATATTTTGAACCTCGGAAATTCTGTTAGCTTCCGAAAAGCATCGCGCGCCCATCATTATTCCAAACCGGAGCACGAACGGACACAGTCCAAGCGCATGGAAAATCAATTTATTGCCGAGCAATTACTTCCTGCTTCCATTCTCACTACTGGAAGCAAAACTGTCCGGTTTTCGTGATGCAGCTAGAGGACTTCCAAGTTGTCCTCTGTCGAATTGAGCAACGTCCAAGTTTCGTTGAGCCCCTTTGTTTGGGCTAAGACTCTCATGGTGGTTGCACTCGAGGGAGCAGCCCCAAATTGATTTAGCTCAGCAAATTATGCTAATATGGATGGTGGATGGTGTTTCTGATGGCGGTTTTCGGACCCATACGGAAACGTTTATCCTCAGCTGGCCACACCAACGTTGAGTGACAGAAATTCATAATGATCATTCAGAAGGGTTTCAGGCTGTCACTCACGGGGCTAAGTAAATGGCGCGCGATTGATGTAAGGATTCAGATAGAGATTCCCGGAAGTAAGGTTTCGTTTCCAAGTTGGGACACCCAACTTGGATCTTCCGGAGGCTTTCGTTGAACGTATCGCGTGGAGCAAGTGGATTTGATGTATAATTCATTGCGTAAATTCGTCGTGATGGCGCGTCTCTTGAAGTTAGAAGGAGACCATTTAAATTCATCCTCATCAGCATTCCACGTGCTGCGGGGCAATGAGACACATGCCTTGCTAGCACAGCATCTTCATGAATGATTGTCTAAGGGCTTTATAATGCAAGTGTTTTGTGTCGGATTTCCTTCATCTGCATCGCTGATAAGCGGAAATGCTTTTATCTTCTTGCAAATTGCGAGAAATTATCGGTGTTTTACCTGCAATACGAATCTAAAATAGTTCCTCGTAGAATAAGTTTGAGAAAATTTACGTACAATTTAAAAAAGCACCATTGAAGAATCAAAACAAGTGGCTCCAGAGAGAAAATTAAAAGTAAAATATTTACTTGTAATAACCAACTAAAAATATTGCAAAGCCAAAACTATATTTCTGAAATTTTTTTCTTTTTTTGAAGAAAAAAATTTCAATCACCGACGATGTAGGCATTTTGTTCAAATATAGGCCGAAAAAGACCAGTAATGTATTTCAGCTCAATCGAACTTGACTAAGGGATGCCACTAAGCGTTTATGGAAAAATAGAGGATATAATATAAACCATTTAAGATTCAGCTTATAAAATTTTCTAGAAGCTAGATTTATTAAGCAGGAGAAATTTTCGAACTTTATGAGGCTTCTTAAACCGACTTTAATAATGTATGTATCATTAAAGTATTTGAAGAAGTGGCTCCAGAGAGAAACCTCCAAGTCAATGAGGGCCTCTGCAATTTTATCAAGCTAAATCTCAACTTGTAAAAAACCATTTAAAATTATTGCAAAGCCATAATTTTACCTATGAACATTGGGGAAATAATGAATCTGTTGGAAAATCAAGAGACCAGTGATGTATTTCAACTCATTCGAACTTGATTGAGGAATGTCTAAAAACGATTATTGTGCAATCACCGATATTCAATATATAGAAGGTAACCAATATTGTCTTTTTTGTCATTTTTGTCATGTTTGTCATTTTTGTCATTTTTGTCATTTTTGTCATTTTTGTCATTTTTGTCATTTTTGTCATTTTTGTCATTTTTGTCATTTTTGTCATTTTTGTCATTTTTGTCATTTTTGTCATTTTTGTCATTTTTGTCATTTTTGTCATTTTTGTCATTTTTGTCATTTTTGTCATTTTTGTCATTTTTGTCATTTTTGTCATTTTTGTCATTTTTGTCATTTTTGTCATTTTTGTCATTTTTGTCATTTTTGTCATTTTTGTCATTTTTGTCATTTTTGTCATTTTTGTCATTTTTGTCATTTTTGTCATTATTGTCATTTTTGTCATTTTTGTCATTTTTGTCATTTTTGTCATTTTTTGTAATTTTTGTCATTTTTGTCATTTTTGTCATTTTTGTCATTTTTGTCATTTTTGTCATTTTTGTCATTATTGTCATTTTTGTCATTTTTGTCATTTTTGTCATTTTTGTCATTTTTGTCATTTTTTGTAATTTTTGTCATTTTTGTCATTTTTGTCATTTTTGTCATTTTTGTCATTTTTGTCATTTTTGCCATTTTTGTCATTTTTGTCATTTTTGTCATTTTTGTCATTTGTGTCATTTTTGTCATTTTTGTCATTTTTGTCATTTTTGTCATTTTTGTCATTTTTGTCATTTTTGTCATTTTTGTCATTTTTGTCAAAATTGTCAAAATTGTCAAAATTGTCAAAATTGTCAAAATTGTCAAAATTGTCAAAATTGTCAAAATTGTCAAAATTGTCAAAATTGTCAAAATTGTCAAAATTGTCAAAATTGTCAAAATTGTCAAAATTGTCAAAATTGTCAAAATTGTCAAAATTGTCAAAATTGTCAAAATTGTCAAAATTGTCAAAATTGTCAAAATTGTCAAAATTGTCAAAACTGTCAAAATTGTCAAAATTGTCAAAATTGTCAAAATTGTCAAAATTGTCAAAATTGTCAAAATTGTCAAAATTGTCAAAATTGTCAAAATTGTCAAAATTGTCAAAATTGTCAAAATTGTCAAAATTGTCAAAATTGTCAAAATTGTCAAAATTGTCAAAATTGTCAAAATTGTCAAAATTGTCAAAATTGTCAAAATTGTCAAAATTGTCAAAATTGTCAAAATTGTCAAAATTGTCAAAATTGTCAAAATTGTCAAAATTGTCAAAATTGTCAAAATTGTCAAAATTGTCAAAATTGTCAAAATTGTCAAAATTGTCAAAATTGTCAAAATTGTCAAAATTGTCAAAATTGTCAAAATTGTCAAAATTGTCAAAATTGTCAAAATTGTCAAAATTGTCAAAAATATCAAAATTGTCAAAATTGTCAAAATTTTGAAAATTGTCAAAATTGTCAAAATTGTCAAAATTGTCAAAATTGTCAAAATTGTCAAAATTGTCAAAATTGTCAAAATTGTCAAAATTGTCAAAATTGTCAAAATTGTCAAAATTGTCAAAATTGTCAAAATTTTCAAAGCTGTAAAAATTGTCAAAATTATCAAAATTGTCAAAATTGACAAAATTGTCAAAATTGTTAAAATTGTCAAAATTGTCAAAATTGTCAAAATTGTCAAAATTGTCAAAATTGTCAAAATTGTCAAAATTGTCAAAATTGTCAAAATTGTCAAAATTGTCAA
The DNA here is from genome assembly GCF_029784155.1 of Uranotaenia lowii. Lineage (NCBI taxonomy): Eukaryota > Metazoa > Arthropoda > Insecta > Diptera > Culicidae > Uranotaenia > Uranotaenia lowii. The sequence goes on from NC_073692.1 coordinate 388,359,329, forward strand.
AATTGTCAAAATTGTCAAAATTGTCAAAATTGTCAAAATTGTCAAAATTGTCAAAATTGTCAAAATTGTCAAAATTGTCAAAATTGTCAAAATTGTCAAAATTGTCAAAATTGTCAAAATTGTCAAAATTGTCAAAATTGTCAAAATTGTCAAAATTGTCAAAATTGTCAAAATTGTCAAAATTGTCAAAATTGTCAAAATTGTCAAAATTGTCAAAATTGTCAAAATTGTCAAAATTGTCAAAATTGTCAAAATTGTCAAAATTGTCAAAATTGTCAAAATTGTCAAAATTGTCAAAATTGTCAAAATTGTCAAAATTGTCAAAATTGTCAAAATTGTCAAAATTGTCAAAATTGTCAAAATTGTCAAAATTGTCAAAATTTTCAAAATTGTCAAAATTGTCAAAATTGTCGAAATTGTCGAAATTGTCAAAATTGACAAAATTCACAAAAATGACAAATTGACAAAATTGACAAAATTGACAAAATTGACAAAATTGACAAAATTGACAAAATTGACAAAATTGTCAAAATTGTCAAAATTGTCAAAATTGTAAAAATTGTAAAAATTGTCAAAATTGTCAAAATTGTCAAAATTGTCAAAATTGTCAAAATTGTCAAAATTGTCAAAATTGTCAAAATTGTCAAAATTGTCAAAATTGTCAAAATTGTCAAAATTGTCAAAATTGTCAAAATTGTCAAAATTGTCAAAATTGTCAAAATTGTCAAAATTGTCAAAATTGTCAAAATTGTCAAAATTGTCAAAATTGTCAAAATTGTCAAAATTGTCAAAATTGTCAAAATTGTCAAAATTGTCAAAATTGTCAAAATTGTCAAAATTGTCAAAATTGTCAAAATTGTCAAAATTTTCAAAATTTTCAAAATTGTCAAAATTGTCAAAATTGTCAAAATTGTCAAAATTGTCAAAATTGTCAAAATTGTCAAAATTGTCAAAATTGTCAAAATTGTCAAAATTGTCAAAATTGTCAAAATTGTCAAAATTGTCAAAATTGTCAAAATTGTCAAAATTGTCAAAATTGTCAAAATTGTCAAAATTGTCAAAATTGTCAAAATTGTCAAAATTGTCAAAATTGTCGAAATTGTCAAAATTGTCAAAATTGTCAAAATTGTCAAAATTGTCAAAATTGTCAAAATTGTCAAAATTGTCAAAATTGTCAAAATTGTCAAAATTGTCAAAATTGTCAAAATTGTCAAAATTGTCAAAATTGTCAAAATTGTCAAAATTGTCTAAATTGTCAAAATTGTCAAAATTGTCAAAATTGTCAAAATTGTCAAAATTGTCAAAATTGTCAAAATTGTCAAAATTGTCAAAATTGTCAAAATTGTCAAAATTGTCAAAATTGTCAAAATTGTCAAAATTGTCAAAATTGTCAAAATTGTCAAAATTGTCAAAATTGTCAAAATTGTCAAAATTGTCAAAATTGTCAAAATTGTCAAAATTGACAAAATTGACAAAATTGACAAAATTGACAAAATTGACAACATTGACAAAAATTACATAAATAACAAAAATGACAAAAATGACAAAAATGACAAAAATGACAAAAATGACAAAAATGACAAAAATGACAAAAATGACAAAAATGACAAAAATGACAAAAATGACAAAAATGACAAAAATGACAAAAATGACAAAAATGACAAAAATGACAAAAATGACAAAAATGACAAAAATGACAAAAATGACAAAAATGACAAAAATGACAAAAATGACAAAAATGACAAAAATGACAAAAATGACAAAAATGACAAAAATGACAAAAATGACAAAAATGACAAAAATGACAAAAATGACAAAAACGACAAAAATGACAAAAATGACAAAAATGACAAAAATGACAAAAATGACAAAAATGACAAAAATGACAAAAATGACAAAAATGACAAAAATGACAAAAATGACAAAAATGACAAAAATGACAAAAATGACAAAAATGACAAAAATGACAAAAATGACAAAAATGACAAAAATGACAAAAATGACAAAAATGACAAAAATGACAAAAATGACAAAAATGACAAAAAATGACAAAAATGACAAAAATGACAAAAATGACAAAAATGACAAAAATGACAAAAATGACAAAAATGACAAAAATGACAAAAATGACAAAAATGACAAAAATGACAAAAATGACAAAAATGACAAAAATGACAAAAATGACAAAAATGACAAAAATGACAAAAATGACAAAAATGACAAAAATGACAAAAATGACAAAAATGACAAAAATGACAAAAATGACAAAAATGACAAAAATGACAAAAATGACAAAAATGACAAAAATGACAAAAATGACAAAAAAAAAAAGACATAGATAATTAAAAATGTCAAAAATTACTATTTTTCTTTTTTTTGCTTGTTTTAAAGCATTTTTAGCAAGATTTCATCTGATCACAATAACTATTAACAACTTTTTCTCAAATTAAAATAACAAAAAAAAATTGCTCAAATTATTCTTCAAAAAGGGGCGATGTGCACTATCATCTTTGTTGCCTTGAAATTCATTTTCAACCATCAAATTGGAAGAAAATAATCAAACAAAGTAAAGTTCAAGTCCAAATAGTTTTTATTATTTTATGTAGTTCATATTGTAACCCAAACAGTGTGAAGTCGAGTTCTTCCCAGTTCCCAGCAAATTCTTCCTCAGTTACTTGGCAGCTAAAATAGGATACTTAAAAGTTAAGAATGCGTTACTTAGTAGCACGTACCCTGACGAAGAAGCAGCCTCTAGCATTTATGATCACTTCAGTCAAAAACGGAGAACGAGCAAGTAGGGAAAAAAGTTGGAATGTGCATAAGCTTTTTTTTTACTAATGAATAAAGGTGGATCAACGGTGTGGAAAGCACACACAAATTCCTCTGCCTTCAGGATTTCCACCAGGACCGAGCTCCTGGCTTGGCACAAAACTTCCAAGTGTGGGTGTCAAATGCCCACTTTTCAAAGGACTCACAGTAGTCAGTAGTTGTAATGCTAATGTAACTGAGGGCACGTAGCAATCCAACTGCCTAGAATGTGAAGCATTCTTGTTTACTGCCTCGTGCTGCATGTTGTATACAACTTCCCTTCCCTGTATCCTTTTTACCCATTGAGTTTGTGTGTGTGAGTGTGGGGTGTGTATTTTCCCTTCAAACTCTTCTCTACATATGCAAACACAAAAGAGTCGTTATTTGCCGCAGCAATGCTTTTCAATTGCGATTTTAAGCACAGTCTCTTACACACTTCTCTCTGTCTCTCGGTGAAGAGCCAAAGGACTCACCTCTAGGGGTCGTTCGTACCTACATTTTTTCGCAGGATTCTGGAAGGGCTCGTTGACGCCTTTATGGGATCTTTCTTTGAGTTCTTAGGCTTCTGCACTCGTTACTTTGCTTATCTGCATGATTGATGTAATACGAGATGGTTACGAAAATTTTCCCATCTAAAAATAATAATTTAAATTCCATTCCCAGTTTTTTCATTCAAATTCTTTGAATTTTTTTTTGTGAAAATACGTGAGAAACTAATTCCGCTTTCAATTAGTCTTTCAGCGTTAACAGCAACAGGAAAAGTTCGTTTTTTCCTTACACGCCTCAATTGAGGTTTTCAGCAAAAAAAAATGTAGGGTTGATCCTGTGAAGAGGGAGGAATGTCAACGTACAGGTTTCGTGTTGACGCTTCTCCATCCCGCCATCAGTTTTTTTCACTCACCGTTTATAAGTGGAAACACTGTCGCTGAACTCTGGAGAATTGCCATCCAAACGACGACGTCGACGACTTTCGCGCCCAAGAGTAGTGCGACTTTGTCGTGCTACCAACCACTTGGAATTTCCCGGACTTTTTTCCCATCCCCCCAAGACCCATTTCATGCTCAACAGTGGGAGGGAAGGTGATGCAACTCATCTTTCAGTCATGTGTTTGCTGCACAGAAAAAAAAACGCGACATCACCAAAGAGTACATTTTCAACTGGCTTTGCATTTTTGCTCCAACTTCGACCAGACACTTTTCCATTATTTTTTTTTTCTACAACATTCATCCCCCCTTTCCACCAACAAATGACACGTCTCCTTTCACACCGACCCCTTTAGAAGCTCCGGGAAAATTGGAACGAAGGCACCCCAGTCGGGGGATTTTCCAGCTTCCTAGCACCGTGAAAGGATGACTCCCGAACCTCGAAGCAGACATGCAATTATTATAATTAAGCTTCTTCTGTCTCTTTTTTTTTCTGTGAACAGGGTGGTTTGTTTTTCCGCTGTGTCGTTTCGCTTTTTTTTTTGGCTGCAATCTTTCCGGTACCTACTCATTTCGAACCGAACCGAATCGGGTGGGACTTGGTGGCTGGCGAATTGAAAAAGGATGCTTCTGTTTGTTTGGCTGTGAAGCGTAGAATGAATCTTTTAAGGATTTTTTTTCCTTCACTCTTCTCCACTCTGGATTTTTAATAGGAAAATGCAAATGGGTAGTTGCATTAACACGAAATGCATGGTTGGTTTGAATCTTTTAAGAATTCATTCAACTCTCGTGGGGGCCCATCTTAAATCTGGTGTCTTTGATTGATTAACAAGAAAAAGCTTTTGGCTCAAGATCGTTCTGTCGGAGAAAAGATTAAATAATGAATTTCATTTACTAGGGATTAAAATTTTAACTATGGAAACTTAGTTTCCATTATAATTTTTCCATCAAGGGTTAATATTGCTGTTAAATTTAGGTTGAGCTTTAGTAAAAACTTCCAAATTTTCAGAATTTCCAAATTCTTAGATATAATCATGATTATGTGAATTTTGTTAAAAAGTGATGAATACATTATTATCTTTAAGTTTTTCCACCGACTTTGATCGAAAATTGGACAATTTGTATGTGTTTTATGTTTTAAGTTATTGATGAAATTTTGCTGAAATTTAAATACAATCATGAATGCTTTCAAATCGTCATAACTTAAAAATAAATTGACAGTTTGTGCCTTACTTTTTCACCAATAAATGAATTCCAATTTTCCATTTATGAGTTTAGACGTATTGAGATTATTTCAAAAACAAATTATCTGTTCTAAAATTTTGAAAAAAATTAATTTCTATCCAAAATTTTGGCAGAAATGAAAAATTTTGAAAAAAATTTGAAAATAATTGTAGCATTGTTTGCTTGCGGAAACCCGTTTTTTAATTATGAAAGAAATATGTGATTATGATGTGCTTCACGGAAATGATTTCTTTTTAACATCGAATTTGCAGTTTGAAGAGTGCTTTAGGCATATCATTTTTTAATCAAGATCAACGTAGGTTGTTATAACGTTTTGATAAACTTTGAAAAGCATATCAACGTTTCTTTAAATTCTTGTTTCAGTATTATTTTCGAATTTGAACGCTCAATATATTTGTTGGAGCAGAATTTTTTCTATAAGTCTGAGAGAACGCTCATTACTGACTGCCATAAAGAATGTGGAAATTATCAAACTCTAAGTATTGATTTTTTGAATTCTTGATGCTACATCGTAGAGCCTCTTCAAATTTCTTGAACTGATAGAAATCGTAAAAGGAAATCAATTTAATGGAAGCAACAACATATTGTAGAGTGATTGACTTTTAACGTTGTTTCCCCAACTCAAAACTACATCCTGTTTTGGGTAGAAATGATCCTAGATAATACACCTTCTTTACCGTGTTCTTGCTTATTTGCCAGAGAGTTGCCAATCAAATGTAAAGCTAATACTAGATAATTTGCATTGTTTATTTTCAAATTTTCTCTGAACTTTTCCATTTATGCAAAATTTTGAATGAAAAATCATTTTCAAAGAAACTTTCGAAATAATAATTGATTTTTGAAGATAGATATAGTTTGATATTTTTAGGAAACATTTCTAGCGAAAACTTGAAAATTCTGCTTGTGAATTTTGTTTCTATATTTTCGGATGAAAGTTGTTACCCCCCGTCTTTTTTTCCTGAATATCGCGTTGTTTAGTAAAGAGTCTCCTCTTTCATGGGGCTTAATTTCAGACAAGCTGATTTTTTCTTTTGTGTTTGATCCGTCCATGTTTCGATATAGGTAAAAATGCGATGGATTTCTTCATCCAAGTAGTTTAAAACTGTTCACATTTATGGCAAAATTCTACTGAACATCGCTATTATGCCCTGCTAGTCATCATGTGAAATGAGATCAAAATTTGGTGCTTTCCAATTTTTTTTTTAAAAAAGGCTAGCTAAACGAGGTATCATAATCCTTCCAATGAGAACAAAAATTTTCAGAACTGTACTTTCCGCATAAAGAAATGACAAATGTTTTTGGTCTTTGCTCTGAATTTCATAAAAGTTAGGAAACCTTTATTTTGTCAGCTTCTGCTCACAGACTAAATTCTACATTAAGTTTGATACTAACCTATTGTTTTTTTTTTAGCTATAACATTAAATTCAATTAGCCTTGCTATTGGCATATCATTTTCGTTTCGCTTTGCAATCCGAATCACAAATTTTTATACTTTAATGATGCCTTGTCTCGCTATCGCCTGAAAAAAAGTATAATATTGCCATAAAAGTCTGCTCTGGAACGCTTAAAAAAATTAATTAACATTTTTTTTACTTAAATTCAACAGGAAAAATGAAAGCAGTTTTTGAGAGTTTTTATTGTTGGAGTTTCAAAACTTGAAATGAATGTTTCCAAACCATTTTTTGAAGATTATATAAATTCAACTTTGGAACACAGCAAATTAAAGATCAAGGAAGTGTTACAATTTAAGGTTTGCATTTTTTCTAAATGTTGAAACTACTATAGAAAAAATTGCAATAGTCTGATAAACCATATTAAAAACATTGGCCAAAAATAATTAAAAACATTTAAATTTTTTTCAAAAATCGTAGATTTTAAATACAGACCCCGTTCGATTTTGGCAACACGCCCGTACATTTTGTGTTGCCAAAATCGAATGTTGCCAAAATCGAACGGTTTTTTTTCTCATATTGTTTTTCAGTTATTTTAACAAAATAACGATTATCATTACCGAAAACGTTATTTTTAGTCGATTTCTGACCATTTGTAGTAATTTTTTAAATTTTTCATCATGTTTTTGATGCATTTTTCACTTTTCTTGTTTTATTTTTAATGTTTTTTTTTCTTTTGTCATATTTGCTGTTTTTGTCATTCTTTATCATTTTTTAGTTGTTTTTTGTCATATTCAGTCTTTTGTTTGAATTTGTTTTTGAACTTATCGAATTTTTCATCTTTTTGTCATTTTTGAGTACTTGAAATTTTTTTAAAAAATCTTTGGTTTTTATTGCTGTGTTTTATCACCATTTCAGAACATTAAAACGTATTTATGGTGTTTTTCTAAATTAAATTGATTCTGATTTAACGAAAACAATAAGGTAATGTTGTTTCTAGAAACCGTTCGATTTTGGCACATGTGCCAAAATCGGATGTTGCTAAAATCGATTGTTGCCAAAATCGAATGTTGCCAAAAACGAACGGGGTCTGTAGCTACGTTTTACCAAAACCATGGTACATTGCACAAGTTTTACCAATGGACAACAAACATATAAGACAGATTACATTTATATACGATTTTTTTAAGCATTACACAGATATCTGCTGTTCAATTAAAGAGGAACTGCACTTGCTGATGTTGAAACAAAAACAAGAGTACCTATTTTTTATGAAGAATGTTTTATACACTAGAAATCGACAGTTTAATTCGAATGACTTTACTAAGCTTTTTGTCAATGAAAATATATTCTCAAAAAATTCTCAATAATGGAAAGGATTGGCAAATGAATTAGAGTTTTGCCTAATTTCATTACCAGTAAATTAATTTATGAGTTTTTTCTAAGAAGAATAAATATTGATTTTAAAAAGGAAACAGAAATGTCGAGCCTTCAATGGCGAATTATTTTTGAAAACTGCAACCAAAACTGACTTAACTCAGGTCAGAAAACATCTTTTTTTTTATCCACCTTAGAGATTTGATTCGAATGAAAAATGAATAAAATTTTCATGCACAATGTTAGGGGGCTGAATTCATCGAAATGCGATCTTTGTAACTTTAACGACAGTACTTTGCATCGGATTAAAAAATGTGAAAGAATCAAAATTAGATCGTTTGGGTTAAATAAAGGACTCAAAACGTAATTCAAATTAGATATAACCGATGCAAAAGGTTTATTCTAATGTAAAAAAAAAATTAAAAAAAAAGTACAAGGCAGGATTGTGGTTGACTCTATAGTGCATATAACGTACATAATATAAACGAGAAAAGATGTAAATATAAATGGAATTTAAGAAAGATCCCTAAGATGGAAAAATAAATTTATTTGTCAGAAACATTTTTAAGAAGTGTGTTAAGAGTGCAATGAAATATAAAGAAAAAGTGCTTTTTCAAATGTAAATTTTAAAAATTTGGATCAACAATAAAATTACAATAAAAAAAAATATTTTAACTAATTGAACAACTTGGTGAAAACTGAAAAACTGTAAAAGCTTACTCAGATTCTTGTTGGTTTATATTTTCTTAAATTCTAATTTTTTCCGAAAAAAAAATTTTTTTCGAATAAAATTGTTATCTCAGAATTAAAAAAAACTTGTGATTTCGAAAAAATAGATAATGGATTGGAAGCCTTGTATTCGAATTAAAGTTTTTTTTTTAAATTTTGCATTTTTATTTTTTTTGACTTTTGTAGTAAAAGCTTATTCAGATATGTTGGTTTGCATTTTCCTAAACTTTCATATTCCTTCAAAAAAAATAAAACAAAAAACTTCTGTTAAAATAAATTTTTACCTCAAAATTAAAAATTACTTGTTGTTTCGAAAAGAAAAAAGATCGTCGATGGGAAGCCTGAAATTAAAATTTGTGTTTTTTTTTCATAATCTTGCAAAAAAACCTTTTAAATACATTTTTAAGCTGTCTTCCAAATTAAACTGAAATCTCAAAACCTGGTACCTAGTGTTATAAATCTCATTTCAATCTGGTTGTGGAAACCGAAAATTAAACTTAAACCTTTCAAATTACTAGAATTTCAATTTCTCTTCTAAGTGATATTTAAAATAGTATATTTAAATATTTCTTGATACAAATCTTTTATGTGAACTTGCCCTTAAATTTTAAAATATGTAAAAGATGCCTTAACTGTAAATGATGAATTCAACTTTTTTGAATTTGTTAATCAAAACTTGATACGACTTTATTTTGGAAGTATCAACCAATTACAACTGATGAATTAAAAAAAGTTATACTTAAATAAAAAAAATAACATTGTATAAATAATTATCCTACATTCTTCTTGATTTAGTTATTTCCTAAATATTTTGATTACAGAGAAAAATGCTTTAAAGACAATAAATTCAACCTTTTTAACTGAAATTCAAAAGTTTTTATATTTCTTTCAGAGTTTTTATTATTGTAGATTTTAACTTATAAATTATCTTTGTGGAAGACTGCAAAGCCTTTTGACTTATGCTCAAATTTCCTTCGGTGTGAATTTTCCGAAATTTTTCCTTAGAAAAGTATACGAAAAAAACTTCTTCAATTTTTGTTTTATCTCAAATTTAAAAATTACTTATGGTCTTCGAAAAACGATATCTTTGATTAGAAATCTTTGATTTAAATATCAGTTTTTTTATAATTTATCAAAAAACTAATACAAGTATGTAAATAGGTTTTTAAGCATTCTTCAAAATAAAACTTCTAAAATCTCAAAATCTAGTGCTTTGTGTTGAAAACCTCATTTTCCATCTGGCTGTTGAAACCGAAGATTGAACTTAAACATAGTAATTTACTATAATTTCAATTTCTCTTCTAAGCTGTATCAAAGGTTATATTCAAAAAATGATTTAAATACATTATAAATATCTTAGAGACGCCTTCATTGTGAATGACGAATTCCACTTTTTCAGTTTGTAATTCAAAATTTAGTCCGGCATTATTTTGAAAGTATATCACTTATTGAAGCCCCAGATTGTGTTTCTTTTTTCCAAACATGAAACTTTCTATAAAACAAGGATCATAGTAATAATATTTTTTATAAACAGTAATTTTGTTCGGGATGTTTGTAAGGATAATCATTCATGGGAAAGATGATCACATAGCCGAGTGTTAGTGAGGATCTCAGACCTTCAATTTGTATTCTAGCTATATGCTATATTTTTGAAAATAATCTCAATTTGTTTTATTATCGAAATTATGCTTCAAAGTTTGAAGCTTGTCTTGAAGAAAAAAATGATAATATTCAAAATAAATTTTTAAAGGGGAATTACGATTTTTTTTTCATTTAAAAATTACCTCCTTCACCAATTAATTTTGTAAAACGTGGGTACTATCACATTGTTCTTTGAAGAATACAAATCTTGTTTATTATTGATGTTTAAAGTTTGAAAATAGAAGTACATGTAGGGAAAAATCTTTGGAACTTATTTTGTCAACTTGTTCTCAACAGAACTATAAGCATTCATAATGTTAAACCAATGATTTTGAACAAAGGTTACCAACTTTTTTTTCCAAACGTATCCGGGCCGGATAAATCCGGACTATATAAATTGAAAATCAGGCCAACTCAGGGTTGTTTCTATCTATTTTTTCAACCTGAAAACCGGACAATATCTGAGCAAATTTCGGCAAAATCTCAGAAACTATAAAATAAAAATCAAGAAAAAAATTACTTGAAACATTATATTTTCATCAAATCATACCAGCAGATTTTTAATTGTATTTTAGGCTTCCCTTAAAACGTTTATATATATATTTTGACAAAACTTGTCCAAAAATGTTTGTTTGATCGCGAAAATAAAAATCTAATGTAACTCGATCTGAGTGCAAATAAAATGGAAAAAAAATCAAAATCCGTTTTTTTTTAATATCCGGGTGTTTGTAAATTTTATACATATCCGGGAAAGTCCGAATAAAACCGGGCAACCTAGCAAACATGTTTAAAACCATCTTCTTTCTCAGTGGATTGCTTAAAAAATCATTCCAATTAAAACAGCAAATGTTCCACTGAAATGGAATTACTAAACAGATTTTTTCCTCTACAAATTTTCTTACTATAATGGATGAACCATCAATTAAATCGTGAAAACTGGCAACATCTACGAGGCTTTGTTAAAAAAAACATGTTGAAGTATGAAATGAGGTCAAATAAGTCTTGAAAATGATTAGAAAAGTAGTTTTTTGGACACTGCCTACTATGTATATCTGGATTAATTATACGGTACGGTTAAAGTTGCCAACAATTTTTCTGCTCGTATCCGGGCCGGAAAATCCAGGCAATTTTTTATAAATATCTGGCCAAATATGGGCATTTGATTTTAACATTGACGACCAAAATTCTGTGCAATACCCGGGCAAATTTTGTTAAACCCAGATATTGCTCATCAGAAATCAAAAAAAAAAATTAAAAAAAAATCATCAAAACTCATCGACAGATTTAAAATTGTATTCCAAAAAAACTTTCATGATTATTTGTATAAATCATACTCGAAAATTCATTTTTGAAGGCATAAAAAACATTTTTACATCACAATTTGTTTTTTAAATTGATTCGCCAAAAAAGTGAATAAATCCGGGAAAAATCCGGGATTTTTTAAATGAAATCTGGGCAACCAAATTTTGTATTACATATCCGGGCAGAAATCTGGCAACATTAGGCATGGTATCACAAAAGACTGAGTCGAGCTTCGTTTTGGCTCAAACTCATCCATGACTTTTTGAAAAATTTTTTTTGTAACGTTTACATTAATTAATTTGAACTTTTCTGTTTGTAGGGAAAATTGAATATTTTGAACAGAAAAATCAACTTAATTTTTGTTTCTTCTGTAGAACCAAGCCTGCTGATGATTTTTGTGCCATTTGTAAATTTTTCAGAGGAAATTTTTCGCTGAACAACTTTGTCGAAGATCGTTACTTCGTATTTTATTAGGAAAATAAAGTTATTAGTTGATTTATAGAGGCATTTCTTTTGGCATTGACAAACTTTAAATTCAATTGATTGCATCGCTGGGTGTCTAGCGAGGTATTACATTACTGCTTTGCATGAAACCTTCGCGAGGCCTCAGCTGTGATGTCAATTTAATTTATTGTTTGTCAATGCCAAAAGACATACCCCTGTTAAACAGCTAATAACTTTTTTCCTAATTTGCTCCTTTAAACGTTAGGGTTCTTGCTTTAAGTAGATATTTTGTTAACTTGCCGATCAAATCAAGGGAAAGCGATTCAGCGTTCTCACTTATTCCATTATGATGTCAATAAACATTTTTAGAAAAAAAAAATCCAATAACGTTCAAGAAATCTATAGATCTATCTTAATTGTGCTAATAATGACATTTTTTCTTCTTTCTAGGTGAGTACCGTTCTTCATTTTGTCGGTTAGCGTAAGTAAAAGTGATTAAAAAAATCAGCACCCAGCGTACTTGAATAAATAACTGGAGAAGCTGAAAACAGTCACCTCATTAACTGTGTCAAAAAGTCTGTATTAGGTAACAGAAAAACTGGAGGCGCAAAAATCCAACGACCACAAACTGAGGCTTATGAACCAAAAAATAAAACCCAAACGCAATCCTCGCAAAGAACTTCAAACTCGTTCATTGTTGTTGTCCTGGCAGCTGACGCAAAAATTACGCGACGATGAAGAAGCGAATCTGGTATGACGTCCCGGCCAAATTCCTGGATGCATTTCGGCTCAGGGTCTTTAATACATAGAACAGAGCTAACTTGGCGTTGTTATGGATCAGAGCTTCCAACAATCGAAAAAAAATCCGGTGTCATTCCCTACAACCTTCCGACGTGTCTGTGCGGGGGTGTTTTTTTTTTCTTTGAAGAAAAAAATAGCTCTGTAGGACCCTCAGAACACGAACTCATTTCGCGTACCCAAAAGTAAGCAAGCAGCCTAGCAGTAGGATGCTGCTGCTGCTGCTGCTCTTCACATGTCATCCGCAAATTTCCAGAGCATCGCTCACACGTCCTTAATTCAAGTTTTGACTCTTTTTTTTGCTATCCCTGTCGGTCTCGCACTTGGCCTAACTTGGTGTGAATGAACGTGTGTGGGTGTGCGTTGTCCTCACCATTGGGACGTGCCATTTTCACATCTTTCCCTAATGGTCTGGGAGTTTGGTGATTCGTCCCCTGCTGCAAGGCCGTCCTAGTCGAACGAAAGGCCAGAGCGCGAAGTTTTCGCTGAAGCTCTAGCTCCGGACTAACATCATCAACAAGAATGGTGGCAGCAACGTAAAAAGCGAAACGTCCAGGAGAGCTTGATTGTTTTATAGTTGGTCCGGGGTCTCGGCGTGACATTTCATAACCACACTTTTGCAGCCACCCACACAACAAGCACAAGTCGGACCACGTGGTGGTGGTCCGGTGCTTTTGTCGGCCGTTTCAGATCGGCTTTTCTAGGAACGCCACCGGTAGATATCTACCGATTCGGTCTGATGCGAACAACGACGGCAGGAGATTCTCGCGTAAACCGGACGTCATTTCGTGTCCTGACGTGACAGCATCTTCTATTTAACGTGACACCCAACGCAGTCGAATGCGCGAAACTGGTTGCAGCAGCAGTAAAGAATGCTGCTGCTGAAGATGATACGGCAGCAGCTGAAGCAACGACAAAGCTGGCCTGTCTCATAGATCAAGGGTTGAATATTTTCGGTTCATCGATATTGAAAGTTGGTCAACTCGGTTCGGCCATATTGGATCAAAAGGAGAGCTAGATTTCAACCGCACCGCGTATGGAAGCCTTTTGTTTCACGTTCTACGAGGGAAGCCTTACCAAAATATATTCATGAATCCTGTTATTTTTTAATGAAAGTTCTATTTTAAACACGTCCTGAGACTCAGGATTTCTTTGTTAACCTAACTCTTTGTTGAAAAACTTAGGAAAATTATAATGTTCTGTAATATCATAAAAAGTATTGATGCAGGGTGACAATAAAGTTCCCGTACTTTTTTAAAAATGCTTCAAAACCGTTTCCCTGCTTCAGGCCCTTGTGAAGGACTCGTCCGTTGAGGGGTTTTCTAAATTGAAATTTCCCTAGAAATTGATTTCTAAAACCATTTTCCTACTTAAGACCATAACACAAACTCCAAAAAAGGTGTTCTTTATTATAAAAATAAATACAAATTAAAATTTCGAATAAAACCAGATGGCTTGTGATAGAGCTCAGTTGGCTCTGTTGTTTGTTGTCTCCTGAGCCGATGTCCGCGAGTTCGAGCCCAAGAGTAAACATCGAACACAGTTGTACCGAATTAGTTTTTCAATAACGATCCGCCAACTGTAACGTTGATAAAGTCACGAATGCCATAAAGATGGTAAAACGACTATAATCGAAAGTGCACAGAAATAGCATAACTAAAATTGAACATCAGATTTTATGAGAATTTCAAATTAAAAGAAATTCAGGTCTGGTCAGAATTTAACCATGATTAAAACATCTTTATAACATTATAATCGACTAGCTGACCCGGTGTGCTTTGATACCCCTTCCATGGAAAAAATGTTCGTGAAAATAATTAAAATTAAAATAAAGGGTGATGCAGTCAAAATTTGGTCAAGGGAAAACGCGTGTAAATTGGTGAAATCGTTTATTTAAAAAAAATTCAAATCAAATTTCTTTTTCTAGTTTAATTAGTATAAAATTCTGGAAAAATATTCAGTTAGGCTTCCGCTTTTCCAAATCCTAATTGCCGGGCCTTACGCTTAACCCCTGCCATCAGATTTTGTACAGCCACCTTGTCCACCTTCTTCGCCGCAGAAAGCCAGTTTGCCTTGAACTGCTGCTCGTCTTTAGCAGTTTTTTTTTTGGTCTTCCTTAGGTTCCGCTTGACAATAGCCCAGTATTTCTCAATTGGGCGGAACTCTGGCGTGTTGGGAGGGTTCTCGTCCTTGGGAACCACGTTGTTGGCGGCGTACCACTCCATGGCCATTTAACCGAAATGGCAAGATGCCAAATCCGGCCAAAACAGTACGGAACAACCGTGTTTCTTCAGGAAAGGCAGCAGACGTTTATTCAAACATTCTTTCACGTAAATTTCTTGATTGACAGTCCCGGAAACTATGAAAATGCTGCATTTCAAGCCACAGGTACAGACGGCTTGCCAAACCAGATATTTCTTTGCGAATTTTGACAGTTTCATGTGCTTGAAAATATCTGCTACCTTTCCCTTTCCTTTTGCCGTATGAAACTCCTGTCCCGGAAACTGCTTGTAGTCGGCTTTGACGTAGGTTTCGTCGTCTATTACCACGCAGTCAAATTTCGTCAGCATCGTCGTGTACAGCCTCCAGGATCGCGCTTTGACCGTCGTATTTTGTTTATCATCGCGATTTGGAGTCACTACCTTCTTGTAAGTCGATATTCCGGCTCGTTTTTTGGCTCGATGCACGATTGTAGACGATACACCCAGCTTATTTGCGGCATCTCGGAGAGAGAGATAAGGGTTTCGCATGAAACTACCCCTACAACTCTCTTTGTTGTCTCAGCGGCTTCCGGTTTTCGATTTCCCCCCGATCCAGACTTCCTGGCAATCGACAAACGTTCCCCAAACACTTTAATTAGATTTGTAACGGTTGATTTGGCAACTTTTAGCGATTTTGCCAGCTTTGCGTGCGAGTAGCTCGGATTTTCGCGATTTCGCGATTCTTCCTTGGACGGCATTTTGACAACCGAAGAGTGAATTCCAAAATCAAAATAGGAGCAACATTCTACATACACACACCTTCAAAATGAAGGGTGTTCAGGTTTTTAAAATGCGAAATTGAAAGACATACGTCAAGTTGACATTGAGCAAATATTGACCGTATCACCCTTTAAACTAACGTTTTGACTAAATTACAAAATTAACAGAAGCAAAATATTTTTAATTGCATTTGAGCTTTCCAGTGTTTACATTATAATGGGAACCGTCTATCGTCTCGTTAAATTAAAATGCTTCCGTTCAACCATTTTTCAACAAAAATCTTTCGAGGATTGGTCAGTTTTTTCTCAATTATTTTAATTTTTGAATTTGAAAGATTTGGAAAGTGTTTTAGAAACCATTCCTGGTCTTGGAAACGACTACACACCTATTTTCAGGTTGATCGGTTCAGTAGAATCCGAAAATTGTCCGAATTGTGTCATATTTTTAATATTATAACCATCAGTTTTAGAAACCATCTCCGATCTCAAAAACTCTTGCATACTAAATTCCACATTGATCGGTTTAGTAATTTTCAAGGCAATAGGGAACAAATATTTTTTTGGAATTCACAATATTAATTTTGTATATATCAACTCATCATTGAAACCTAATACTAAGGTTGCCAGATTGCCCTGTTTTATCTGGGTTTGCAACCATGATAGATAAAAAAAAAGGATTTAAAAAAATATAAACAAGTGGAAAGTTTGAAAATTTTCTAGAGCACTTTCAAACTTTCAAACGGACAAAAGGTACTAACAGTGTTTCTCTTGTTATAAATTTAGGTTTATCAATGTGAATTTAGCTTTTTCGGTATTGGATGCATATCAAACAACGATTGCGTTGGAAACATCCAACGTTTGGAACAGTTTTTTTTCGGTCTCTTTAAAGATAAAAATAGTGTCTGTTTTTTTTTTGGTCGATTTCGTCGTGTTAAGATTTGATTTAGATTTCGGTATAAGCTTCAAAGGAGATATTTCCACTACACAATTAAGAAGTGAAAAACAAATTTCTTTGAAAAAAAATTAAAATACAACGAATGGACAACAAAATTGGTTAATTTATTTGACAATTTAAACAACATATGATGATGCGAAAAAATAGTTTTTAAACACTTAAAAAGTTGTTTAAAGACCATCATTTGTGGTGCCCATGCTTCAATGTTTGATATAGGAGATTTCGTTGAAACTCCCGTTTTTAATAAATGGGAAAAATTTTTTAAAAAAATGCTATAACTTTTTCTCAAAGGTCAAATTACGGTTTCAGCAAAATTGATCATTTATGTAAGTCTTCAATCTTTTACATTTTTGTCAGAAAAGTGCAGAAATTATTTTTAATAATTTTTACCAATCTTAAAAACTTTTTTTTTCAAAATCAAAAGATTAAAAACAACCCATTGCATATTTTGAATCAGGGCATCTAAATTGATCACAATTTGCTCTTCAATTATTTGCTCCACAGAAATAATGTAATGTAATGTAAAGTTTATAATTCATCGAAAGCCTTTTGTACGACTAGTTGAAAATTTAGAGGCACAAAAACACAAAATAAAATGAATGGGGAAATTGGAGTTAGAAGAATGTTTCATACAAGCATAAAAAAATGCATTGAGTGATAATTAATAAAGTAATGAATATTGGGGTTTAGAATTTGTTTTGCTCATTCTGTTGACTATCATGTGGAGTAAACACCTGTAACATGGCCACCAGATTCGTGATGTGTTGAAAAAATATTTAATCAATGAATTTAATATGAATGGATTTTTTTTTTAAATTGTCAACCAAAACTCCGGTCAATATACGGTCCAATTTGGCCAGAACGCAGGAAAATAAAAAAAAAATCAAGATTAAAGTTGATTTTTTTTTTACTTTGACTCACTCATCAGCAAATTTTTAAACGTATTTCAGGCTTTCAAACAACCTTTCAAAGTTGGTTTTTTAAACTTGCTAAGTAAGATTTCGTTTTAGACGCAGTATTTGAAAGAATACGACACAATTTGATTTTTTTTTGCTCGTTTTTGGCATATAATATAAATAAATACGGGAAAATCCGGGCTTTTATCAATGCAATCCGAGCAATCGGGCCAGACCGGACATTTCCCTTATTTTATGTTCACTGGAATAAAATCGGACAATCTGGCAACTTTAACATTCAAAGTTTGTTAACACTAATTATACAAATACCTTCTAGTATTTTTTCATAACTCGTTACTGATTATTTCACTTGAAAAAAATCTCCATGGGGGGTTGAAAAATTGTAAAAAAAAAGACTTTTACCCACAATATTTTTAAGTTTGAAAATATCGTCTGATTAAAAACAATTCAAGGTTTTTCACGCGACTCTGACTACGAAAAATCGAAAAAAATTACTTTTATCCAAAAGATTATCAACTTGAAAATTTTGTCTTATTAAAAAAAATTCCATGTTTTTCGCGACCCTCGACCAAAAAAATAGGAAATTTGGGAACAGTTTGGTCCGGTCCAGTTGCCGGGATTTAAAAAAACAATGCCTGAGTTTCTTCCGGATTAGCTCACTTTATTTTGCATATCAAACAAAAAACAATTCTGTTGTATGCATGCCTCAAAAACGATTTTTTTTCAGTTTTTTTTAAATAATCACCAAAGGTTTTTAGGAAGCCTTAAATTCTATATAAAATCTTCCGATCAGTTTTGATGAACAAATTTTTTTTCTAATTTTTCGCTTAATTTTTGTTGAGTTACACCTATTGAAGTTTTCATCACAACTTCTTCCTAATAATATGCATTTTTTAAAGAAAATCTGATATAGAATGTATTTTTGATTCATATTTAAAATCTGAATATTTGGTCATTTTCTTAAGTTGGGTTTTATAGCCATAATCATAATCATAATCATAATCATAATCATAATCATATTCATAATCATAATCATAATCATAATCATAATCATAATCATAATCATAATCATAATCATAATCATAATCATAATCATAATCATAATCATAATCATAATCATAACCATAATCATAATCATAATCATGATCATAATCATGATCATAAATACTATATTTCTTGCATTTTCACATAAAAATGACCTTTTTGCAAGAATTTCCAGTGTAGATATGAGTTTATCATTTTTTTAACTAATTGATCTTTACTTCTAATAAATTAGGAATGAATTATTTTCGTTCTGTGAATTCAACAATCGCCCTTCAACATTTGTTATTGCTGTTTTCCAAAAAAAAGGACAAAATCTTTTAATAATTCTCTAAATATCTACTAAATTTTTAAAAAAATATTTGAAAATACTTTACATTTTTATTTATTTTTTGCATTTCTGTAATTGAATATTCCAAAAACAGCTTTTTTTGTTTATACATTCTCCCGTTCTTCAAAAAAATAGTAGTAGGTGATTGTGGAACGACTTTTTTCAACTGAATCATCTCATTACCAAATCTGATTTGTGTACCAGACTTAGTAAAGTCGCTAAGAAATTGTTCAAGTCGATTGTATGTTAGTACACAGAAAAAATATTGAATCAAAACTTATCTATCAAGATAGTTTATGACCAGCGTGGTGCAAACTAATTGAAATTTTTCTAAAATATGAAAAATCTTACTTTATTTTTGCGGCATCCACAAAAGTTGGAAGAGAAATTCAAATTGGAAAATCATCTCGTTACATCAAGACAAGGAAAAAAAATTTTTTATTTTAAAAGCTCATAAAAATTTGCTTAAAATATTTCTTTTTTCATCAAAATATCGTTACAAAAACCCTATTAATGAACAAAGATTTTTCAAAAAATTTCAAGGATTTCATCCAAGCCAAATGCGTAACACCCAAAAAAAATATACTTCAAAAAACATGTAAATAAAACTCTTCATTCAATCTTCTACCTTACCTTTTAATTTTGATAGATAAGCCTGTTGAGCTGCTGCTCGGCCTTAAATTCTTAGAAAGTAAATTTAATAAAAATGTTTATTAATTTCTTCGAGAAAACCCTTGATTGTTGGAAAACATTTGCGGGGTTTCTAAAACAATCGTTTTATTAATATATCTCATAGAGAGAAAAATGCTGAAAAGCATGTTAGGTTGATTCTTCAGACAAAAAAACCGCAGCTAAGAGTTAGGTGAGAAATCTTCATTAACTTTCATAAATATTTTATAACCAATTTCTGATTACATTTTTGTGCGATTTGAGGTAACATAAAATTAGATAACTAAGTCTGTGACTGTTAATTCAGAAACATTAGTTAGAACGGTTTCAGAACAATTTCAAATGTTTGATGTTCTGGATTCTTCACGAGCCTTGGATGCAAGAACAAGTTAACATTCTTCATTTTCTCCGTCAAGGATACAGGGTTTTGACCACAAAAATATGGGGAGTGGATACTTATGTATATGGTTCTTTCTGGCACCGAAATCAGATGGAGCACCAGGTGGCAGGTAAAAGTTCTGAAAGTGTGTTTTGTTTTTGCATATGGGTTCAACTTCAGTGCAGTGAGTTGAAATAAGCCAGCCGAAAGGTAAAACTTGAAAATTTTAAACTAAAAATTTGACTTTGTGGTTTTGTAATTTATTCTGTGTAACAGTTTAAACCTTTTATGAATTTTTGGTGGCATCTCAAATAGTTTATTTAGGTTCTGTGAATAAAACATAGAACTGAAACTGCTAAATTAAGCAAACAAACTTGAAATTGATTCCATACATATTCGATATCAAGCAGCTAGATTGAGCTTTTGAAGTTAGAGACCTTGTTGAAAATTTGTCGTCCATAGGCATCAACCCCCTTTTAGGGAAACCTTTACGGAAACTGTTCCCCGATGCACATCTATCAAAAAGCATCAACGAACCCTAGGTGAGGGAATGAGTGAGTGAGTGAACGAATGTGTTTACTTTTTTCCGCTACCCCAATTTGAGAGCGAAGCGAAAATCCTCCACCTAATGGAAGCACAGTTAGAACCCTCCGGCGAATCTTACGGTGAGTCTCCCCACAAAATGTCTGGAGTTTTTTTCACGTTTTTGGTTGCCCATGAATGTATTTCTCAGGAAAAGCGAAGAACCAGGTCCTTAGTTGGTGGTTGGCAGGGGAAAAAATCTCATTATACAATATATCGCAAGCCCAGCTTTTGATCTTGCCTTGCTGCCTTCGGAGTTTTATGTTGCTGCTGCACCTTCACAGGCAGCAATGGAGGAAAAGTGCTTGAAGCTAGAACGAATCTACTTGGTGTATAGATAAAGGAGAAAAAGCTCAGCAGCTCGCTCCGGATTTTAACGGAAAGCTCACAGGGATCGTATGAAAGAATTTTTCGAATATCCCAAGGCTAGAAGCTGGCTGCTGGATGGTCTCCGGATGGCGATATCCAGCTGCTAGAAGTGGGCTCATGGGCATCAAAAGTGGGTGGGTTGAGGAAAAAAATATTTTTATTTTTAACAATTTTCTCGTTAAATCATACCGCCCTCCAGCTGCCTGATCCACTTCGTTCGAATTACTTCCGAGGAAGACTTTCGCTGAAATTTGCTGTTCAAGTTCAGGGAGCAGCACTGATGATTTCTGCATCTACCCAGCTTTCTTTCTGATCCACCTACAGGAAGACTTTCGTTGTTGTTACATGATAGAAGTTGTTCTAGTTTCGGGGAACTTTTCTATCGTTCCAATTTTTTTTCTTGTTGTTAGTACAAAGTTTCAAAGTCCGGAAGCTATGCTGCTAATATGACACCGAAAACGACGGCAACCGTTTGTTGTTCTCAATTTGTTTCATCTGTTTCGAGAACACAAACATAATGGCAGCATGACGTTTTTATTTATAGAAAAATATACCGCGAACGAATTTTTCAACATTCTTTCTTGAATATCTTTCCCGATAACATCACACAAATATGATAAGGAAGTCCATTTTAAACTGTCAACCACAAGTCCAAATAAGAATGTTGGAAGCAAAAAACATTAAGTGGCCTGTCACCACATGTCCTAGATTCAATTCCAGAAAGCACCTCTCTCCGAATCTGAGGAAGCACTACAGCCATCAAGCTAATCTCGGCTTAGTTTGACAGAACGACACGACAAAAGTGTGTTCCCATCTTCCACAACAACCAACCTTATCTGATAAGTAAATAAGTACCTTCCAACAACCAAAGACGATCTTATTTTGCCCGTCTTACACATGATGATGTCATTTTTTGTCCTTTTTTTTATTTCCGCTTCCCTTCCATTCCATTTCAAAATCGTGTTACGATTTTTGGTTGATGCCCTAGATTTTTGCTGCAGCAGAATGTTAACAACTTGACATTTCCGGGACTGACTGGAACATGTGT
Organism: Uranotaenia lowii; assembly: GCF_029784155.1. Classification (NCBI taxonomy): domain Eukaryota; kingdom Metazoa; phylum Arthropoda; class Insecta; order Diptera; family Culicidae; genus Uranotaenia; species Uranotaenia lowii. The sequence goes on from NC_073692.1 coordinate 388,381,258, forward strand.
GCTGAATGGAAATGAGCTTGATTTTCTTGCGAATGGCTAGGTCATCATCATAAACTGAGATATCAATTTATTTTTCAGTTACTTGCTGGTTAATATTCTTCCCGCGCATCAGATAGAAGGATATTTTGTAAATTGCTAAGCAAATTAACTTTGATTACAAAAAATATACGAAATAAACAAAAAATATTTGGTTATTTTTTAAAAAAATTTAAAGAAAAATACAATAAAATGATTCAATGAAAATCGTCAATTTAAATTTTTTTGACAATTTTGTCAATTTTGACAATTTTGACAAATTTTGACAATTTTGACAATTTTGACAATTTTGACAATTTTGACAATTTTGACAATTTTGACAATTTTGACAATTTTGACTATTTTGACAATTTCGACAATTTTAAAACTTTTGACAATTTTGACAATTTTGACAATTTTGACAATTTTGACACTTTTGACAATTTTGACCATTTTGACAATTTTGACAATTTTGACAATTTTGACAATTTTGACAATTTTGACAATTTTGACAATTGTGACAATTTTGACAATTTTGACAATTTTGACAATTTTGACAATTTTGACAATTTTGACAATTTTGACAATTTTGACAATTTTGACAATTTTGACAATTTTGACAATTTTGACAATTTTGACAATTTTGACAATTTTGACAATTTTGACAATTTTGACAATTTTGACAATTTTGACAATTTTGACAATTTTGACAATTTTGACAATTTTGACAATTTTGACAATTTTGACAATTTTGAAAATTTTGACAATTTTGACAATTTTGACAATTTTGACAATTTTGACAATTTTGACAATTTTGACAATTTTGACAATTTTGACAATTTTGACAATTTTGACAATTTTGACAATTTTGACAATTTTGACAATTTTGACAATTTTGACAATTTTGACAATTTTGACAATTTTGACAATTTTGACAATTTTGACAATTTTGACAATTTTGACAATTTTGACAATTTTGACAATTTTGACAATTTTGACAATTTTGACAATTTTGACAATTTTGACAATTTTGACAATTTTGACAATTTTGTCAATTTGGACATTTTTCCATGTTTCTCTTTCAGTTTGTTTAAAAGTCCATGCAATGTTTGGCAAATCCCTATTTGTGATCCAACTTATCATAAATCATTGGTCCCAAACAGTAAATCGTCACAAATTTCAGCTTTCAACAACCCACTCCAGTTTTGACTACAAATGGGGTCACATGACGAGTTCGAACTCCTTCATCTCCCTTATTTTTTCGACATAAAAGCAAAGAGGTAACGAACCGAGGATTTACGCTCATTCCTGAAGCCAAACCCGAGGAACTAAAAGTTTTGCTGTTTCTTTTACTGCATTTCTGTAACGACGATGCGGAAGTAAAATTCTATATGTGAGCACCCGGAACAGGTTCCTTCTCATATTGGACAAATTCCATTCGCATTTCTTTAATAGAACGATCATAAAATAAACAGCAGCAGCTGGAGACTTTGGATTTGTTTATGATTTTTTTTCCACCAATCAAAAAAAAAAAAGGCCGAAGATAAGGGCCAAGGATATTTTTAGGGAAACACTCGAAATTCAAGCCCTTCCGATTCGAGTCATAAATAATCATTGATTCCGGATTGTTGAAAGAGGCAGCAAACCAGGCAAATAAAAATTGCATTATTTTATCGCGTTGATACGAAATGTGTGCTGTTTTTATTCTGCCTTCCCTGCATGGGCCACCCTGATCAAAGCAAAACAGATATATTATAAATCCAATCACTTCCGAAGCAATGAACAGATCACATCAATTTGTGCCTCCCAATACATTTGAAGGAAAAAGATAAAAACAGGGCCGAACAAAATGTAGGTTACTACCTAAGAGAGGAAAAACCCGTACCCAAAAGTATAAGAAACAGCGATTTTCAATTTTACCACCCGTCGAAGCAGATTGTTCACACTTGGTTGGAGCTAAAATTTAATTCGGAAGATTTTTCGTTGTCAATTTCGACACGTCAACAAGCAGCGATTTTCGTTAGCAGACGCAGGAAACTGCTTTCGATGGGCTAAAATGATAGCCACCCCCTTCAAGGGAAAGGGGGGATGAATTCAAACTAAGGGTTGGTAGAATGGAGGCAGTTAAAGGTTTGTGCCCACCCGGGGAATCGTTTCGATGGAAAGCGACGATAGAAATAAAATTTTTGGTCGAGAAAAATGAAGTAACAAACTGCTGATGAAGGTGCCAAGGAAGACATTTCGCCAAAACCTTTGCCATTGTTTTTGTGTGAATTTTTTCGTTCAGCTCCATAACTGGCGAAAATGCGAAAGAGTGCGAGCTCGGTTTGATTTCTGTCAATTTGAGGGGAAAACTGTGTATCGGGTCGTAGACGTCGCCTTACTGTTTTTTTTTACTCTGTTTCCCTAGATTTCTTTTTATTGACTTTGACAACAAGAGCAACCAATTTGCCTAGTGAGTGGAAACAATTGATGCTGATTTGGTCCTTCGCTAACAACTTCATGGGAGGATCAAATTTGGGCACTCGACTGGAAATGATGGCATTTTTCTTTTCTGGGCGCTAGGTGGTCTTCAATAGTTTGTGAATATTTTGAAGACTTGGAAATATGTGGTGTTGGTGAGTTTGTGTGAATGGAATCCCAATGCGAAAAGGAAAGATTATTGAAAATTTTCTAGTTTTTCGGGAAAAAGCAGTTTGTCATAGATCTACTTTTAGAAATTTCGAAGCTTTCTGTGATTTTCATATAAACAAATTATATCAAATGTTGCATAAGATCGTATTTGTCTGACCCAATGTTGAATTTTTTCTTTCCAAAAGATACAGAGAACATTACAAATCATCTATCATACCAGACAGTCCATAAAAAGATCATCAGTTTGGGTGAACAGAGTGGAGCCCCAAATGTAATCAATATTTCTCTGCCCCGGTTCCGGTTCCGGATGAAGGCCTTCGCTCCAAGATTGAAAAAGGATGAAAACAAAACACTCGTCCTTCCACTTCTTCCGAGAGTTGTGGGGGCAGAACTGATCCAAAATACACATATTTTACAACACTGTCCCACGCATCCCTTCACATCGGACAAGTTACACATCCGAAGAAGACTGGAGTAGAGAAGATCCACTCAAGCGATGCCCTGAGTAAGGTTCTCTTGGGAAAAATAAGCTTTGCGGTACAGTAAGGAGAAAACCAATAAATTATCATCAATCAAATCGATGTATCACTTTTTTGCCCCGAAACCTTCAATTTTTCTAAAGTTTCCGGGAAAGAAAGGCCGTTAACGAAGGTCACCTTCTTCTAACTTCCTCGGCAGGATCTTTATACCGAAGTTAGGGGGGATCCCACACTTTTAAAAAAATCGGAAAAAGAATCTGTTGTAAATTATCTCGACTAGCTGGGCTGTTTACGTGTATCATTGAGTCATATTGGGTGCCCCGTAGGGAAAACTTCGTTGGGAAATAAATTTTCCGCATTTCCTAGTTGGGTCGTTATCAACATACACATATACCTAATCTTGTTCAAACAGAAAGTCCCCCAGCTTGATGTTACTTTATGGAAGAGTCGCAATCGCTTGCTGGAAATTGTTTCCAAAACGTGGGGGAGTGAAAAATTACTTGCAAATATTTACCTAGTCGACCAATCTATATTTTGCATTTATGAGCCATGTCTTGCTTTATATTGAACTTTATTGTACGAGAACTTTGCCCCTTCATAAATCGAATGAAGTCAATTTAAAGTATTTCAAATTTGAGAATTAAGAATGTTAAACTTAAAATTAATTTCATTTTTTTTTAATTTTCGTTAAAGAGCAAACTCTACAATCCCGATACGGAATCATCTTTCGTCAATCTTCATGCTTTGAAATCGTAGATCGCCTCAATTGAAAACTTCTATCGATTGCCGTCGAATGAAATAAGAACGATAAGGAAACGGACGGCTATCTCTGAAGGAATGCTCGAATGCAAAGTTTTCGAACCAGGACCTGAAGCTTGTTTTTGTCCTCGAACCATTCCAAAACTTTGCAGCCAAAACCAGCAATCACCATCGAGAATGTGATAGCTGCCGATCCCCCTTTCATACATTTGATTCGCCCCCCTTTAATGTTTTCCCTCTCACCAGGCAGACGCCTCAAACTAGACTCAATATGGTGTCATTTTGTAACGCTGCGACCGGATAAAGTTGCAACCGAAAGCGGAAATTTGTTTACCATCCCGACGTCGCCGGTTTCCTCCACGACGACGACGACGTCGTTGTCGGTTCAAATCATCCCCCCATTCCCTTTGTTGTCTATGAAACTAGCCAAAGTTTTTCCCTTCCCACCAACAACCTTGGAAAGTTTTCCTGAAGCCGGAGCAGGAACAAATGCACAGGCATGATTGCGTCAGCTTTCATTTACGACAAGTTTTAAAGTGGGGGGGGGGGAGCTCCAGGAATCGAACCCGACGCTGGAAAATTTGAAGGCGGGGGGACAGGATATTGGCACTTTGAGTAACTTTTGCTTCAGTGCATTTTCCATTCCCGCTTTTTGTGGTTTGATCTTTCACTTCTGCTTCTTCCACTTTTTGCTGACCTTAAAGAGTGTATGTTTGGCTGTGTGTATGTGTACGTGTGTGTGCGCTTGGGTAAGTGACTTTTGGCCTTTGCCTGGTAAAAGTTCGATTATTCTCAATTGAAAGTGATACTTGCTGTCCCCTTTTGTTTAGAAGCAATTGAGATGGCGGATAGCTGGAACTGGATATGAAATTTCCCCCTTAGTTTCCGTTGTTGAAAAATTGAGCTGCCTTTTTTGTCCTTGTTTTGGCAAAATTTATTATGAGTTAAAAAAAAATTTGACTTGAAGTCTGAATTCAAAGCTTTTAACGGTTTTTTATCGTTTCTCTGATGTTGAATCTTCAAATTTTGGATTATGCAATTGTACATAAAAAAAACTTGAATGTTTGCTAAAATTTAAATTTGATCTCTTGAAAAAAAATCGGCAATATTTGAAATAAAATTTTAACAATCTCCCGAGGAAAGGGGGATGACATCTTGAAAAAAAAATTATATGACTTGACTTGACTTGATTGTTCAACTAATTTTATTTGAATTTCAATCTACTTCAAACTTTTACTTTCAAAAACATATGTTCAAATAAAATAGTGTTCAAAACATTTTGAATATAAAACCCAAAAAAAACTAACAAACTATTGCCTAACAGAAAAATTCCAACGGTAGCCCACAGAAGCTCCATCAAATTGGATAACACTGCAGTTCGCGTTGCAGTTTTTAACGTGTACACAACGGATTTACACGGGTTGACAACCGGGTTGGTTTTGGTTAGAATTCTACTCTCCATTTCCACTCTCTTTCTTTCCTCAAAAAATTGACTGTTTTCAAGGGAGAAACAAAAAAAATTGTCCACCTTCTCCCCCTCCCCTTTGGTTGGAGGTGAAAAACGTGTTCAGCAAATATTTTACCGAAAACCTAACAACACTAGGCTCACAACACTGGTTAAAACACTTGTCCCTCGAAAAAAAAAGCTACCAACTTCAAAAATGCACTCCCGAAAACATAGGGTTTAGCGCTTTCTTTCTCTTTCGAGTTGACTGAAAATTGTCATTAAAAATTCATCTGGTTCCAACTTTCACAGAAAAAAAACGCTGCCCTTCAACAGTTGCATTACTAGAACGGATTTTTTGGGTTAAACAAACCGAAAAAATACCAGCAAGCCTAAAGCATTCCAGGCTTTCCACCTCCTACATCAACGCCAAGGATTTAGGAAAACCTGAAATAGAAACCAACGAAAAATTGCACCAAACATTCAGAGGGGGGAAGGACGAAACTTTACCGTCATTGTTTGAGCAAATAACACAAAGCAGTGGAAAGTAAAGAGAATCAAAAATTGTGTGTAGTTAAGAAGGGATTTTTTCATAGTTGAGTGGAAGCTTTTTAAGTACGATAAATATGCCCTTGAGTGAGCTTACGATCGGGAAAAAAGTTTCGAATAATCTCTAAAAAAAACTTTTGAATTCTCTTGACTCTCATAATTTTCTCTTCTCATGATAATTACTTTGACACGACTAGAATTTCGATTAACAACTCCCGACTAAGAGATTTCACTCTCAACTCCCACCTCTCAATTTTCGACTCTCGAAAATAAGCTCTCTAATCTATGCTTCCAACACTCGACTCTCGACTCTCGAAACTCGAATATTGGCTATCGACAACCGACTCTAAACTCTCCTTCGATTCCTGTTTCTCGACTCACTAATCTCGACCTTCGACTCTCGACTCACGACTCTCGACTCTCGACTCTCTAATCTCGACTCTCGACTCTCATTTTTCGACTCTCGACTCTCGACTCTCGACTCTCGACTCTCGACTCTCGACTCTAGATTCTCGACTCTCGATTCTCGACTCTCAACTCTTGACTCTTGTCTCTCGGCTCTCGACTCTCGACTCTCGACTCTCAATTTTCGACTCTCGACTCTCAACTCTCCATTTTTGACTCTCGACTCTCGACTCTCGACTCTCGACTCTCGACTCTCGTCTCTCGATTCTTGACTCTCGACTCTCGACTCTCGACTCTTGACTCTGGACTCTTGACTCTCAGCTTTCGACTCTCGGTTCTCGACTTTCAACTCTAGACTCTCGACTCTCGACTCTTGGCTGTTGACTCTCGACTATCCACCTCGACTATCGACTCTCAACTCTCGGCTCTCGACTCTCGGCTCTCAACTCTCGACACTCGGCTCTCGACTTTCGACACTCGGCTCTCCGCTCTCGGCTCTCCGCTCTCGGCTCTCGACTCACGACTCTCAGCTCTCGACTCTTGACTCTCACCTTTCGACTCTCGGCTCTCGCCTTTCGACTCTCTGCTCTCAGCTCTCGGCTCTCGGCTCTCGACTCTCGACCCTCGACTCTCGGCCCTCAACTCTGGACTCTCGACTCTCAGCTTTCGACTCTCGGCTCTCGACTTTCGACTCTCAGCTCTCGACTCTCGACTCTCGACTCTCGACTCTCGACTCTCTAATCTCGACTCTTAACTCTCGACCTCGACTCTCGACTCTCGACTCTCGACTCTCAACTCTTGACTCTTGTCTCTCGACTCTCGACTTTCAACTCTCGACTCTCGACTCTCGACTCTCAATTCTTGACTCTCGACTCTCGACTCTCGACTCTCGACTCTCGACTCTCGACTCTCGACTCTCGACTCTCGACTCTCGACTCTCGACTCTCGACTCTCGACTCTCGACTCTCGACTCTCGACTCTCGACTCTCGACTCTCGACTCTCGACTCTCTACTCTTGACTCTCGACTCTCGACTCTTAACTCTAGACTCTCGACTCTCGATTCTCAACTCTCGACTCTCGACTCTCGACTATAGGCTCTCGACTATAGGCTCTCGACACTCGACACTCGGCTCTTGACCTTCGACTTTCAAATCTCGGCACATGACTCTTTCATCTCGATTCTCGAATCTTGACTTTCTACTCTCGACTCTTGACTTTCTATTCTCGACTATTTTCTTTCGACTCTCGACTTTTGACTCTAGACTCTCGACTCTCGACTCTCGACACTCGACTCTCGACTCTCAACTCTCAACTTTCGATTTTCGACTCACGACTCTCGACTTTCGACTCTTGACTCTTGATTCTCGACTCTCGACTTTCGACTCTCGACTCTCGATTCTCGACTCTCGACTCTCAATTCTCTACACTCAACTCTTGACTCTTCACTTTCGGCTTTCGATTCTCAACTCTCGATATTCGACTCTCGACTTTCGACTCTCGACTCTTGACTCTCTACTCTCGACTCTCGGCTAACGACTATCGACTATTGATCATCGACTCTCACTCGCGATTCTCAACTCTTGACTTTCAGCTTTCGATTCTCAACTCTCGACATTCGACTCTCGACTCTCGACTCTTGACTGTCGACTGTTGACTTTCGTTTTCGACTATCAAGTCTCGACCCTTAATTTTTGACTCTGTATTCTCGACTCTCTACTCTCGACTCTCGACTCTGGACTCTCGACTCTGGACTCTCGACTCTGAACTCTCGACTAAGCTTCCGAAAATCAATCATTTTCACTGAGCCATGCTTGACTACATTCAGAGCCAAAAAATCAAAGCAGTCAAATTTTCCTTCTTCAACCAAATCATACAAACAATCATGCATGACAACGACGCTTCTGTATTTGAAACACTTTTGCGATACATGATGAGTTAAAAAAGGACGCAGACAACGCAGCAACGAACGTCTCGATGCTGATTTCCTTCCCCTAACGACTTTCAACCTTTAGGATCATAACTGATATGTATCAGTTCTGAGCGATCTATGTAGTCTATCAGATGATTTTTTATTTTTCGTTTTGCCTAGAAGGACAAAATCATGACTAGGTAATTGCAATGAACTGTCCAGCATGTGCTACAGATTTTTTGAACATGTGGTCCTGGTAATTATTCAGATTTTTCCTTTGGAAACATTAATGATCGTCTATCAATAACGAGCATTATCAACAATGATGCGAGGATAGACGTTCGGGAATGATTGAGGGAGCGACGTTCAAAATGTATCACCAAGTATGTCGATCACCGTCGATTAGCCACGTGACGAATAGCAACGGTAGCCTCCGGTGGGGCATGGTATATCTTCTTGTATCAAGTTAGTGTTGATTTTCGACATATATTCAATGGGTACTTTTACCACGTGCGTATCACAGCACTCGGAGGTAGCATCATTCTAGCTAGAAACCATTCCTGATTGCTTTTCTTGAGCGATTTTCCAACCACTGCTCTCGACTCTCGATTATCGGTGCGCTCTCGATTTTCGACTGTTGACTCTCGACTATCGACTCTCGACTCTCGACTCTCGACTCCCAACTCTCGACTCTCAATTCTCTACTCTCAATTCTTTACTCTCGACTTTCGACTCTCGACTCTTGACTTTCAGCTTTCGATTCTCAACTCTCGACATTCGACTCTCGACTCTCGACTCTTGACTGTCGACTGTTGACTTTCGTTTTCGACTATCAAGTCTCGACCCTTAATTTTTGACTCTCAGCTCTCGACTCTCAACTCTCGACTCTCGACTCTCGACTCTCGACTCTCGACTCTCGACTCTCGACTCTCGACTCTCGACTCTCGACTCTCGACTCTCGACTCTCGACTCTCGACTCTCGACTCTCGACTCTCGACTCTCGATTCTCGACTCTCGACTCTCGACTCTCGACTCTCGACTCTCGACTCTCGACTCTCGACTCTCGACTCTCGACTCTTGACTCTCGACTCTCGACTCTCGACTCTCGACTCTTGATTCTCGATTCTCAACTCTCGACTCTTGACTCTCGACCTCGACTCTCGACTTTCGACTCTCGATTCTCGACTCTCAACTAAAGACTCTAAACTCTCGAGACTCGACTCTCGACTCTCGACTCTCGATTCTCGACTCTCGAATCTTGAATCTTGAATCTCGACCCTTGACTCACGGCTCTCGACTCTCGACTCTCGACCCTCGACTCACGACTCTCGACTCTCGACTCTCGACTCTCGACTCCCGACTCTCGACTCTCGACTCTCGACTCTCGACTCTCGACTCTCGACTCTCGACTCTCGACTCTCGTCTCTCGTCTCTCGACTCTCGACTCTCGATTCTCGACTCTCGACTCTCGACTCTCGACTCTCGACTCTCGACTCTCGACTCTCGACTCTCGACTCTCGACTCTCGACTCTAGACTCTCGACTCTCGACTCTCGACTCTCGACTCTTGACTCTCGACTCTCGACTCTCGACTCTCGACTCTCGACTCTCGACTCTCGACTCTCGACTCTTTACTCTCGACTCTCGACTCTCGACTCTCAAATCTTGACTCTCGACTCTCGACTCTCGACTTTCGACTCTCGACTCTCGAATCTCGACTCTGAACTCTCGACTCTCGACTCTCGCCACCCGACTCTCGACTCCCGACTCTTGACTCTCGACTCTCGTCTCTCGACTATGGACTCTTGACTTTCAACTCGCGACTTTCGACTCTCGATTTTCGACTCTCGATTTTCGACTCTCGACTCTCGACGTTCGACTTTTGACTCTGGACTCTCGACTCTTCACTCTCGACTCTCAACTCTTAACTCTCGACCCTTGACTCTCGACTCTCAACTGTCGACTCTCGTCTCTCTATTCCCGGCTCTGGACTCTAGACTCTTGACTCCCGACTTTCGACTCTCGTCTTTCAACTCTTGACTCTTGAATCTCGACTTTCAGCTTTCGACTCTTTACTCGCGACTCTCGACTCTCGACTAACGACTTCCGACTCTCGACTCTCGACTCTCGACTTTTAACTCCCGACTCTCGACTCACGACTTTCGATTTTCGACTTTTGACTCTCGACTTTCTACTCTCGACCCTCGACTCTCGACTATTGACTTTCGACTCTTGACTCTCGACTCACGACTTTCGATTCTCGACTTTAGACTCTCGACTTTCTCCTCTCGACCCTCGACTCTCGACTCTTGACTCTCTACTCTCGACTCTTGACTCTCGACTCTCGACTCTCGACTCTTGACTGTCTACTTACGATTTTCAAGTCTTGAATCTCGATTCTCGACTCTCGACTCTCGTCTCTCGACTCTCGACTCTCAACTCTTGACTCGCAACTCTCTTCTCTCGACCCTTATCTTATTTCTCTCGATTGTCAACTTCCAATTCTAGACCTTCTGCTCTCGACTCTTGATTTTCCACTATCGATTTTTGACTCTCGACTCATTTTTCGATTGATTTTTTTCTGAATTTTCGTCTCTCGATTCCCTTTTTTCCGGATTTTTCGCTGAACTCTCGATTCTTTGACCTGTGAATTATAAATTTTGAGTCTGAGCTCTCACAAGTAGAAGGCCTTCCAATAGTTTTGCTAAGTTGCAATTGAAGAGCTCAAATTAAAAAAAAACTTGTATTAAGAAAAAAGGGAAGTTTAGATTCATGACCTTCCAAAAAAAGCCAAACGGAAGTAAATTAAACCAACTGAAGGAGAAAATTATTCGCATTACTAGGTCGCTCGGCAGAAAAATCCATTATCAAGAGAATCAAACAAACGCGGAAGCTGCTGAACCCAAAACCAGGCACTGGACACAGCAGCCAACGGAAAAACCTTTCCGCAAAATATAGTTTTCCAGCTCGGGCAGCAGCAACCTCTCAAGGGAGAGCCACCGAAAGGTTTTGGGGGAAGCACGGAACTCGAAATGAAGCAAAAATATCAAGAAAGCGGATCGCTGCCTTCGGGACAAACCCAATATATATGATAATGAAATTCAACCATTTTGAGAGGATGTATTTTATACCGGGGGAAAAAGATTTTTCTCTCTTGGAGGTTTTTGGTTGTTAGGAAGGGAGGTTTTGAAAGTGGAAAGGGGAGGTCCAAACAAAATTGAGCTTATGCTTCGGCTTGTTGTTGTGGTCGGTTGAACAGACTTTTTTTTTGGTTTGAAGCACACAATTCAAATGATGTTTCGGAAGGAGCGAAATTTATCTGAGGACCAAGCGTGTAGCCTCCAGATAAATGTTTTTGCGATTCTAGAGGCTTGGCGGTTGCGAAGTTGTGGAGGATCCGCTCCAGAGATTGCTTTATGCTGATTTGAGGCCGACCGAGATTTCCATCTGGGAATCTTTTCTGAAGACTCGGAGACAATTACAGTAAATCAAAGGAAAAAAACATTTCATTTTGTTTACAACTGCTAGAAAATGGTGACAGGAATTTGAATTCAAACAACAAGATTTCCTAATCAAGTTTTCGCTTTAATGGTTCGCACATGTGAGCAGTCACAAATGAACTTCGGACGGATTCAGATCTCACAATCTCGGTTCCAGCTGTGATTGGAAAATTTTATGGCATCTCCGTAAGCTTCGGAAGGACCAGTTCTTTGATGCTGTCTGGCACCGAAACCACTTCAGGAAAATTATCTTCCGCCCTCTCCTCCGATTATTTCAACTTGCTTCTCCCCTTTCAATTGAAAATGATATTTGTCATCGATAAACGAACAACCGGCAGAAGTTCCTTTCCAATTGCTGGAGCAGAAACTATCGTCAACCCTTTTCCCAGATTTCGGGGGGCGATGACGACGACAACCCGACGTAATCTCAATTCAATTTACCTCGTTCCTGATTCCGGAAAACCCACATCGATAACACAGGAAGAGAGAGTTGGCAGCAGAATCGAAATTGTCGTCGTCGTCGTCCTCTTCAAGAATTGTTCAAAAGTTGGGGGACCCGGTGCAAGATGGCCGGACACTCTCTGTGTGCGGATTTTCTGCTGACTGCTCTGCTGAGGTGAGTTATCTTTTCAATTCTCCACTGCTCTGAAGTGCAATAAGTGTGTGAAGAGCTTCTTCCAGCATCCACTTCCTTCCAGGGAGCTTCTGCCAGCTTTGTGTTGGAGCGAACAATCCAATATCCTACGTTTGGGTTCTTGGCTATTTCTTCGATATTTTTTTCTGTTTCTGTTTGACTCAAATCACACCGATACGGAAGATGTGGGACTGACCGTTTGGCTTTCTTTCTTGAACTTGGACAGCTGAGATTGAATTTTCACTCCATTCACAAGATATGATCGAATTCTTTCGATTCTCGATTGTAACAAGGATTTTCAGCTTTCGTGAAGGGTTCATGATTTTTATATGCCACGGTTGACTGCTTGCAGGACGATTTTGATTTTTGTCAATCCGATTGATATTTTCCGGGCACATATTTCGATCCACAAAATCGTAAAGAAATAAGCTTGAAAAAAGTAAGGGAGTGTTAACTCTAAATTTTAAAACAGTTTCTTCATTTTAAATTTTAAATTTGGCTCCTAGAAACAGATAATCACTTTGAAACTCTGTATGTTTTTTAACGGTCGCCATGTAAACAGAAAATATATAAATAAACCTGAAGTCAGAGTTAGACATCCTATTCCCTGGACTCGGTATTGAATTTCAAACTTATAAAACTTTATGGTTTGATATTTCAACTTCTTTTACGGTCGCCATGTGATAGAAAAACTGTAGCCAGTTAGACCAGTAGATAAGACTTAGATATTAATCTTATTTTCAAAAACTCATTTTTTTGCTTCCTTTGTTGTACAAAACCATATTCAACTACTTTAGTTCAACTCAATAAAAGAAAACAACCAGGTCCAATCAATCTCATGCCAATCGTCGTCGGGTGTCGATAGCGATGAGCCACGAAAGGAAAATTAATTCTCGTTGACAACAGTATTTTCCGATCATCTTTTTTTTTCGTTCCAATACTCCAACACATCCCAGCCTGCCACAAAATGAAGGATTCTCATCTCGTGCTGTTGACATCCAGCAGCGAGACAAACATACCGGCAGAGGAGACACTCAAACATGACGTACGCCTCTCAAACGGAGTGATCTGATGACATTAAACATACAGACAGAGAGAAGCATAAATAACATACCAGCCAAACCAACCACCCAGAGCGCCTCCCACAAAATTATCCAGAGCCAGCTAGGTCGTCGTCAAAGAGAACCCATCCGGATGAAATTTAGATTGGAAAAGTTGCCCAAGTTTGAACGGTTTTTCCAAACGCATGTCAGTGACTGTATGTGTAGTTTTGTGTGTGTGTGTTTGGAACAACATTACCCATGTCTCAAGTTTGCCTCACCTCCAGCCAAACTCAAAGGCAAAGACCAACAGAAAAAAATAGATATTCGTGTTCAAGTTCAGCATCTGGTACCCATCGGACTGCCTTCTCCCTATACATGTCCACGTTTGTATGTCAGTGTGGTATGTAGGAGTCTGATTTCGGTGGAAACGAAACGAAAACTCAGCCCTCAGACCTCAATTTCTGAGCTGAGTCGAGCCGAGAATCGCAACGGCACCATCCTTTGAAAAAAAAAACTAGAAAAAGAATGAAGAGATAAACCATTCATCATCCCTAGAGAGACGAGCAAGAGCGTTCGCGCAAGTGAAAATTGCAATTTCATCATGTTTTATCACATGAAAATTTGAAAATAATTGCCAATGTCTTCCGGTCTAAGGACGCGAGCGTGAAGACTGACTGGAGTAGAGCAATTTTCCAGCCGGTGGCTACAGACGATTGCTGCTGCTGATGGCGAGTGGTCGGTTTGAAAGTTTTATTCTTTTTTTAAGAGAGAAAAAACACGTTTAATGCCCAAAAATTTAAAAACACTCTTCCAAAATCAAATTTTTTGAATGATTTCGAAAGGGAACTGTTATTAGAAAAGGATTCGTAATCGAAAGTCAAAAGGCGAGTTTAAAACAATGAGATAAGAGAATAGATAGTCGTCGGAGTCGGAAGTCGGAGAGTCGGAACTTGAGAGTCGATATTCGATAGTTGAGAGTCGACATTTAAAAGTCGATAGCCGAAAGTCAAAAGTCGTTAGTCGACAATCAATAATCAATAGTCTAAAGTCAATAGTCGAAAGTCAATAATCGATATTCGATTGTCGATAGACGATTATCGATAGTTGGTTGTCGATTGTGACTGTCGATTGTCGATTATCGATTGTCAATTGTCAGTTGTCGATTGTCGATTGTCGATTGTCGATTGTCGTTTGTCGATTGTCGATTGTCGATTGTCGATTGTCGATTGTCGATTGTCGATTGTCGATTGTCGATTGTCGATTGTCGATTGTCGATTGTCGATTGTCGATTGTCGATTGTCGATTGTCGATTATCGATTGTCGATTGTCGATTGTCGATTGTCGATTGTCGATTGTCGATTGTCGATTGTCGATTGTCGATTGTCGATTGTCGATTTTCGATTGTCGATTGTCGATTGTCGATTGTCGATTGTCGATTGTCGGTTGTCGATTGTCGATTGTCGATTGTCGATTGTCGATTGTCGATTGTCAATCGTCGATTTTCGATAAACGATTTTCGATTGTCGATTGTCGATTACCGATTGCCGATTTTCGATTGTCGATTGTCGATTGTCGATTGTTGATTGGTAGTTGTTGATTGTTGATTGTCGATTGTGGATTGTCGATTGTCGATTGTCGATTGTCGATTGTCGATTGTCGATTGTCGATTGTCGATTGTCGATTGTCGATTGTCGATTGTCGATTGTCGATTGTCGATTGTCGATTTTCGATTGTCGATTGTCGATTGTCGATTGTCGATTGTCGATTGTCGGTTGTCGATTGTCGATTGTCGATTGTCGATTGTCGATTGTCGATTGGCGATTGTCAATTGTCGATTTTCGATAAACGATTTTCGATTGTCGATTGTCGAATGTCGATTGTCGATTGTCGATTGTCGATTGTCGATTGTCGATTGTCGATTAACGATTGTCGATTGTCGATCATCGATTGTCGATTGGCGATTTTCGATCATCGATTGTCGATTATCGATTGTTGATTGTTGATTGTTGATTGTTGATTGTCAATTGTCGATTGTCGATTGTCAATTGTCGATTGTCAATTGGCGATTGGCGATTGTCGATTGTCAATAGTCGATTATCGATTGTCGGTTGTCGATTGTCGATCGTTGGTTGTCGATTGTCGATTGTCGATTGTAAATTGTCGATTGACTGTTATTAGAAAAGGATTCGTAATCGAAAGTCAAAAGGCGAGTTTAAAACAATGAGATAAGAGAATAGTTAGTCGTTAGTCGAGAGTCGGAACTTGAGAGTCGATATTCGATTGTTGAGAGTCGACATTTAAAAGTCGACAGCCAGAATTCAAAAGTCGTTAGTCGTCAATCGATATTCAATAGTCTAAAGTGGATAGTCGAAAGTCAATAATCGATATTCGATTATCGATAGACGATTATCGATTGTTGATCGTCGATTGTGATTGTCGATTGTCGATTGTCGATTTTCGATTGTCGATTGTCGATTGTCGATCTTCGATTGCAAATTGTCGCTTGTCAATCATCGGTTATCGATTGTCGATTGTCGATTGTCGATTGTCGATTGTCGATTGTCGATTGTCGATTGTCGATTGTCGATTGTCGATTGTCGATTGTCGATTGTCGATTGTTGATTGTCGATTGTCGATTGTCGATTGTCGATAGTCGATTATCGATTGTCGATTGTCGATTGTCGATTGTTGATTCTAAATTTTCGCCTCTCGATTGTCGATTGTCGATTGTCGGTTGTTGATTCTTTATTTTCGATTGTCGATTCTCGATTATCGATTCTCAATTTTCGATTGTTTAAAGTAAATTGATGACTGTCAATTGTCAATAATCGATAATCGGTTGTCGATTGTCGATTGTCTTTAATCGATTGTCGTTGTCGATTATCGATTGTCGATTATCGATTGTCGATTGTCGATTGTCGATTGTCGATTGTCGATTGTCGATTGTCGATTGTCGATTGTCGATTGTCGATTGTCGATTGTCGATTGTCGATTGTCGATTGTCGATTATCGATTGTCGATTGTCGATTGTCGATTGTCGATTGTCGATTGTCCATTTTTGACTGTCGATTGTCGATTGTTGATTGTTGATTGATAATTGTTGATTGATGATTGTCGATTTTTGATTGTCGCTGGCGATTGTCGATTGTAAAATTGTGATAGTTGATTTTCGATTTTAGAATGCTGGTAGTCGATTGGCGACCATCGAGAATTGGCAGTGGATAGTCGATTATCGATAGACAATAATCGAACATCATAAGCTGTGACATTCATAAAATTTTACAATTGCATGTCAAAAGCTTTTCCGTTCACTGGAAAAAAGATCGAAATATTTAATTTTCGATCATAATGATATTTTTGTTTAAATTTAAAATTGAGTCATATGCTCATTTTTCAAATTCGTGTATCAGCTATAAACAAATTTTCGCTAAAAAGCCTGATAACTGAATCTTATTTTTCATTCCTATGATGTTAACCATTTTTTCCGAAATAATTTGCATAAAAATTCGAGTCAACTTACTCTACCTCCGAGAAAAAAAAAAACACCTTAAATGGGATCAGGAAATCCCGAATAAGGAAGCAATTTTCACCTAATTCCGTGCCCATTATTCCTCCTTTAGGCTTTTGTTTCTCCGAACCAAGCCGAAACATAAAAAATAAATGGAAATGGATTTTTCGCCTTTCGCATTCATTTCCATTCCTGGGCCCAGAATTTTTTTTCTCTGTGGGCTAAGACTAAATAGTGAAAAGAAAACCTACTGAGCTCGGTGAAAGGAAAAACCAAAGTTCACCCATTGATGACAATGAATGACCTCGCCGAGCTCATTCACGGGTGAAAACCAACCACACGATTTGCGAATCCAATCGCTTTTAAATTGCTTTTTAAGGAAATAGGTACTTGGGTAGGAGAGTTTTTTTCCTCGGTTTTCAGGAGAAGGAGAAAGTTGGTGGGCAAAAAATATGAAAGGATGAATCTTGCCTTCAAAGTCGGGGATCGAACTGAGGAATAGCGAAATTGCAATTCTACAAGTTCCTAACGAAGTCCGAATAGAAGGAAATTGCTGCTCATATTTCCGACTAATCCGGATCAATGGCGCTGGGTCAAGCCTGGCCGAAAGATGAGAAAGGAGGTTTCTCGGGTATTTGCAATAACCATTTTTTGATTTGCTGAAACCTGATCCAAATTGGAGAAATCTCAACAAACATGAACGCATGGAGTGGAAAAATTGGATAAAAAATGTCCCTGGCAGAGGGTCCGATTTCGATCAACATCTGATGTCACCACCATCAGGAGGTTGGAGCTGGGCCGGACTGGAATAATCTCATCTCCGAAGCTGAGGATTTTCTTTTCCCAGAAAAAGCGCACATGTTTCTCGGTTGTAAAACTTAAAAGCCAATTTCGTTTGATAAAAGGCCTATGAGACATCATCAGTTCTGTTTGAAGAGAAATGAAGAAGAAAAAAATCAGCTGACCTATCGAAATGTTTCGAGAAATTTTGGTTGAACGAGGGATTATGATAATGTGTAATTTATTAACCGGATTTGAAAACACTTGTCAGCAGATAAGCTGAAAAATTTACGCTTAGGTTTTCTTAAATATATTTTCCAATTAAGCGTTTTTCTTAAATTCTGGAGAAAATACCAAAGGATATTTCATCTATATTCACCTTTAAGAGAATGATTAAATAAAAAAGATTATGAACGTTTTGGTGTTGCAAAATTTTCAACAAGATGTACAAAGATCTTCTACAATATGCACAACAACAGATAACATGACAAGATAACATGCAGAAGTTTTCGTGTCTGAGAGTGCTTGAGACTTGAGGATACTTTGAGGCGAAATACCTCTCCTCAAAGATAACAAAGTTAATGGGAAGTCTGCTAAAAGTACATATTTATCTTTATAAACTTGATACTCATTATAAAAGGTGAAATTCATCTCTCTGCTTGAAAAGCGCCTTAAGTTATACTAGGAGATTGTTTTTTTTTCAACATCTTAAGATTTTAAACGCCTTCGTGTAGGCAATGCATTATTAAAAACTAATCAATGAAACAACATCTGAATTTTATTCTGAATCCTTGTTTGGAAGATGCTTTTTAAAAAACCAAAGAGTCCTCGTGCCCCCGACTGCTCAAAATTCAGCTCAGAACATTCCACAGGAGGACCCAACTTTGGCTGCAACGCGAACAAACTTCCAAGCTCCGTTGAATCCAACGAATAGGGGGAAAACATTCTTGAAGGTATCTCTTTTCAATCAGCAAGAGCCACATTTTTCCACCTAATCGATTTACAAGAACGCTCCTCCCTTCGCATCTTCCCAGGCTGAGCTCTAAGCCTTTCAGCCAGGACATTACACATTCGATCTCCAGGAAAGGAAGAAACCGTAAGAAAGTGGGGTTTTCGTAGGGCGGTGAAAGATGATGGCAGTCATTGTGAGGAAACTTCAGCACACGAATGATGTACAACAATAGGCTCTCGTTTGTGGAAAATGTGCCAGAAGCTCGACACATCCTCCTTTTCTGGAATATCGCAACAGCCAAAAGCTCCCTGGAACTGACGTCGTCGTCGTCCTCGTTGTTGTTGGTGTAACTTTTGTTATTAGGAAGGACTCTGGGGACTCAGCTGGCTTTCGGATTTTAGAACGCCCCCAACTCACTCATTCATGCACAGTCAACTTTCCCTCAAGAATGATGGAAGCCTTATTTTTGCAACAACATTCCCGTGTAAGGCCTGATTCACAACATTAAAGCCTCTCTCTCGTTCAATGCCCAAGGTTTTACCCGGGAAGACACGACAAAGACGATGACGACCGGAATCCTTCTGAAAGCTTTGAAATGGTGATGCCGGTGCTGCATTTGCTTACGACCGGGAGGAAAAGTTTTCCCGAAAAAAAAAGACAAACGACCCGAGAACGGGAAGTTTCCTGGGAGACCTACTGGGAGAGTACCTACTTTGGGGATTCGGCTTTCTTGAGGCTGAACCTCGACTTTTATCCCATTCGAATGGAATTATGAACGAGCTTGATGTGCTCTTGAAGTTACACAAAACCATGTGGGAAATGTTAGGATGTTAAAGTTCCTTCAGGACTCATCTTGAAAATTTTCCGGAAAAAAACTTTCGATTCTTGACTCTCGACTTCCAAATTGGAAGTTCCAATACTCGAATCTCAACCTTCTATATTTGAATCACGACTCTCGATTGATGACTCGCGATATTCAACTCGCGAATATCGACTCTTGACTGTTGAATGTTGACTCTTAAATGTAGATTTCAAGAGTCTAGTCAACGATTAACGATTAATTTTCACTCTTGACCCTCGGCTATCGACTCTCGACACTCGACTTTCGACTATCGACTCACGACTCTTGACTCTCGACTCTTGACTCTCGACACTTCAATCGACCCTCGACTCTCGACTCTCCACTCACGACTATCGACTCTCGACTCTCGACTGTCGACTCTCGACTGTCGACTCTCGACTGTCGACTCTCGACTCTCGACTTTCGACTCCCGACTCTCGACTCTCGAATCTCGACTTTCGACGCTCGACTCTCGACTTTCTATTCTCAACCCTAGACTCTCAATTCACGACTCTCGATTCTCGACTCTCGACTATCGGCTCTTGACTCTCGACTCTCGACTCTCGACTCTCGACTCTCGACTCTCGACTCTCGACTCTCGACTCTCGACTCTCGACTCTCGGCTCTCGACATTCGACTCTCGACTCTCGACTTTCTACTCTCAACCCTCGACTCTCGACTCTCGGCTCTCGACTCTTGACTCTGGACTCTCGATTCTCGACACTTCAATCGACCCTCGACTCTCGACTATTGACTCTCGACTGTCGTCTCTCGACCCTCGATTCTACTCTCGACTCTCATCTCTCGACTGTCGACTCTCGACTCTCGACTTCCGGCTCACTACTCTCGACCTTCGACTTTCGACTCTAGACATATGACTCTCGACTCTCTACTCTCGTCTCTCGACTCTTGACTCTCGACTCTCGGCTCTCGACTCTCGACTCTCGACTCTCGACTATCGACTCTCGACTCTCGACTCTCGACTTTCGACTTTTGACTCTCGACTCGACTCTTGACTCGACTCTCTACTCGAATCTCGACTCTCGACACTAAACTTGACTTTCGGCTCTCGACTCTCAACTCTCGAATTTCGGTTCTTGACTTTCGACTTTCGGCTCTTGACTCTCGACTTTCGACTCTAGACTCTTGACTCTCGACTATCGACTCTCGACTATCGAATCTAAACGCTCGACCCTTGACTCTCGACTCTCGACTCTCGACTTTCTACTCTCAACCCTCGACTTTTGACTTTAGACTCTCGACTCTCGACTCTCGACCCTCAAGCTCGACTCTCGACTCTTGACACTCTACTCTAGACTCTCGACTCTCGACTCGCGACTCTTGACTTTCGGCTCCCAATTTTTGACTCTCGACTCTCGACTTTTGACTCTCGACTTTTGACTCTTGACCCTTGACTCTCGACTCTTGACTTCGAATCTTGACTTTCGAATCTCGATTTTCAACTTTTGTTTTTCGACTGTTGACCTTCATATCTCGACTTTCGACGCTCGACTCTCGACTCTCGACTCTCGACTCTCGACTCTAGACACTCGACTCTCGACTCTCGACTCTCGACTTTCGAATCTCGACTTTCAACTTTTGTTTTTCGACTCTTGACCTTCATATCTCGACTTTCGACGCTCGACTCTCGACTCTCGACTCTTGACTCTCGATTCTTGACTCTCGACTTACGACTCACGACTTTCTACGGTCGACTCTCGACTATCGACTCTAGACTATCGACTCTCGACTCTTGACTGTCGACCCTCAACTCTCAACTCTTTCGTGTTTCGACTCTAGACTCTCAACTCTTAACTTTCGACTCTCGATTCTCGTTTCTCAACTTTCGACTCTTGACCCTCGACTCTCGATTCTCAACTCACGACTCTCAACTTTCGACTCTCAACTCTTGACTCTCTATTTTCGATTCTCGACTTGACTCTCATCTTGACAGTTTACCTTATTTTCACGACTCTCGACTCTCGGCAAATGACAAAAAAGACAAAATAGACAAAAATGACAACTCTCGACTCTTGACTCTAGATTTTGAGATTCTCGACTGTCGATTTCCGACTTTCAACTCTGTTTTTAAAGGCGTGATACGTGATAAAAATACGATCAAAATAAGCTTTATAGCCAAAACAGAGGTATTTAAAATCAAAATCGATCAGAATGTGTCAAATCAAGTTTGATTAGCAGAATAATCGACACATTTATAAAAAAAAATATGATCTTCAGTAGCCAGCAAAAATTTTGCGCATTTGAAAATTATGTTCAAGCCAAGCCTACTCTCGGAGGACAGCTTAAAACCGAAAAAAATACAAATAAACTGGTACAGTTTCAGCTTTCACTACCAGACAAGTCTTAGAGCCTCGAAGATGATTTATGACCCAGTTGGACCAACGAATGAACGGCAGGATAATAAAACACCACCACAGTTAAAATTCCCTGACTCAATACGAAGATAGTGGCGGGTACCGTTTGACAGTTATTTGGGGGGACGAAACACAGTACTCCCTGCTTTTTTTTTTCATCCTTCTTCCTTCAAAGGACAAGTCCTTCGTCTTTCAATCGACTTCCAGTTTCGGGGCAGCTTTCCTCCTAGAGAGGGTGGGGCTAAGAAGAAGTCGAAACAGTGACTATCGACAGGGCTGATCAGTTTTATTTCAGCGTTTTTATTATTTATTACATGGCAAGTGAAAAGAAAGTACCCGGCTGATTCATCCCCCCTTACCGCTACTAGACCTTTTCCAGGGAGTGATTTAGTTAATGACGCGACAGCATTTCTGTTCTGTTGTCATGACCCGGACGAAAGAATATTCGATTGCTTTCTGCCATTCTTTCTTTCGGTCTATTTATTTATGACCGCAGAGCCCCTTTCCAATAAGGAATGGGGGGATGAATCAATAGAAGAGCGAGTGAGTGAGTGGGTCATGAAAATGGTTAACAGTCATCATCGGCACTTTTTCGGTTTCCTCGGTTTGCCTCTCTCGAATAAGTCGAAAAGTCGGCTGCCAGCTTTTGGACTTTTATTCCTTGCCTTGATGATGACAAGTCACAAGTCGTAAATTTGCCGATTGCCGATCACAATTGCAATTGCGGCTCCAATGAGCCGGAAACTATCGCTTTAGCAGCCGGGTTGTTTGCTGAAATTGCCTTCATTATCGAAGTTACTAAATTGGTGGTTTTTATTGAATATTTCAGCGGTTGACGAATTTTGAGTCCTTTTTTACGGATGGATCTTTGAGGTTTTTCTCAACCAATTTTACAATTTCTCAAACAGCTTTTCAAGTTTCAAGTGGTAGCTTGATACAAATGCTTTCGGAACGCTCAAGCTACCCAGGTTAGCAATAAAATCTCCGGAGAAATTACTGCTTTCTTTTAACAAAATACTCCAACCCGAAAGTGTCAGGCACAATAAAGCTGGTTCTTTATCACACCGGGAGGGAGCGTGGCAAGTAAGTTTGCTATTTTTTTCGCATTTTTCAAGACTCTCATTCCTACTTAGTCCGGGAAGGTCGGGAGAAAAACCTAGCAAAGGTCAACGCTTCCTCTAGAATGCGTTGCTTTGAAGCTGAATTGTACTAAAGTGCAGAATAAAATACCGGTGATTCCCTTCGCCGACTCCCACACTTTTCGCTGATAACTAGCTGCCTGGAAAATTTACGCTTTCTCAAATGGAAGTTTTCCACTGCTAGTAATAGGAAATTATTTATCATTAGTGCCGTCGTCGTCGTGACGTATCCATCGTTCTGAAGACGACGACGACGCCTTCGAAGACGAGGCAATGATGGACATCGAGAGCTTTAATTGGAAGATGGCCGAGCCCGACCATTTTTTGTTGTTGTGAAATTTCTTGGAAAATATCTTGTCAGCTTGCCAACAACCATCCTCGACTCAAATTATTCAGACAAATTATCATCATCACAGAAGAAAGATTCTTTCACCGGATGGATTCGATGAAAGATTGGTTGCTTCCGGGAATGTTAGAAAGTGGGGGTGGATGAATATTTTTCAAATCAGGAGTTAAAATTGGAGGATATTTAGCACAATATTGGTGTTTGAGAAGCCGAGCCAATTTAGAAAAGGCAACTGGAATATGATGAACGAGGAGGCAGTTTTCGGCTTGAATTTCGATACCGAGTCCAGAGAAGCTGGAAATGATTTCGGCGACGATTAGTTTGATGGGTGATGAAATTGTTGTTATTTTGAAAAATCTGCTATGATTATTCACAAGATTAGAACGATGATAAGTTATTCAATTGTTGAGAATTTTAGAAAATGAAACCGTGCAATAATTAATCATTTTCCATTTTAGATGATGCTGACAGCAGAAATGTATTCAAAAAAAAAAAATTAAAATATTCGTTTTAATCTTTTGAATTGTAGGCTCCTTTAAGCATCATAGTTTAAAGACAAAAAAGTGAACGTACTATCTTAAAAGAGAATGAAAACATTCGAGATTTATGCGCCAAACATCAAGAGTCCATTGATAAAAGGTCCAGAGTCAAGAATCTAGATTCGAGAATCGACATTAAAGACAAATGTAGATAATCGAAAGTCTAAAACCAAGAGTTGCTTATCGAGAGTCAGAAAAAAAACAGTCAAATGAGAAAACTGACAAAAACGACAAAAATGACAAAAATGACAAAAATGACAAAAATGACAAAAATGACAAAAATGACAGAAATGACAAAAATGACAAAAATGACAAAAATGACAAAAATGACAAAAATGACAAAAATGAAAAAAATGACAAAAATGACAAAAATGACAAAAATGACAAAAATGACAAAAATGACAAAAATGACAAAAATGACAAAAATGACAAAAATGACAAAAATGACAAAAATGACAAAAATGACAAAAATGACAAAAATGACAAAAATGACAAAAATGACAAAAATGACAAAAATGACAAAAATGACAAAAATGACAAAAATGACAAAAATGACAAAAATGACAAAAATGACAAAAATGACAAAAATGACAAAAATGACAAAAATGACAAAAATGACAAAAATGACAAAAATGACAAAAATGACAAAAATGACAAAAATGACAAAAATGACAAAAATGACAAAAATGACAAAAATGACAAAAATGACAAAAATGACAAAAATGACAAAAATGACAAAAATGACAAAAATGACAAAAATGACAAAAATGACAAAAATGACAAAAATGACAAAAATGACAAAAATGACAAAAATGACAAAAATGACAAAAATGACAAAAATGACAAAAATGACAAAAATGACAAAAATGACAAAAATGACAAAAATGACAAAAATGACAAAAATGACAAAAATGACAAAAATGACAAAAATGACAAAAATGACAAAAATGACAAAAATGACAAAAATGACAATAATGACAAAAATGACAATAATGCCAAAAAATACAAAAATGACAAAAATGACAAAATGAGTTCCATTTCGATGTTCAAATTCTGAGTTCGTTTTTATGCAGATAAATATTTAGCAGGGTTATAAATTTTGGAAATAGAATTAGGAAAAATTTGGAAATAGAATTTGAAGAATTTTGATTTAAAATCCGCTACAGCCAGTAACCTGTAGTAGTCCAAGCCGTGGAAGGGTAGAAAACATTCTTCCCTTAAAAAAAAATAATAAAATAGAAAGTAAATATGGTAAGCATTTAGCTCAACAAACTTTGTGGGATTTTTTTGCTCTTGATTTTTCCCCCGAATACATTCGACTCCTTTCTGCTAATGTTTGCTCAGAGAAAGCGGCGAACAGACCGGTGCAGAAATTCGCACGCCAAAAGGGATTCCGACTCTCCGAGACCGGGGTAAGACATGTAAACATTTCCAAGTCGAAAGGCGATTTGAATATGAGGGTTCAATTCGTGGCCAACGAGTTTGTGAAAAACCCCTTAATCCGGTATACCGGTTTTTTTTTTATCTTATTTCTACTGGGCAAAGATTTTCCTTGCTACCTTACTCCGATTTCGACTTGAGAAGAACCGGTCCTGATCTGTGGCAGATTCGATTCAGCTCGAGTGGAATTTTGCTCCCGGAAAGGAAACTCTTTACATATTTATGAAATTTTGCTGTACGGCTTCCGGTTATCTGCATGCATATTTCACGGTTTGATCGAGCTCAAAATTGAGTTATTTGTTGCGGGTTTCCTTTTTTTTTGGTCCGGTCTTTTTTTTCATGGAAGCTTTCTTGGGCAGCTTCCGGCTGGATTTTCGTTAGTTAGCCAGAAGAATGTGCACCTCAGATTGGACCTTTTGTAGGACGATATGAGCTATCAAGAAAAAGCTCCATTTTCGTTTCATTTACCCGCAAGTCAATTGACGAACATTTACAAATCTGTGTATATTTTATCCAAAAATAATTTTACCATTGCAACATTTAGGTAGTATCCGAAATATTTTTTTACGATTCCGTGAATCAAAGACATTTCCATTAATTTCACTATCTAGCAAATGGACTGCTCATAAATCATTCATACAGCACTCGCTATACAATACCTCAAAATGTAAGCTCTACGTGATTTGCCTCAATCGAGGCCTTTCTGAATTCAATTGACATGGATTCAATAATGGCTTTCTCTATCTCCCTCCCCACCATATGGAGGAAGGTAGGAAGGTATGATTGTTTCCGAAATGATATCAAATTTTCAGGTGGGTTCTTCCGACAAGCACGTATACTCTAGAAGGTTGCCATCCTGCTGTACTTACTCCTCCAAGGGGTCTCTTCCTCATACAATTTGGATCCCGGAATTCCTTCCTACTGGTAGCAATTTGTTTTCCTCCAGTAAGCATAATCAAATGGCACATCATGCTCGGCGAGCGAACATCCTCCCCTACTCCTGAGAGAGCTTTCGTCACAATCTACATCCAATAAACAATATTGCCTATTATTCTCGGTGACAACACCACCAGCCATCAGTCTTGCCTCCATCGAAGTGGGGGAACAAAAAAAAAATACATACACTAAAAAAAACACGAAAAAGGACACGCTCAAAGTGCTGTCATCCCCCCTTACCCGGTGTGGTTGCTGAATAAGATGCCTCGCCCGTAATATAGCCCGGGTCTTGGAGAAAGTAAAAAGTACCTAGAATGAAAAAAAGCACCGAAAGACGAAAAGCAGGGACCATGTCCCGCTTTTCCAGCCGGCTGATTCTTTAACAAATGAACATAATCGCAAAGAAGTGCGCAACAACAACAATAACAACAACCATTGAATAAACCGCGGCAAGAAAATCCAACAATTGTATTGTATTCATTTCTCTCTCCCCGACCAACTGCCAGCCAAAGGAGGAATGATCCACCTTAACCATCAACGACCAAGAGTAATGGCTTCGATTTCGAGAATGAAACTGTGTGTGTGTGGAAAAAGAAAACTGCCTGCATTTTCCTCAACCTTCCCGTTCTCCATTTTCCTTTTTTTTTTCCTCTAAAGAAACAAAACCAAGCCCGGCGAGGAAGACGAATGAGCCAAGCTCAACCGAAGCAAAACGGGAACATAATGTTGCATATTTCCTTCCGGGTTTCTTCTGACTGATTGTAGCACTGCTATGTTGCTGATTGCTGTTCCTAGAAAGTCGGTACACTAACGGTTCTATTGCTACTGATTTGTCGATTCTTCTTACAATCTCACAAACACCCAAACCCACACACTTCTGAACACGGATGATGATGAGATAGTTGAGCAAATTGAGCAAACTTTGGTCGGTCGATCGTCGTTATGAATTGTTGTCATCGACGTCGGTAGAGTGATTTGTCGTATTGTTTTCCGATAGCTTTGCGATTGGAAAATAACTTTCCATGCCATTTGGAGGTGGTGGGAGAAAGCGTTTTTTGATTTGCTTTCCTCTGATGATAGATTTTTCATGTTTTTCGAACGTGTGATGTGATTATTTATACTTTGAAATGATAAGGTCGGAACAAATGCAAAATTCTTCTTTTATCACACCCCTCCCCCTTTAGATTTCTTACATTGAATTAGGAAAATATGATAAAATATTAATTTATTTTTCTCAACTGAATGCACAATAGACACGAATTATCATGAATTTTCATTAAAATTAAAGAAAACAGCATCACAGAAAAACATCATAGAATTTTTGGATAAAATCGCAGAAAGTCAGATGTTATTTTCTCAAAAACACAGATTTTTTCTTCAAATTGACAGTTTAAGATTTCCAATAGATTTTATAAGTTAATTAAAACAATATATATGAAAGCATAACACAAAAATATAATAAAAATGCTAAAAATTATGAAACTAAAAAGAAACTATGCATCTGCTAACAACCTTAAAAAAGGATCTTAACACTTGACGTCGATTCAAAAACATGCTAAGCACGCCTTACAAATGCAAAAAAAAAATCAATATTCAAATGAAAATCCATAACGGTATTTCTATTGGCTTTTCTTGTTGATGCTTTTCGGTTAACTTGAAATCAAATAAAAACAATTCAACAAACAATTCAACAACGGTATTTCAAAAGTTGATGAAAATTGATATGAAAATTATAAAACAGATGAAAATCGACCCAAATCGTCGAGTTTCTAAGGACAAAAATTGGTAAAAGTCGACAAAAAATGTACCCAAAAAATTATAAGAACTGACATAAGTTTACCTCAATCAACAAAAATTGTCAAAATTGTCAAAATTGTCAAAATTGTCAAAATTGTCAAAATTGTCAAAATTGTCAAAATTGTCAAAATTGTCAAAATTGTCAAAATTGTCAAAATTGTCAAAATTGTCAAAATTGTCAAAATTGTCAAAATTGTCAAAATTGTCAAAATTGTCAAAATTGTCAAAATTGTCAAAATTGTCAAAATTGTCAAAATTGTCAAAATTGTCACAATTGTCAAAATTGTCAAAATTGTCAAAATTGTCAAAATTGTCGAAATTGTCAAAATTGTCAAAATTGTCAAAATTGTCAAAATTGTCAAAATTGTCAAAATTGTCAAAATTGTCAAAATTGTCAAAATTGTCAAAATTGTCAAAATTGTCAAATTGTCAAAATTGTCAAAATTGTCAAAATTGTCAAAATTGTCAAGATTGTCAAAATTGTCAAAATTGTCAAAATTGTCAAAATTGCCAAAATTGTCAAAATTGTCAAAATTGTCAAAATTGTCAAAATTGTCAAAATTGTCAAAATTGTCAAAATTGTCAAAATTGTCAAAATTGTCAAAATTGTCAAAATTGTCAAAATTGTCAAAATTGTCAAAATTGTCAAAATTGTCAAAATTGTCAAAATTGTCAAAATTGTCAAAATTGTCAAAATTGTCAAAATTGTCAAAATTGTCAAAATTGTCAAAATTGTCAAAATTGTCAAAATTGTCAAAATTGTCAAAATTGTCAAAATTGTCAAAATTGTCAAAATTGTCAAAATTGTCAAAATTGTCAAAATTGTCAAAATTGTCAAAATTGTCAAAATTGTCAAAATTGTCAAAATTGTCAAAATTGTCAAAATTGTCAAAATTGTCAAAATTGTCAAAATTGTCAAAATTGTCAAAATTGTCAAAATTGTCAAAATTGTCAAAATTGTCAAAATTGTCAAAATTGTCAAAATTGTCAAAATTGTCAAAATTGTCAAAATTGTCAAAATTGTCAAAATTGTCAAAATTGTCAAAATTGTCAAAATTGTCAAAATTGTCAAAATTGTCAAAATTGTCAAAATTGTCAAAATTGTCAAAATTGTCAAAATTGTCAAAATTGTCAACATTGTCAACATTGTCAAAATTGTCAAAATTGTCAAAATTGTCAAAATTGTCAAAATTGTCAAAATTGTCAAAATTGTCAAAATTGTCAAAATTGTCAAAATTGTCAAAATTGTCAAAATTGTCAAAATTGTCAAAATTGTCAAAATTGTCAAAATTGTCAAAATTGTCAAAATTGTCAAAATTGTCAAAATTGTCAAAATTGTCAAAATTGTCAAAATTGTCAAAATTGTCAAAATTGTCAAAATTTTCAAAATTGTCAAAATTGTCAAAATTGTCAAAATTGTCAAAATTGTCAAAATTGTCAAAATTGTCAAAATTGTCAAAATTGTCAAAATTGTCAAAATTGTCAAAATTGTCAAAATTGTCAAAATTGTCAAAATTGTCAAAATTGTCAAAATTGTCAAAATTGTCAAAATTGTCAAAATTGTCAAAATTGTCAAAATTGTCAAAATTGTCAAAATTGTCAAAATTGTCAAAATTGTCAAAATTGTCAAAATTGTCAAAATTGTCAAAATTGTCAAAATTGTCAAAATTGTCAAAATTGTCAAAATTGTCAAAATTGTCAAAATTGTCAAAATTGTCAAAATTGTCAAAATTGTCAAAATTGTCAAAATTGTCAAAATTGTCAAAATTGTCAAAATTGTCAAAATTGTCAAAATTGTCAAAATTGTCAAAATTGTCAAAATTGTCAAAATTGTCAAAATTGTCAAAATTGTCAAAATTGTCAAAATTGTCAAAATTGTCAAAATTGTCAAAATTGTCAAAATTGTCAAAATTGTCAAAATTGTCAAAATTGTCAAAATTGTCAAAATTGTCAAAAGTGTCAAAATTGTCAAAATTGTCAAAATTGTCAAAATTGTCAAAATTGTCAAAATTGACAAAATTGTCAAAATTGTCAAAATTGTCAAAATTGTCATAATTGTCAAAATTGTCAAAATTGTCAAAATTGTCAAAATTGACAAAATTGTCAAAATTGTCAAAATTGTCAAAATTGTCAAAATTGTCAAAATTGTCAAAATTGTCAAAATTGTCAAAATTGTCAAAATTGTCAAAATTGTCAAAATTGTCAAAATTGTCAAAATTGTCAAAATTGTCAAAATTGTCAAAATTGTCAAAATTGTCAAAATTGTCAAAATTGTCAAAATTGTCAAAATTGTCAAAATTGTCAAAATTGTCAAAATTGTCAAAATTGTCAAAATTGTCAAAATTGTCAAAATTGTCAAAATTGTCAAAATTGTCAAAATTGTCAAAATTGTCAAAATTGTCAAAATTGTCAAAATTGTCAAAATTGTCAAAATTGTCAAAATTGTCAAAATTGTCAAAATTGTCAAAATTGTCAAAATTGTCAAAATTGTCAAAATTGTCAAAATTGTCAAAATTGTCAAAATTGTCAAAATTGTCAAAATTGTCAAAATTGTCAAAATTGTCAAAATTGTCAAAATTGTCAAAATTGTCAAAATTGTCAAAATTGTCAAAATTGTCAAAATTGTCAAAATTGTCAAAATTGTCAAAATTGTCAAAATTGTCAAAATTGTCAAAATTGTCAAAATTGTCAAAATTGTCAAAATTGTCAAAATTGTCAAAATTGTCAAAATTGTCAAAATTGTCAAAATTGTCAAAATTGTCAAAATTGTCAAAATTGTCAAAATTGTCAAAATTGTCAAAATTGTCAAAATTGTCAAAATTGTCAAAATTGTCAAAATTGTCAAAATTGTCAAAATTGTCAAAATTGTCAAAATTGTCAAAATTGTCAAAATTGTCAAAATTGTCAAAATTGTCAAAATTGTCAAAATTGTCAAAATTGTCAAAATTGTCAAAATTGTCAAAATTGTCAAAATTGTCAAAATTGTCAAAATTGTCAAAATTGTCAAAATTGTCAAAATTGTCAAAATTGTCAAAATTGTCAAAATTGTCAAAATTGTCAAAATTGTCAAAATTGTCAAAATTGTCAAAATTGTCAAAATTGTCAAAATTGTCAAAATTGTCAAAATTGTCAAAATTGTCAAAATTGTCAAAATTGTCAAAATTGTCAAAATTGTCAAAATTGTCAAAATTGTCAAAATTGTCAAAATTGTCAAAATTGTCAAAATTGTCAAAATTGTCAAAATTGTCAAAATTGTCAAAATTGTCAAAATTGTCAAAATTGTCAAAATTGTCAAAATTGTCAAAATTGTCAAAATTGTCAAAATTGTCAAAATTGTCAAAATTGTCAAAATTGTCAAAATTGTCAAAATTGTCAAAATTGTCAAAATTGTCAAAATTGTCAAAATTGTCAAAATTGTCAAAATTGTCAAAATTGTCAAAATTGTCAAAATTGTCAAAATTGTCAAAATTGTCAAAATTGTCAAAATTGTCAAAATTGTCAAAATTGTCAAAATTGTCAAAATTGTCAAAATTGTCAAAATTGTCAAAATTGTCAAAATTGTCAAAATTGTCAAAATTGTCAAAATTGTCAAAATTGTCAAAATTGTCAAAATTGTCAAAATTGTCAAAATTGTCAAAATTGTCAAAATTGTCAAAATTGTCAAAATTGTCAAAATTGTCAAAATTGTCAAAATTGTCAAAATTGTCAAAATTGTCAAAATTGTCAAAATTGTCAAAATTGTCAAAATTGTCAAAATTGTCAAAATTGTCAAAATTGTCAAAATTGTCAAAATTGTCAAAATTGTCAAAATTGTCAAAATTGTCAAAATTGTCAAAATTGTCAAAATTGTCAAAATTGTCAAAATTGTCAAAATTGTCAAAATTGTCAAAATTGTCAAAATTGTCAAAATTGTCAAAATTGTCAAAATTGTCAAAATTGTCAAAATTGTCAAAATTGTCAAAATTGTCAAAATTGTCAAAATTGTCAAAATTGTCAAAATTGTCAAAATTGTCAAAATTGTCAAAATTGTCAAAATTGTCAAAATTGTCAAAATTGTCAAAATTGTCAAAATTGTCAAAATTGTCAAAATTGTCAAAATTGTCAAAATTGTCAAAATTGTCAAAATTGTCAAAATTGTCAAAATTGTCAAAATTGTCAAAATTGTCAAAATTGTCAAAATTGTCAAAATTGTCAAAATTGTCAAAATTGTCAAAATTGTCAAAATTGTCAAAATTGTCAAAATTGTCAAAATTGTCAAAATTGTCAAAATTGTCAAAATTGTCAAAATTGTCAAAATTGTCAAAATTGTCAAAATTGTCAAAATTGTCAAAATTGTCAAAATTGTCAAAATTGTCAAAATTGTCAAAATTGTCAAAATTGTCAAAATTGTCAAAATTGTCAAAATTGTCAAAATTGTCAAAATTGTCAAAATTGTCAAAATTGTCAAAATTGTCAAAATTGTCAAAATTGTCAAAATTGTCAAAATTGTCAAAATTGTCAAAATTGTCAAAATTGTCAAAATTGTCAAAATTGTCAAAATTGTCAAAATTGTCAAAATTGTCAAAATTGTCAAAATTGTCAAAATTGTCAAAATTGTCAAAATTGTCAAAATTGTCAAAATTGTCAAAATTGTCAAAATTGTCAAAATTGTCAAAATTGTCAAAATTGTCAAAATTGTCAAAATTGTCAAAATTGTCAAAATTGTCAAAATTGTCAAAATTGTCAAAATTGTCAAAATTGTCAAAATTGTCAAAATTGTCAAAATTGTCAAAATTGTCAAAATTGTCAAAATTGTCAAAATTGTCAAAATTGTCAAAATTGTCAAAATTGTCAAAATTGTCAAAATTGTCAAAATTGTCAAAATTGTCAAAATTGTCAAAATTGTCAAAATTGTCAAAATTGTCAAAATTGTCAAAATTGTCAAAATTGTCAAAATTGTCAAAATTGTCAAAATTGTCAAAATTGTCAAAATTGTCAAAATTGTCAAAATTGTCAAAATTGTCAAAATTGTCAAAATTGTCAAAATTGTCAAAATTGTCAAAATTGTCAAAATTGTCAAAATTGTCAAAATTGTCAAAATTGTCAAAATTGTCAAAATTGTCAAAATTGTCAAAATTGTCAAAATTGTCAAAATTGTCAAAATTGTCAAAATTGTCAAAATTGTCAAAATTGTCAAAATTGTCAAAATTGTCAAAATTGTCAAAATTGTCAAAATTGTCAAAATTGTCAAAATTGTCAAAATTGTCAAAATTGTCAAAATTGTCAAAATTGTCAAAATTGTCAAAATTGTCAAAATTGTCAAAATTGTCAAAATTGTCAAAATTGTCAAAATTGTCAAAATTGTCAAAATTGTCAAAATTGTCAAAATTGTCAAAATTGTCAAAATTGTCAAAATTGTCAAAATTGTCAAAATTGTCAAAATTGTCAAAATTGTCAAAATTGTCAAAATTGTCAAAATTGTCAAAATTGTCAAAATTGTCAAAATTGTCAAAATTGTCAAAATTGTCAAAATTGTCAAAATTGTCAAAATTGTCAAAATTGTCAAAATTGTCAAAATTGTCAAAATTGTCAAAATTGTCAAAATTGTCAAAATTGTCAAAATTGTCAAAATTGTCAAAATTGTCAAAATTGTCAAAATTGTCAAAATTGTCAAAATTGTCAAAATTGTCAAAATTGTCAAAATTGTCAAAATTGTCAAAATTGTCAAAATTGTCAAAATTGTCAAAATTGTCAAAATTGTCAAAATTGTCAAAATTGTCAAAATTGTCAAAATTGTCAAAATTGTCAAAATTGTCAAAATTGTCAAAATTGTCAAAATTGTCAAAATTGTCAAAATTGTCAAAATTGTCAAAATTGTCAAAATTGTCAAAATTGTCAAAATTGTCAAAATTGTCAAAATTGTCAAAATTGTCAAAATTGTCAAAATTGTCAAAATTGTCAAAATTGTCAAAATTGTCAAAATTGTCAA
Organism: Uranotaenia lowii; assembly: GCF_029784155.1. Lineage (NCBI taxonomy): Eukaryota > Metazoa > Arthropoda > Insecta > Diptera > Culicidae > Uranotaenia > Uranotaenia lowii. Next base: position 388,415,250 of record NC_073692.1, read on the forward strand.
AATTGTCAAAATTGTCAAAATTGTCAAAATTGTCAAAATTGTCAAAATTGTCAAAATTGTCAAAATTGTCAAAATTGTCAAAATTGTCAAAATTGTCAAAATTGTCAAAATTGTCAAAATTGTCAAAATTGTCAAAATTGTCAAAATTGTCAAAATTGTCAAAATTGTCAAAATTGTCAAAATTGTCAAAATTGTCAAAATTGTCAAAATTGTCAAAATTGTCAAAATTGTCAAAATTGTCAAAATTGTCAAAATTGTCAAAATTGTCAAAATTGTCAAAATTGTCAAAATTGTCAAAATTGTCAAAATTGTCAAAATTGTCAAAATTGTCAAAATTGTCAAAATTGTCAAAATTGTCAAAATTGTCAAAATTGTCAAAATTGTCAAAATTGTCAAAATTGTCAAAATTGTCAAAATTGTCAAAATTGTCAAAATTGTCAAAATTGTCAAAATTGTCAAAATTGTCAAAATTGTCAAAATTGTCAAAATTGTCAAAATTGTCAAAATTGTCAAAATTGTCAAAATTGTCAAAATTGTCAAAATTGTCAAAATTGTCAAAATTGTCAAAATTGTCAAAATTGTCAAAATTGTCAAAATTGTCAAAATTGTCAAAATTGTCAAAATTGTCAAAATTGTCAAAATTGTCAAAATTGTCAAAATTGTCAAAATTGTCAAAATTGTCAAAATTGTCAAAATTGTCAAAATTGTCAAAATTGTCAAAATTGTCAAAATTGTCAAAATTGTCAAAATTGTCAAAATTGTCAAAATTGTCAAAATTGTCAAAATTGTCAAAATTGTCAAAATTGTCAAAATTGTCAAAATTGTCAAAATTGTCAAAATTGTCAAAATTGTCAAAATTGTCAAAATTGTCAAAATTGTCAAAATTGTCAAAATTGTCAAAATTGTCAAAATTGTCAAAATTGTCAAAATTGTCAAAATTGTCAAAATTGTCAAAATTGTCAAAATTGTCAAAATTGTCAAAATTGTCAAAATTGTCAAAATTGTCAAAATTGTCAAAATTGTCAAAATTGTCAAAATTGTCAAAATTGTCAAAATTGTCAAAATTGTCAAAATTGTCAAAATTGTCAAAATTGTCAAAATTGTCAAAATTGTCAAAATTGTCAAAATTGTCAAAATTGTCAAAATTGTCAAAATTGTCAAAATTGTCAAAATTGTCAAAATTGTCAAAATTGTCAAAATTGTCAAAATTGTCAAAATTGTCAAAATTGTCAAAATTGTCAAAATTGTCAAAATTGTCAAAATTGTCAAAATTGTCAAAATTGTCAAAATTGTCAAAATTGTCAAAATTGTCAAAATTGTCAAAATTGTCAAAATTGTCAAAATTGTCAAAATTGTCAAAATTGTCAAAATTGTCAAAATTGTCAAAATTGTCAAAATTGTCAAAATTGTCAAAATTGTCAAAATTGTCAAAATTGTCAAAATTGTCAAAATTGTCAAAATTGTCAAAATTGTCAAAATTGTCAAAATTGTCAAAATTGTCAAAATTGTCAAAATTGTCAAAATTGTCAAGATTGTCAAATTTGTCAAATTTGTCAAAATTGTCAAAATTGTCAAAATTGTCAAAATTGTCAAAATTGTCAAAATTGTCAAAATTGTCAAAATTGTCAAAATTGTCAAAATTGTCAAAATTGTCAAAATTGTCAAAATTGTCAAAATTGTCAAAATTGTCAAAATTGTCAAAATTGTCAAAATTGTCAAAATTGTCAAAATTGTCAAAATTGTCAAAATTGTCAAAATTGTCAAAATTGTCAAAATTGTCAAAACTCTCAAAACTCTCAAAATTGTCAAAATTGCCAGAATTGTCAAAATTGTCAATAGTGTCAAAATTGTCAAAATTTTCAAAATTGTCAAAATGGTCAAAATTGTCAAAATTGTCAAATATCCAAATTTACTGATGAAACCTTTATCCTATAAACTGAAGACGTATTTTGAACAACCTGCTTCAAAACTGTTTTTAATATAACTATTGTATTTTGTACATTTCGGCTTCATATGACAATATTCTTATTCGGAATGTTTTCACAAAACAAGAATAGTGCTTAAAAATTGCTCAAAAAGTAAATCTTGAATGCCTTCTGGTGTAAGTATGGCACAAAATTCGCTAAAAACGATTTATTATATACGTTTTTGTTAAATGTCTGGAATCATCTAGAATTCAGAACATAAATCTGGACGCCAGAATATCTTAAAAAATAACTGGTGGCTGTTTGAAAATAAGGCCCTGAACATATTTGTTAGTAGCAAACTATCTAAATTTGTGGTATCTCGTTTGGAACATCAAGTTTAAAAAAACAAGAGTTAATCAGAATCAGAAATACCTTTTTAAATTTTAAGAAATACTGGTACGCTCCAAAAAAAAGGGATGAAAAATCACACTTAAAATGCTGTTCCATTAAAAATCTAATACAAAAAATGTCAATCACTCGTCAAATACATTTGGATCGTGTGCTTCACATCTTAAAAAAAATCTCCAAAAATTGAAAAATGCATTTAAAATTTTACGGGTCGTTAAAAATTCAATGGTTTAAATTTTAACAAACATATTTAAAAACACATAAGCCCAATTCCTCTAATTCCTTGTTTTTTTCTCCTTCCAGCACCACCATCATCGATCGAAATCCAGGGCTACACCCACAACGCCAAGGTGGAGGTGCGGGAGGGCCAGGACCTGACCCTAACCTGTGTGGTCGCCAACTCGAAACCGGTAGCGCAGATCGTCTGGTACCGGGGGAACACCGAATATAAATCGGGTAAGTCCACTAAAAGCAACAGTTCAACCCCGCATAAACAATCAACAATCAACTTCCCGCACGGATGCAGATTGCAGAAACGGCACCCGTAAATTGACTGCAACAATTTACCAATCTGACAATTAGTGGCATTTGAAATGAAATGTGTGACTAGAGAAGGAAAATCAACTGATGATATTCAGGATATTCAAAGGGGTTTCTCATTATTGTCGATTGTTTCGGTCCCAAGAGTTATAAGTTGGGAGATCCGAGATCGGGACCGGGGATCCTCGAAGGGTATCCTTGCGCCTCATTAACGAAGCTTATTCAAAATCAAGCCCTGCCGTCATCCTCGGAAAGATGCAGCGGCTCAGTTGCGATGCAATTCTTCCCGAGCCAGATCACATCGCAACACTCTAATTGAATTTTGATTGCCCACCAGCCACCAACCTTCACTTCCGGTTGCGCTTCTCGCATCAAACGTGGTTTCCTTTAATTGAAACGTGAGTCTCAAATTGATTGGTGCAATTGGTGAGCTTCACCCCATCAGAGAGTCCTCTTCGGATGACGAAACGCCCACAATTAGGCTAGGGCCCACAACAACATTCAACCCAGTGCACTGTGTCTCAAGCCAGAAGAAGCCCCGGGAAAGGGGTCGAGTTAGTCGCCATCCAGGGGCTTTGTTTGAATATCATTAACACCGAGAATTGCCACGCGACTTCCGCTCATACTCCAGAAAGGACGCAGCAAAGGTGTTTCCGGAGTTTGAATCCTCCCGGGGCAGAAATCCCAAACCATTCGATCACGTTCCCAGTAAGGAATCTAAAACGGCGGAAACGGAGCGCGCGTACACACACGTACGCCTAAACAAACACGCGTTTGGCGTCCTCTCCCCAGAAGTGTCACTTCTAATTATGGTTGTGACCCTCGACTCGACTTCTCGTCCTCGGTGATAAAATGCTGCACGACGGCTTCTGATTGTCAATGTAAAACATGGACTCAAGAGCAATTTGTTTTCCTTCTGGAATACAGCAGTTGCGTGATTCAATTAACGTAGGAATATGTTCCAAAATCAGTTGATGAAATGACTGATAAATCAGCATATCTTATTATTTAGTTCAGTTTGAGGGTAGTACGCTTTTGACACGAGGCATGACAACCCTAAAAAACCCTACAAAGTGAAAAAAAATTAAAATTTAGAACACGGTTTTGATCGACTTTGGTAACGTTCATTGAACTTTCAAAATCAAGCGGAGACACAAAATTTTTAAATCTAAATTTAAATGAATTTTCTGAATTAAATGCAGAAATTTTACAAATTTATGCCTTTTATAAAGGAAACCCTCCAGAACGAATTTTTTTCACTGAAATATTAACGGAAGCTCAACTTTATGATTAAAAACAATTTTTATTCATTGAAAAACTTTAAAGATGGCCACATTTTTTTACATTTCTTCTTAAATTGAATAACCACAAGAGCTAAGAATCTTGACTTTCAATACTTTTTCGGTTGTAGTTCTTACTGACTTAAACCATTTTTTCCTAAATTTCAAAAAATATATATAAGCACTGAACACTGACCCATAGCTATATTTTTATGTAATTTGTGTTCAAATTGTTCCACAATAACTGAGATATATCTTCTTATATGAAACGTAAATATTGTACATATTTTTCGAATTGTTGTCGTACGTGAGGTTTATGTTTCATCTCTTCTTAATGACTCAGAAAATTTTCCTTCTCAAAAAATCAGTCCAGAGTGGTGGTAACTTTTTAACCTCAAAGCCAATATTTTTTTAGATAGAAAAAAAATATTGATCAAGGATTTATTAAGGGCTACTTAATTGTTAATTTTTCTAAAAACAGGTCAATTCCAAGTTTCTCATGTTTTTAAGCTTCTCTTGACTGTTGCTTTTAAACTATTTGTCAAACAATTTTATTAGTATGTGTTGTTAAGTTATCTTGTTTTAAAAAATTCAGCTCAAAAGTAGAAAAAAATTATTAACCATTAATTAACAAAAAATTATTTACAAAAAAAAAGGTTATCCATATAAAATTTAAACAATCAATGAAACATTGAATCTTAGCTCTAATCGTACTGTGAGAACAGAAGAACTGATACTGATTTGATTAAAAAAAATCAAATGAACAAAATATTGGCATGAAATGGCAACCCTCATTATGGGTGTGAAGAAGAAATGGTGAAACTTATCATCAGTTTCTACAATATTAAATTAAATAACACAAAATTTTTGAAAGTGAAACTGAAATACTGCTCTGCACATAAAAAAAAAGTGTCTAGAACGCACGGTTTGGCAATTTTCACTACTAGTTTTATAAAGTCTTCTTCGCTCAAAAACTGTTAAAAGTTTTAACATAAAAATTGCTAAAATGTATAGAACCCATTCCACGTGCCTGTCCACCACAAAGTCGTTTTTTATATTTCTGAACCGTTTCCATTCATAAAATAATTGTTCAATTATACATTAAACAATTTGAAAAATTAATTCATCAGTTTCGTTTTGTATCCGAAAAAAAAATTAATTCGACTTATGAAAGTGGAAAAACATAGAATTTAATAAATTCTTTTTTTTAACAAAAAATGTTCCCTTTTTTAAATTTTCCACAGAGCTTTCAAACCAAGTTGATTGTTATTAAAATTCTAATTCTCTTTGAACGTTTAAAGGACGCCGAAAAAAAAGAAAATACATACTTCTAGGTTAATAAATTGATGTGACACAACGCAAACTGTGTTGTAGAACAAATTGTTTGTTCGTTTTCAGTATTCGTATTTTTTTTGACTATCAAGCGCACCTGTTCGTGTTAAGGTGATTTGCTAATCAAGTCTTTTGAAAAGTCTTTTCAAAAGTCTCTTCTATTCAATCTTTTCAAATCTATTTTAGAGTCTTTTGAATTTTTTTTGAAAAGTCTTTTCAGGGACCATCTTTTCAAACGTTTAACCAAAAGTTTATCCAAAAACGTTTTCAAGATTCTTTTGAAAAGTAATTTCAACAATCCTTTTAAAAGCCTTTTAAAGAGTCTTTTTTACAGTCTTTTCAAGATTTTTTTCAAAAGTATTTTAATTTTTTTTTTTGGGATTTTAAACCAATTGGTTTATTCATCCCCACAAAGTATTTTCATGAGATTTTTCATGGCTTTTGAGGACTCTTCTCATGAGATTTTCCAAGGCTTTCCAAAAGCCTTTTCATAAAATTTTTCAAGGCTTTTCAAGAGCCGTTTCAACAGCCTTTTCAAGGGTCTTTTAAAGAGTTTTTTCAAGAATCTTTTCAAGAGTATGGCTATTTTATATAAGAAATCTGACAAAATCCGGATATTTGATTTCAAACTTGTCGACCAAAAATCCAGGCAAAGCCGGGCAAATATGGTCAATACCCAAGAATTACTCAACAAAAATGAAAGGAAAAAAAAACTTGAAAAAGCTTCTCATCATATCTCATCAGAAGAGATGGTATTTTAGGTTTCCAAAAAACCATTCATAATTATAAAAAAAAATTCTCCAAAATATTCGTTTCGTACGCAAAAAAAAATTTCAAAACACAATTGTTTTTTTTTTTTGTTTTATTTGGCAAATAAAGTCAATAATTCCGTGCAATATCTGGGCAACCGGGCAACCGGACCGGACTTTCTAAAGTTTTGTAACAAATATCCGGGTAACCCACATAAACGGATCTGGCGAGATAACCCTTGACTTATCGTCGCACAGGATGGCTTAAATTGTCAATATTTCAGCCACATAATCAGAGAAAATATCGGTACGCTCAATCTCCTCCTGTCCCATTTTCGTGCATAAATCTACTGCAATCTTGTTATAGAAATTTCTTAATCATAAATTTCAACACCTCCCCCCGGCTGTTTTACTGCCGAAAATAGCAATGCAAATTTTAGAAACGATTCATTAAAACCTAAACCAATTAACATGATGTTTTTGTAAGGAAATTTTTAAGGGAAATCAATAATTTTCAATAAAAAAACATTGGAATATATCGAAAGTTCGAAAACTTAGCTTTGGATTTTTTTCTAAATGGTTTTGTTCTTACAGTGAGTTTCTTGTAAAAAAAAACACCAATTCCAACCTGTACACCAGAAATAATTAAATAAAAAATCAAAAAAAAACTGCTTTGCATAGCAAATGAGTTAATTGATAAACCTTGGCAAAAAGGTTTCATGAGTTTATTGAAAGCTCCCGTAAGCAAAGCACGCAATTTAACAATATTTTTCAATTGATTCCGATTTCTTATTCTTAAACGTTTATAACATTTTTTACGAAATACTTAGCTTCTTCATATACTGGCAAAAAATGATGCTTAAGGGGGGGTGGTAGGGTCTAACGGTTAAAAAAAACACCATTATCACGATTTTTTTAGAGCTATCGTTCAAACAAATGTATCAAATTTTTTGCATTCAACAAAGAACATTTAATAATTTTTTCGTAGAAAAATATTGAAAAATGAGCCGGTGACGGAGCACTTTCGAGGATGCCTTTAAGAAAACAGGATTTGCGACTGAGTAGGCTGCGGCCGTGGATGACGAGTGTGATTTTTTTTCGCTGCGAATTTTAATCTCGGGAAAATATTTCATTTTTACATATTAATTGTTATTTGTGCTGAAAAACTGTTCGGAAATTGAATGCTTTGAGTTAGCATAGTATAGATTCTTGTTTGGTAGACGTTCTACATGCCTAATTTATTGCCAAAATTGGTGGATGATGTGTAGTGGCCGCTGTAACAACTGGAGCCGGTGCCGAAGCTGAAAGAAGATGTACTTCAACACAAGATACTTCCTGCTAATCATTCGTCAGATCAAACATTAGAAGAAGACTCGGATTACATCACAATTTCTATGAAGCTTTGACCAATTGGCTGAAGATACTATAAGGCTCCATCATTGCATACATTCAAATGGTACTTTGAAGAGGAAGGAAGGATGCGCTGAATTCGGTGAGATTGTTCAATTTATAGGAATTATATCATTATTATTATATTGATCATTGATCATCATATCATTATTATTATATTGACAAGTCCTACTTGCCATGTAGGATGCCCCATATCTAAAACCCTCCCCATTCCTTTCTGAAACAGCTTCATGGGTCGTATGAGTTCTCTGCACCTAAAGAGTTTATTTCGCTGTTTCAGAACTTTCCTATCATGATTACATTGACTTGCCACGGTGTGCATTATAGTACCTCACTGAAAATCAAAGCGGCACTTGAAATAAGTATTGAATCCAGATACTTATTTTGGCATCTCGTGTTGGCTCTGATTAACAGTTGTACTTTATGTATCAGCCAATGCAAGATGTGTGTAGTCATCCTCTGCTATGCTATGCTATGCTATGCTATGCCTTTAAGAAAACAGGATTTGCGGTGGACGCTGTATCTCAGCACAGAATTATCTGAAGTCAAAAAATCAGAGCAAAATATTTTTAATAGATGTTTTTGTGGACCCCAACGTTTTTATTTAACTTAAAAAAAAATGTGAAATTTTTGTGGCTGTTTGAAGTAAAAACTACGATTTTTCACGAAAAAGTCCGCCATTTTTTATCTGTAAAATCTCCCCAAAATAAGAAAAAACGTTGGGGTCTGGTATTTTATATATAGAAAATATGTTCCAACTTTGAAAAGAATCGATGAAGTAGTTTTCAAACGACGATGTCCACGGACTTTGAAAATGTGCTTTCGAGACAAACGCGTTTGAAGTTTCTGCTCTTGCATTCTTGCAGTTGCAGTATTAGATAGGAGGAGTTAAAGGCCTATAATTTCTACAGTTTTGCTTCAATTGACTTGAAAATTTGACACAACATCCGTGAAATGTTTTACAATAAGAAAATAAAAAAAGAATCGATTTTTTGAAAGTGTTAGACCCTAACACCCCCCCCCCCCTTTAGAAAAGGCATAATCAGTTATTAAAACAAACTTTATTTCGAGTTCATATGAATTACCTGGATTTCCATACGCAAAATTTTGACTAATCAGGAATCCACCAAATCGTCTCAAATTTTACACCGAGGTCCATAAATCTGGGCAATATGTCTAATAAAATTTTGTCAAAACACATAAATTACTCAAAAAAAATCTAGAAAAAAATTTGAAAAAAAATTAAAACCTTTCGACAAAATTTAAATTGTGTTTTAGGCTTCTTAAAAACCTTCCATGATTATTTTCATTAAAAAATTTTTTTAAATCGTTTTACACCACAATTTGTTTTTCTTTCGCTGTTTTCCAAAAGAAAGTGAATAAATCAGGGTAAAATCCGAGCACTTTTTTGATAAAATCCGGGCTACTGTTCCAAAATTTTGTATCAAATATCCTGGCAAACTTGGATAAAACTGGGCAATCTGGCGACCTTATTATTGTACATCCAATAATTTTTTACCAGGCCACACAACTTATACGCTTGATAAGAAGTGATAGTTCATTGATTACATGCATAAAAAAAAACTCGACTGGATATTTACATTGAAATAGTTATTTATGGAATATAGTTTTTCTGGTAAAATTTTAACACCTGAAAGTTATTGTAAAAATCATTCAAAAGTTTTCCAAATGATGTAACACTACGCTGAAATGGGTTATAGAGAACAGATGCCTGCTCATGTGCATACAGTTTTAATACACTTACTTATGAAAATATTGGATGAAATAAGTATTCTTTCTAATGTAGTCTGCCTCCTCCCTAAATTCAATTGGTTTTGAATTGAGAATTTCGAAGCATTTCATTCAAAATCTTTTTTTTTTCAATCTTCCATCTACATTATTTTTGTTTAAAAAAACAATTAGCTAGAATAACTGCAGAAATTGTGGTTGTAATCAAACATCATTAATTCAAAGTTTCCAAAAGCATTAAAATGTCATGAATTTAAAATCATTCAATTTGCGAACACCAGAGGATTATTTTTCATTATCTAACGGGTTTGCGCCGGTGGTCTTCAGATCTTCCCCAAAATTTAAAATTTGGTTCATTTTTACGATATAAAACTCATTTTTTGAAATTTCAAAAAAATTTATTTTCTGAGTTAGATTTGATTAAATTTTTGTTAATAAAATAAAATCATATTTAAATCTACATAACTCTGTTATTTTTTAACGGAAATTATAAAATAGCGCCTCAAATCGCATTGAAATATAATCTGCTTTTAAAATTCAATATTTTAAAAATTTTAGGTAATATAAACAATTGTAAATAAGGTTTAAATGGTGTCCTTGAAGAATAGAAAATTTTGATTTGAAATCTGAAAAACATAAATGTGTTTTTAAGTTGTTAAAATGAACCGAATTTCCAATTTCGGGGATGATTTAAAGACCCTCGGCGCAAATTATCAGATAATAAAAAAAAACTACTACTACTCCAATTCAATACCTTAAACCAATCTTGTGCGAAAATCGCATTTATTTTTTAACATTTAAGCTTATTTGTAGTGTAAGTCAGTTTATGCGATACTAAAATAAAGAACGCAATCCTTATAGCTTTATCAATTCAGTCTTTTTTAGTTAAGAAATTTGAATCTTCTTCTTATAAGTAAAAAAAATCAAACACTTGCAAAAAACCGCAAAAACTTCGCGGTCAATTATCTATTTGTTTTTCGTTTTTAGAGAACAAATGAATCCGATAAGATGATGTAATAGCAAGGTTCCGTAGATATTCAAAAACTTCAGGATAATGTCGAAAATGCAAGTAGGTACAATCTTCAGTTTAAAAATAATCTTTCAGTTATAATTAAACTCAGATTATAAAAAAAATATTCTAGGGGGATTATCATGTCCGAATCATTCCTTACTTAATTTTTTGATATTGGTGTTGATTTAATGACTAGAGCTCCTTCCTTCTTCCTACTGCAGAACATACAAAAATTCTGAATTTCCCTTGTTTTTTTTTAACAAAAATCTTTCCAAAAGGCTAAGGTCTATTAATAACAATATTTTGATCGAGGATCTGAATAAACCCCAGAGCAAAACATAAAAAAATCAAATCATAATGTTAGGGATCAATAAATGTTTTTCAGCCTAAAGTAGGCTTGCTGGATTGCCCGGTATTTTCCGGACATGCCCGGATATTTGATTCGGAATTAGCAAAAGGCCCGGTCCGGCCCAGTTGCCCAGATTTTTTTGAAAATTGCCAGGATTTATTCACTCTGTTTGCAAAAACAAACAAAAAACTTTAATTGATTTTTTGAAACTTTTGAGTTTCGCGTCCGAAAAATAAAATTTTTGAACTTTTATTTTTTAACTAAATTGCCATGAACGGTTTTCTAGTAGCCTTAAAATACGATTTAATATCTTGACGAAAAAAAATTTGATTTTTTTTATCTGCATTATTGTTGTATTACAGGGGGTTCAACAAAATTTGCCGGCATATTTCCCGGATTTTTTGTGGAACGTTTTGAAATAAAATTTTCGTGTTTTTCCAGGTTTTAAGTTAAATTTCAATCCCAATTTACTATCGTTAAATTACACTGAGGAGGAAATTTTTTGGTGCCTATGTTTTTAAAAGTGTTTTTAAAAAGTTTGGCGTCCGTTGATCGAATGTTTTTCTAAAAAAAATGTCTTTCATTTCTTCTTTTGGTGATATGGCAATGGAAAAAAGATTTCTTAATTCTTGGATAGCCACAATTTAGTCTTTTTGAATGAAAAATTTGAGATATAATTCGTGTTTCTTCGATCATCGAGGTTATATTGTTCAACGTGTAAAGTTGTCAGAAAATCATACAAAACTATGTCTGAAATTAATGTATACCTACTAAATCTTTTCTCTTCTTTAGAGAGCTTATACATCAGGCTTAATTTCAGTAAAAAAAAACTTAACACTGTTAAATAGGGTGTTGAAACTTCATAAACTCATAGTTCAGAATATTTGTATTTCTCTACATAAGTAATAAGTTACAAGAAGTTCACGGAGTTTGTTAGTATGCCACCATAGATCACAAATGACTCACAGGGACAAACATCGCGTATTTCGATGTCCATATACACAGTTGGTCCAATTAAATTAGATTAATGTGATGCTCCCCACCCGACTGAATCAACATTGTAACGGATTTATGTAAAGGTTTACTCACGTGCCAGGGTGCAAGAGTTGCAAGCTCAGTTGACCATCACCACCCCGGGGTCAACTGTCTCTGATTGAATCAGAGGAATATATCTACTACAAAACGGTTTGAATGTCGTGTTGCACGTACGGTTCTGGACTTTTAACTTTTGTTGATTTAAACACTTCGAAGTGTGAGTCAAACATGATTCCATTGTTGGTTTGATTTTTTTATAATTGTAAAGAAAATCTTTCTCAAGACTTCTATTTTATCACTTCTATTTGATTCCGGTCAAAATGTGCCCATTAAACTGATTGGCCCGATAGTGTCGATTACTTTTCACTGCCAGGGTATAAATCATTTTTATGCAGACTTTACACCAACACAAAACCTCCGAAAGAATTCGCTCCTTTTTAATGATTAATTAAAACTCGCCCCCATTCATCGGTTTCGTCCCCCGTCGGTAGTCTTTCTCCTACGGCCGTCCTCTGCCATTATTGATGGTGGTGACTTTGCCATCGATCCGGAAGGAGGAATCAATTTCCGCTTCCGGTTCAGTAGCAAACATTCCGAAAGTAATTTCCATAATATTCTGACCATTTGAATTAAGTGAAATAGGGCCCAGGGTTTGTGGTTTACTGTTTTTTTTCTCGCTCTCGAGGAGGGCCAAGGAATTTTCGCTTGGTGAAAACTTTGGGGGCGTTTTTTTCTCGAACGAAGAATGCCAACTGACTCCTTCCTTTCGGGGCAGCCAAATTCCGTAAATTTTCCTTTGAAGCCGGCAGCCAGCATCAGTAAGTGTAATTTTATCGCCCGCTCTTCGAAACGGAAATGGCAGCCCATGGTTGTTTGCGAATCTGGGTGTGAGTGTTTTTCTTACGACCTAGCTGACTGTCCAAGGAAGTCAAAATTCCGAAAAACATATTTACGGCAATGGTTATGGCCTTTTAGCAGTTGGAGCAGTTAAGGGCGTCAGCTTCAGCATCAGAGGCAGTCAGAAGCACGGCCACGCAGTTATGACTTTCCATTCCGAAGAGATTTCGCCGCAAAAACCTATTCCGACCGCAACGCATTTAACGAGAAATGGCCCGGGTAAGTCTTCTCAGTTTTCCCAGAGCTGCCAGAGAGAGTAGCGATTTCTCACAACTGCCAGGCCGATTTTATTATCATTCTGATGCCACCGATATTATCATCACAAGGCGACGATGATTTTGCCTCGAAATTGCAATAACCATTGGCGCTTTTCCGCCCCGATTTCAGCCTGCAATCATCCCCCCTTACCAGCCCCCTACAGAGTGTGGTAGAATTTCAAACCATCGCCGTTTCATCCCGCAAAAACAAAAAATCGGCACCAAAACTTGAACGCAGAGTCAGTTATTCGACAGCCCGACCGGAACGGAACCTTTGAAGTGGTGTTGATTTCCGCTTTTTCCCACACCCGGCCCAACTAGGGATACCATATCCCGTGACACAGAAAAGAGTACATTGAGATAATTTACCCAAAAAGTCAGGAAAAACGTCCATATATTATCGAGCTTCGCGCCCGGATGGTATGCAAAATTATGTACAGTAGAACCCCGCTTACCCGAGGTAGTCGGGGGAGGGACCACCTCGGATAAGTGAAACCTAGGATTAAACGAAATACAATGACAAACCCTTTTGCTCTGGTATGGCATATCATCCAGGTGCGAAGGTCGGTTCTTACATGGATTTTATTTTTCATTTTAATCGACATTTGCGGCAAGTTAAGATTTAAAACTTAACAATGTATCGCGATGATAAAAAACATTTTTATACGGATTTTGGATGAAAACTGTGGCTCTGATGAGCGGAGTTCTGCTGTACATATTTCGTGCTCTCTGAGATGGTACCGAAATATTCCATTTTAATCAACTATGTACTGTTAATGTCTTGGAGGTTATGTGACTTACATGACAATTATGAACTTTCTTTTAAAATATTGTTGTACTTTACCTAGATTTTGTGCATATTGATTACTGGTTGCATACTCATTGTTTATAGCGGCTTAAAATGCATGTTTATTTAAAAAAAAAAGTTAGATAAAGTAATTTGTTGTAAGTTGTATTTCTTCCGTTGTTTTTGTATAAGATGTGGATCAACTTCATAAAATGGAAGGAATTCATTAGTTTTTCTTATCAAATGTCTTTCAACAAAAAAAAAAGAGTACATTTGGTAAAATTTCACAAAAAGAAGAGTACGCTCATTTTTTGATCGAAAAAGAGTACATGTACTCTTAAAAGAGTACGTATGGTAACCCTAGGCCCAACCCAGCCAGAGAGAGATTTTAAAATGGATGTTCGAAAACCGGCGAAAGTCATCGCAAAACCGTTGCGGTTGACTAAAAGTGAAATACAACACCCGAAACATTGTATCGGATTTTCGGCATGCAAATTGTTACCTTCCCTGAGTTGGAAGTACCATCCCTTTTTTCCATTCACTTCCTCAGTCAGATTCTTAATCGGAGGAATTGTCGCCACTCCACACCTCGAAAGTTTAAAGCTTAATCGTCTTTCCCGGTCAACTCCCAACGACTAACGATGGGAGCCTCTCTGTTTTCTGGAAATAATCTGGAATCGCACCGCATCACACCGGAAACGTGATGATTTTAATCCTCTGAACTTTGATTACCGCAACTTGGGGGCGGCGGCTAAACGTTGAAATCCGTCACGCGGTAGTTATTACCGGATGAAGGGCAGTTCACCCGTGTCGGAAAATGATTTCAGCGCACCAAACTTTTGAGCCGTGCGGTAATTGTGCAAAAGGGCGAGAATCAGTTATCAACAATCGGTTGGGAGTTTTCTTCTTGAAATTCTGGATCTTTTTCCTAAGATCTTTTATTTATTGGTTTTCTTCAAAGCTTTCGAAATGTGTTTCATTGTTTCTAAAAGATTGTTCTTTTGATAAATTATGTTTTTTTTATTCCAAATAAAAATAGAAAAAAAAGACCAGAGTCCAGAATCCAAATCCAAAGTTTCGAAGCAAAATCTAGATCCAAAGTCCTGACTCAAGAATCAAGATTCATCAAACATAAACCCAGAATCAAGATACAAAACCCAGATCCAGAATCAAGATTTATATTCCAGATTACAATCTGAATTTAAAATTCGGATATACAATTTATATCAAGAAACCAGATCCAGAATACAGATAAGGAACCAGAATACAGATAAGGAACCAGAATCCAGATCCAAAATCCATATCCAAAATCCAGAATCAAGATTAAGAACAAGAATCTAGATCTAAATCCAGAATCCAAATCCAGAATCCGGATAAAGAATCCAGATCCAGAATCTAGATACGGAATCCAGGTTCAGAATTCAGATCCAGAATCCAGATCCAGAATCCAGAATCCAGATCCTGAATCCAGATCTAGAATCCAGATCAAGGATGAAGATCCAGAATCCAAATCCAGAATCCATATTCCAGAATAAAGGTCCAGAATTCAAATCCAGCATTTAGATCCAAAATCCAGATCCAGAATTCTGATCCAGAATTTAGATCAAGAATCCAGATCCAGATTCCAGATCAAGAATCCATATCCAGAATCCAGATAAAGATTCCAGATCCAGAATCTAGATACAGAATCCAGGTTCATAATTCCGTTCCAGAATCCAGATCAAGAATCCAAATCCTGAATCCAGATCCTGATCAAAAATTCAGAACCAAAATCCAGAATCCAGACCCAGAATCAAGAGTCCAGATCCTTCACCTAGATCCAGAATCCACATCCAGATTCCAGATCAAGAATCCATATACAGAAACCAAATCCAGAATCCAAATCCATATTCCAGAATCCAGATCCAGAATCCAGATCCAGAATCCAGATCCAGAATCCAGATCCAGAATCCAGATCCAGAATCCAGATCCAGAATCCAGATCCAGAATCTAGATACAGAATCCAGGTTCAGGATCCAGATTCCAGATCCAGAATCCAGATCCAAAATTCAGATCCAGAATTCAGATCCAGAATCCAGATCCAGAATCCATAATCAGAATCCAGAATCCAGATTCCTTATTCAGAATCCAGAATCCATATCAAGAATCCAGATCCAGAATCCAGATCCAGAATCCAGATCCAGTATCCAGATCCAGATTCCAGATCCAGAATCCAGATAAAGAATCCAACTCCAGAATCCAGATCCCGAATTCAGTTCCAGAATTCAGATCCAGAATCCAGATTTCTAATGAAGATTTAGAATCCAGAATACAGAATCCCAAAACCAGGAAATAGAATCAAGATTCCAACATCCAGATCCAGAATCCAAAATCCAGAATCCAGATCCAGAATCCAGATCCAGAATCCAGATCCAGAATCCAGATCCCGAATCCAGATCCCGAATCCAGATCCAGATTCCAGATCCACAATCCAGAATCAACATCTCGAACCCAGAATCCAGATCATGAATACAGATCTAGAATCCAGATCCTGGATGAAGATCGAGAATCCAAATCCAGAATCCATATTCCAGAATACTGGTCCAGAATTCAAATTAAGAATCCAGAATCCAAAATATAGATCCAAAATCCAGATCCAGAATTTAGATCAAGAATCCAGATCCATCATCGAGATCCAGAATCCAGATCCAGATTCCAGATCAAGAATCCATATCCAGCAACCAAATCCAGAATTCAAAACCATACACGCTCGAAATTAATTAACCAATTATCGTTAAAAAGTAACCATTTTCACACCTTTCCGCGTTAAGTCATTTTTTGACTTTTTCCAAAGAAGTCATTTTTTGACTTCTCTTGAGAAGTGAGAATGTGGTTACTTTTTAACCGCAGGGAATTTTTCGTAGAAGTAGAAATATGGTTATTTATCAACCAAAACGCCATATGGAGAAAGAGGAAAGTGGTGATTTTTCTTGATTTAAAAAAGGATGATAAAATAATTCAAAGAAGTTCTCGTTTTTATTTAATTTATTTATTTAAATACTAGCAATAATTATGTTTGCCTTGATTGATACCAGGAATCATTTTGTCTTTCGTCTGGATCGGTCTAATTTTGCAATGCTCTTTTCACAGAAGGATGAGAAGTACTTTTAGAAACTTAGCTTGATATACCCGAATTTAAGGCTCAATTGCTCAATACACCTTAATTGTTTCAAGCTTAATGTTTTCCCCGTGCCCTTCGCAATCGGTTAAATTACGAGTACCTAGCATTCTTGCATTTTCCGTTCCATAGCCTTTTAAAATTTTAAACAACTGTTCCGAACTGCACCTGAGCCATCCTCGAAAGTTTGCAAAAATTAATGGTTTAGCCAATGACCTAAATCTGATGTCATTACTATCTGGATGGATATTCATAATTTGGTTGAATTGGGATATGTCCATCACGCTGGAATTTGAAATACAGTTATTAGAAAATAAGTAATGAAAACTGTCAACTTTGTTCGCTTTACCAGATGAACTGATCCTCAAGACAACAACTTCTTTCCCAGAAAAAAAGTTTTCTGGGTTGGAATCCTGAATCGAATTCTGATGGACAGAGATCATTCTGATGTCACATTAGCATAATTAGCTTGTCGACCTGTTTAGCCTCAGTCTGGTGCTGCTGCTGGTGCCTTCATTTGCTGCAAATTAAGCCCGAAATATAAGAAAAATTGCAAATTCCTGGCAACAAAAAAAAAGAAAAATTACATTAATTTCCTTCAAAAATATAATATCAGCAAAGGTCTCATCGGAGAGTCCGACGGGATCTTAGTAGAAGATTTTTAAGCGTTTAAAACTTATATGAAAAGAAACTTCTGTTTATTTAAAAAGAAATGAAAAAAAAAACTTACAATTACCCTGCATTGTGATCCTTAAATCCTTTCAGAAAAATCCACCTTGTTATAGTTCCATTAAGAGTCGGATAAAACTTCCTCGGACCACCGGAACTACTTAATTTTCATTAGGAAGGGGGCCATATCGCTTCCTTTGGCGTTCTTCAAAAAATCGTTCATCCAAACAATGGGGAAACAGTTGGCCACTACGGAAGTTATGAAAAGTTCGGACAGTCCGGCTCAGGATTTTCGACAGCTTATTGACAACACTCTTCGTCTGGTGGTAAAAAAAACCGCGGACAATAATATGACCATTGATGTTTGCTTGTAGCCCCAATCAGTGGACTTAATCCCTGGTACAGACGCGTCGATCGGGGTTTCATCTCCTGTATTGATTGTAGCCTGCCAATCGTAATAGATACCAGCTGTAATCAAAAATTAATTTTTAGTATCGTATCACTACTAATTACTGCTGGAAAATATCGCGGCTTAATGCTACTGGGACATATAACTAATACCATTTTCTGGAAGATAAAGAATCTGGAAATAGCTTAGCTCGAGGAAAAAAAAACTTCCAGCAGAAGCCGCATCAGTCTCCAGCAGTATTTTAATTTTAACAAACCTACCTTTCAACAGCAGACGGGTTTCCCGATTGGCCGCTTTATCTTTTTCACTTTAATTCTAATCTCGAGGCCAAACAAATCGAATTTTAACGTGCAAAAATGGTGAAAACGAGAGCGCTTCTCAAATCACAATCTTCAAAATGGCGGTAAAATACAAGCTCATTCAAACATTTAGAAATTTTAACCATTTTTTTGGATTTGGCTATCAAACTTTCAAAATGGTTAAAATTGTTATGAAAAATATCGTTAAAAAGTAACCATATTCGCAGTTTCACAGCGAAAACCATAAAATGGTTACTTTTTAAACAAAAATGGTTAATAAAACATGAGCGTGTAATCCAGATCTACATCCAGATAAAGAATCCAGATCCAGAATATAGATACAGAATCCATGTTCAGAATTCAGATACCAAATCAAGAATCCAGATCCAGAATCCAGATCCTGATCCAAAATCCAGAAACAGAATCCAGAATCCAGAATCCAGATCCAAATCCAGAATCCAGAACCAAAATCCAGAATCCACATCTAGAATCCAGATCCAGAATCCATAATCAGAATCCAGAATCCAGATTCCTTATCCAGAATCCAGAATCCAAATCCAGAATCCAGATCCAGAATCCAGATTTCTAATGTAGATTAAGAATAAATAATACAGAATCCAGAAACCAGGAACCAGAATCAAGAATCCCAAATCTAGATCCAGAATTCAAAATCCAGAATCCAGATCCAGAATCCAGATCCAGAATCCAGATCCAGGATCCAAATCCAAAATCCAGATCCCGAGTCCAGATTCAGATACACAATCCAGATGCACAATCCAGAATCCAGATCCAGAATTCAGAATTCAGATTTAGAATCCAGAATCCAGATCCAGAGTCTTTAATCCAGATCCATTTTTGAAATTCAGGTTTCAGTTGGAGAATCCAAATCCAGAATCCAGATCCAGAATTCAGATTGAGAATTCAGATCCAAAATACAGATCCAGAATCCAGATCCAGATCCAGAATCCAGATACAGAACCCCGATTTAGATTTCAAATTCACAATTCAGATCGTTAATCCAGATCCAGAATCCAGAATTCAAATTCAAAAAATCTAGTCCCAGAATTCAGATCCAGAATTCTTTTTTTTTTAAGATAAGTTAACCACCGTTAATTAAGTTTTGTAAATTATTTTTCGGCATATCGGTGAAATGGATATTCTTGGAGAAAGAATATCAGAAATGAAATTGATGAAGATGGATAGAAAAGTGAAAAGAAAATTTACAGAATTCAGAATCCATGGGCAGAATCCAAGTTCAGAATCCAGATCCAGAATACAAACCCAGAATCCAAATCCAGATCAAGAACTCAAAATCCAGAATCTAGATCGCGAATTTATATCTAGTATCCAGAATCCAGATCCACGATGCAGATCCAGAATCCAGTTTCAGAATCCAGATCCAGAATCCAGATCCAGAATCTAGATCCAGAATCCAGATCCAAAATCCAGATCCAGAATCCAGATCCCGATTCCAAATCCAGATTCCAGATCCAGAATTCAGAATGAGGATCCAGAATCCAGGTCCAAAATCTAGATCCGGATTCAGATCTTAAATCTAGGTGCAGAGTTCAGAAAACAGTATCCAAAATGTTTAATCGAAAATCCAGATCCAAGATACAGAATCTTGAATGCAGGTCAAGAATCTAGATACAACCCTATGGTCAAAACCAAGATCCAGATCCATAATCCAGATGCAGAATCCAGATCCAGAATACAGATCCAGAATCCAGATTTAGAATCCAGATTCAGAATCCAGATTCAGAATCCAGATTCAGAATCCAGATTCAGAATCCAGATTCAG
Source organism: Uranotaenia lowii (assembly GCF_029784155.1). Lineage (NCBI taxonomy): Eukaryota > Metazoa > Arthropoda > Insecta > Diptera > Culicidae > Uranotaenia > Uranotaenia lowii. The sequence continues at coordinate 388,435,297 of NC_073692.1, forward strand.
AATCCAGATCCTGAATTCAGAATCCAGATCCAGAATTGAGATCCAGAATCCTGATTAAGAATCCAGTTTTATATTCCATATCCAGAGTCCAGATTATCTATCAAGATATAGATTCCAGATTGTTAATATAGACGCAAGATTTAGATCAAAAATTACATTCAGAATCCAGCTTCTGAATCTAGTTGTGGAATCCATTTTCAGAGTTCAGATCCTCATTCCACAGTCTGAATCTAAATTCAGAAGATTTTGAATCCGGAATCAAGATCCGTTATTGAAATAGAGGATGCAGAATCCAAATATAGGATCCAGAATCTAGACTTATGATCCAGAATTGGAATTTAAAGCTCAATGGCCAACATTCTCAATGCGGAAATGAAATTCAGATTTCTAATGTCTTTTTCAAAATCCAGAACTAAAAATTTTAAAATAAAAATTCTGAATTCAGAATAAGTATTTTTATACGGAATTTTCTTTCATTCAAAATTTGAGAACTCGATCCTGAATTGATCCAAAAGAAGTGTTTGTTCTTAATTTTATGTTTTGTGCTTCATGCAAATCAAAATTTTGTTTTTTTTTTGTAATACCCAATCTATTCAACTTTCGAATGCTTGAGTCCATTCGTTTGCAAATTCGTCCCGTTTCCCAAACACTCAATTGGGTCCAAATCTTAGCGAAAGCTTTTACCAGAGGAAAAATTGAGAGCCGAAAAGAAAAAAAATTAAACCGAAACGAAGTATTCAAATCAGAAGGTAGTCTTTCAAAAGTGGATACCCGGCTACCTAGAATAATCTTGTACACGAGCGAAAAAAATACTGGAATGAAATGGAAATCTATTACTAAAAGAAATGAAAGAAGGAAAAATTCTCCCCTTAAGCGAAATTGAACAGTATAAAGCACGAGAAACACACAGTCCATTTACGGGGGACATTCCACAAAGCACACCGGGATGTTGTTCCAGACTTCCAGACGCCGGGAGATCGGTTGATGGGTGCTAGAAGGTGGTTGGTTGAGGGGTTTCGTCCATAATGAGCAAAACGACACTTCAGCAGATCCCTTTAAACCATCATCATCCCCCCTTACTTACTCATTGGCTGACTGACTGGAGCTGGAACGACACAACTGGTCCGGGTAGGGGGGGATGAACAGACAAGGATTTGAAACAGGTAGCTTCCAACTACCTTAGGAAGGTAGGAAAATTGGTAGCTACTAGTCTGCTTTACAGCAGTGAGTGATTTTCAAAAGATGATTGCACCAAAGTCCAGGTTTGTTCGTTCTGTTCTGTCGTTTCTTGCTGCTGAACTTCGTTTTGTATAGGGGTTTGAATGAGACAGTCGACTCATTCTCTTGCTTCATCAGCTAATAAACTCACCGACCGAACTCACTCATAGGAAAATTTGCCCGAAAGCTTCTGGGATTGGGTTTTTGGCGATGGATGGCTGCCGGCAAAAGTTAGGTGGGGATGATGATGGGTCGAAAATTTGCTAGCACCGAGCGAGCGCTTTCAAAAGATTCCTGCTTTTGGCTGGTCGAATTCTTGGTTTCCTTTTGCTTTCGTTGTGTCTTCTTGGTGTGTGTCCTGATCTCTGATATCGGGCTCCTTTCAGGGACGACGAAATGAGTGCTGTAACGACGGAATGATGATAAAACAAGCATGGATGCGCTACTTCCGAAGACGCTGCCGGGGCTTTGAGGGCGAGGGCGAGGGAATGTTGGTAGACAAGAGGTTATGGCAGCTCATTCCAGGAGGTAAATATTTACACAAAATGAAGTGAAAAATGAGATTTTTTCCCCATCCGAGAGTGTATGGTGGAGCATTTCGCAACGTCTCGGAGCTTTGGAAATGCGTTTTTTTTTCTCATCTTGCTTACTGCCTTTGTCGGCTGATCTTCGAAGCTACCGCTGGCTGACTGGCTGGGCGAAACGATATTCTTGCTTGAAAGTTATTCAGCCCCTTGCAATGTTCTTGTTTGTGTGTGTTAAGCGGTTGTCTTCTGTTTGTGTTTATTTTAGATGTCTAAAGTCGTCTCGAATGAACGCTCGGAAAATTATCTGCATTGCTGGTGTTACCATGTAACAAAAGATAGGAACCTTTGAATGCTGAAAACGCAAAAAATGAGGTTCAATTTGGGGAAAAAATTACACTTCCAGAATTGCCACTGCAGTAACATTTTATTGGAAAAATGGTTCAGCACATTGAAAACGAAAAATTCGGATATCTCTAGAAGACTTTAAATCATCTTATGACTCTAAAAAAATGCACCCAATAGTAGACTATTTTAATTAAAAAGTTCTTTCCAAAGTATTAGCCTACTTTCAGGCGCAACGAGATAAGAAGCCTTTCCGGCTTGAAAAGATATGATTCCTTGACTCAGTCTTCCAGCACAAGCAACCTAAAGGGCTCCGGAAGAAAGCTAGTGTTTGTCTATCTCGGCTGAAGACAAGCAGAAACCCCCTTTGAGCCGGAAGAACGTGATCGACACACACGTCACTGAGAACCGGGGGAAACAACCATCTTTTGCTTTTAGGCCCGGAAGCACAAGAAGGTAATTGTCAAGTGTACCGAGTGTTCTAGTTTCTTGTGACTCTGTACCACTTGAGAATATATACATGCTCTCTGAAGCAGCATAATTGCCACTTAACGTTTGCCGAGCTGGAGCGATATCTATTTTCACCCTCTTCTGGAAGTTTTTTCCTCTTCCTAGTAGGTAGTTTTCGAATTTATGACCTTTATAAGAAAGGAGAATTTTTCCTAGAGATGAGCTTAACAAATGTCACATCTCCGTTCGGAAACAAACTAATATTGGGCTTCCAGTATCTGAAAGGTTGAATTATTCAACAGTCTGACGACCTGTCAAAAAAAAAACAAGTAGAAGCCAATCTTTTCGATTTGGCATATTCTTCGACAAAATCCCCGTCTATCCTTTTCCCTAAGAAAAAAAAATCTCAATCGAACAGGTGTACTTCTCACATTGACTCTGCATTGATTAGCACCGGATCCTTTAGGAATATTTTTTTCCGGATTGATTCGATTTATAAACCTTTTTTCTGGAAATACTTTCCTTTTGCGGAGATCTTATTGAATGCTGCAACCCAACAACTGTGTCAGAATTTTCAGAAACATTTTATGGATCGTTTTACGCCACTCTGTGACACAAATGTTCAATCGTTGAATCTCTCGAAGAAACTATGATTCAATTCAACGGAGTGACATTTTACAAAGAGATATGTTTTGTGAAAGATAATTTTAAGAAGTTTTTATCCTCATATTGGTCTCAAAGTGTTTCATTTTTTTTTTTTGGCAAAAATGCAGCTTTTTGGAAAATTTTTAAATCCAGTGAGCTTTCAAGCTGTGATTAGTTTTTTTTTAGAAATATAGCACTTTTTGAATAACTTTTGTCGAACATTGATACTACGTGATTCGTGGTTTGAGTCAAGACAATAACATTGCAAAAATACAATTCCAACATTTTTGTTCAAAGATTCCTTGGATTTTTTGGGGGTAGTCCAGAACAATGTTGATAGTATAAAAGAATAATTTTTGGAGTTTCCAAAATAATTGCTGGTATATGAAGCAGTTAATTACACAAAAACATACAATAGCATTAAAAAAAAATTAAATCGCATGAAGCAATTCATTTCTTTTTTGCAAATTGGACAAGCTGCCTTTTCTTTCTCGGTTAATATTTTTTCAAGAAATTTTCACACAATCAAGTTTAACCAGGGCAGTAGGAATAACTACCTCCAGGGGAGGTTTTGGTGACGATTATCAGATTATTCGGGTTAAATTTTTTATATTAAAAGTTATTCATTTAAAATTAATATGAATATTCTCAACGAAGTGTGTATTTTAAGCTTTGCATAGCTCATCTTTTCTATGACCTCTCTAGCAATGAGAGAGAGAGTAAGGAGAGAGAAGGAAAGGCTGTCAGTTCAGCCTCTGTCGGTTTGAAGCTAGGATAAGGCATTGGAATTAAACTACTTGTTCTTAAACCGCCAAGAAAGCCAATCATTATTTCGCCAGCTTTGTCTACGATATTTGTAACGGAAAGTTTTATGTAGTGGATAATAGATTATCGGTTGCTGCCGAAAATCAACCCGTTCAAGAATTTTAAAATTCGAATTTCGAAACAACGAGCCTGATCCTACATTCTATTTTCGAAATAAGTCCTTCAAGTTTCCAGTTCTTTTGAAGCTTGAAAAAATCAATAAGGGATCTAGAAGGCCTCATTTTAAAAGAAAACATTGGTGATAATGTGTAAAACAGTAAGGAAGAAACGTATAAGATATAGTTTGGGGTTCAAATTAGATTCATTTTCTGCTCAAAAACTCGATAAATTCAGATTTAAGTTCAAATCTTTGTTTTTAAAGTACCCTCAATATGAATAATGTTTAAAACAAATCATTAAACTGTACTTCCAGCTGAACCTGAAGATTCCGTATTAGTGTTATGACTGTTATGAAGGCGATCCGTGGTCAAAGCCACATAAATTAAAAGAGCCAATTTTAATGACATTACGATTGTTTTAAAGGCATTTTGGCCTACTCAAAATTCTTAGCCTTAAACAAACCCACACTTCCCCGATTTAGCGTGTACTCGCTGGAGGGACCCTTTCCTTCCCGAGCTTCACCTGTCTCGCTTTCGCCATTAGTTCGGAGCGCCGATTGAATGGAACGGCTGGTGCTGTTTTTCGGCTTGTCGCTCTTCGTCTGGAGCGTCTCTTGGATGGCCCTACTGCCAGCGCCTCGATGATCGGCCGTCCTACGCCTGTGGCGCCTCTTTGAGGCGCTACTGGAGCCAACGGCTCATTAACCAGCCGTCCTACGTCTGTGGTGGCATTTTGAAGCACTACATGTACCTCTGCTTCGATTGTCGGCCGCTCTGTGCCTGGGATGCCGATTTGATGGCACGTTGTGAGCCTCAGCTTCGATTGTCGGTCGCCCTACGCCTGAGGCACCGATTTGGAAGCACTGTTGGTGCCCTCGCCTCGTTCATCAGCCGCCCTTTGCCAGGGGCTCCGATTAGATGGCACTATTGGTGCCTCAGCCTTCGATAGTCAGCCGCCCTGGAGGCTGGGGCCGATTGGATAGCACTATTGATGCCTCTGCCTTCGATGGTCAGCCGCCCTGCAGCCTGGGGCGCCGATTGGATGGCACTTTTGGTGCCTCTGCCTTTGATAGTCAGCCGCCCTTCGCCTGGAGTACCGATTTTATGGCAGTATTGGTGCCTCCTCCGTTAGTCGTCAGCCGCCCTTCGCCAGGGGCGCCGATTGGATTGCACTTTCGGTGCCAATGCCTTCGGTCGTCGACCGCCCTACGCCTGTGGCGCCTCCTGAGACTACCAGGGGGCTGCTGAAAGGGCGGGAAAGATCAAATAATCAATCTCAAGAGTGGATTCTTATGCTACTTACGCAAGAGTGAGGCCTACTCGGAAGTTCCTTTCGGCGAACCTCCTCAGAACTGGGCTCATTTGGTCGTTCATTTTCCTAGAGAGCGTTCGAGTGGAAACCAAGAAATCAGACCTGTCGAATTCCTAAGCTGATGGCAGACCGCTTGGTTGGCTTATCGGGTCAAACGACAACGAACGGCAATTTGAGCGGATTGCTTGTTTCTGCAGGGTTCGGAATGGTGTTAAAAATTTTGCGATTCCCGCTATGGGTTTATCGTTCCTGTGGCCTTCGGCAATGATGGTAAACGTCACAACTTCACTCCGGAACGCAACCGGTGAAAACCCGCCTTTCTATGCGTCAGTTGTGGCCAATTTCCGGGCACGTCAATTTTCCACGACCGCGAAACGCCTAAACTTGCAACAAAATGGCGTTTCTTTTTCGCGTGGACGATTTTGACAGCTTCCATACACGCTTCGTTAAGTTTCCTCAGAATTTGGTGCTTTTATCTCGAAACTGCACGCTTGCTGCGTTTAATCCTATTTTGGTTTCAATTTAGCATCACGCTTATTTTAATCAGTATGGGAATGAATTTTTTGTGTTACAAATGCCAATTGCGCGTATCGTATTTTCATTTTAAGACAAATTATTTATATATAAACCTAACAGCAACATTAGTTACCTTATCAACAAAAAATTATTATCAATAATTTATTGAACTGATAAAATTCTTTGAAAATAAATCAAATAAAAATTCAGGGTTTTCAAAGAATGCAATTTTGAAAACAGATTCAAATTTTATTTTATAAAAGTGGGTTTTACCTGTTTTATGATTTTTTGGCAATTATAAATTTTAATTCCAAATCTGAATTCCACATTTTGACCTTAACAAAAAGTCTGAATTCCCAATTTGAAAGCGATTTCAGAACATGAATTTAAAAAAAAAAATTCTCAAAAATATCGTCAAAAAGGGCATTTTATGACAATTTCTGAACCAGAATTATCTATTTGAATTATGAATCTTTGATTTTCTTTATTCTTTTCTAAAATTTTTGACTCGTCATCTAACTCGTAAATCTGAATAACAATTCCAAATGTTGAAACTCTGATATTTCAATTCTTGATCTCCGTCATGGAACATTTTTAAGTTTCAATTCTGCATAAGAATTAAAAGAAAAAAAATTCAAAGCCGAATCTTACGAATTACAAACCATTTTTAAGAATAGGATTTGAAATTTTCAATATCTACTTTTAATATTCCGGTATGATGAGTTTTGAACATGGAGAATGAAATTAATTTAAATTCCATACGCAAAACCAAGGTTCGAATCAGAATTTTGTCCCAATGATGAACCAAACTGAAAATAAAGAATTATAAACTGGAGACAGATTTCAGAATCCGATCGTAGGAATTTCGATTTTTTTTTAATTTGAAACCAGAACATCGGAATCGATTAAAGTACAAGCATATCAGATATTTTTCGCACTAATCCGAAAAATACGAGCTATTTTATCTTAAAACCTTAAAAATTCCAGGCATTCAATTTCAAAGTTTACAACGCACTTAAGCCGAACAAATACGAGCTAGTTCTTCAATTTAAATCAGATGAAAAAACACAAAAATTGCTTTGTTTTCATCAAAACACATCGGCCAGTATATTTGGTTAAAATTTACACAAAATATTGTTTTGAATGCAAATTACATAATTGTGATCATGCTATTTGAATTGATCTTTGATTTAGAAATAGAGTGAAAACGTTCGGTCAAAATCCGGGCAATCTGGCAACCTTAGTGAGTCTAATCTTGCTATTGGAAATCTTATTATTCGAATAAAATTCGATATTTGGGACTAAGGACTGCACTCAAAATTCATGCACCAACTTCTAGATAGCGTTAATTTAACTTTAGATAAGTCTTGAAGTATCTACCAACAAGTGAGACATTTTTTTTTTGAAAAACTACAGTAAAATTGTGTATGGCCATAGTTCTGTGACGAGATTGTTACTCAGTAGGCTGGAACAAATATCAAATTCTTCTTTTGTCACCCCCCCCCCCTTCGAAATTTCTAAAAAAACCGAAGGGGGGAATAAATAAAGTTTTAAGTATTTTATCTAAATTTCGAAAAAAAAAGTTAAAATATCCGAAAGATTACAAGACTAAAAAACAAATTTTGGAAGATGGAAGTTATTTCACCTCTTGAATTCTTATTTTTATTGAATTTTCCGATAAAAAATTACTTGATTTATAGGTTTTGTGCAATGATATAGTATGTAATTTGGTTGTATACAAGCTTTCGTGCAATTTATTCCAATTTATTTGTTTTCCGCATTATTTTTTATCATCCCCCCCCCCCTCGCGATGTTGCAACTCTAAGTGACAAAAGAAGGATTCGAAATTTGATCTGGCCTTATTCATTTTAGTCGTTTATCAAAGTTTGAGGAATAATTTAAAAAATTTTTGTTTAGAGAAAAACATTTTGTTTGGCCCTGTTCCTCCATTGAAATATTGAATCAAGTTTTTACCACTTCAAAATATTTTTGGTTTAAAGTTTTGAGTTTAGCATAGCATAGCATAGCATAGCATAGGGTGACTACACACATCTAGCATTGGCTGATACACGAGCTACAACTAATAATCAAGCCCAACACAAGATGCCAAAATGAGTACCTGGATTCAATACCCATTTCAAGTGTTGTTATTGAGAATCAGTGTGGTACCACAATGCACACCGTGGCAAGTCAATGCAATCATATAGGGATAGTCTGAACAGCTAAATGAACTTTTCAGGTGCAGAGAACTCATTCGACCCTACATATAAAGATGCTGTTTCAGACAGGAAAGGGAAAGGTTATTCGTTTTGTTGGAAAATCCCACTTGGCAGATAGGATTGATGAATATGGAAAAGTGATGTAGTTTAAACTTACAAAAGTATTCAACACTTCTTCGAAATTAACCTAAATTAAATGGACAGATCTCACCATAAAACGACCATTACTGCACCAAATGGGACTGCGATACCTCCGGAGGAAACTTGTAAGCGATTAACTGCTGCCGAATCTGCCATGATTTTGAATTAAGCTTCTCCGGAAAGCTCTTCCGGCCATATTCCGTTTCAATGCAGGTACGTTATCCAATCCAATCCAAATTCAGGTCCACACAATTCGATTCACTTCACTTTCATAGTTAGTTTTCTCTACTTTTCCTGTTCGCAATTATTTATGCATTAAAACATGCAAATTAGAGAAAAAATTTCCGGAACTCCGATTTCTGAGTGGTTAACAACGTAACTTAACACTTTTCTAAGTAGTGTTGACTGGCGCAACTAGAACTATCTTTTGCCGATTATTCGAAACACTGTTTTTCGTTAAATAATTTTCATTTTCACTTGAAATACATGATTTTTCCGAAATTTGTAATCAGCACAGAAAAAAACACGTGCGATCGAACCGAGTCCACGCCTACTCTTGCATATTACCCCGGACATCTATCTGAATTATAAAAAAAAAATGTTTGGTTTAAAGTTTAGAGTTTGTGGAAAAAAAATTAAAAAGAAAAAACGATTTTCCATGTAAACATCAGCAAAAAATAATAATAATGAAACCGCATGTTGAGCTAATAAACCTCATTTTCAAACTGCCACCAGCTTTGGTCGCATGAATTGATTTTGTAAAAAAGATGGATGGCTATTTTACCAAATTTATTAAAATTTTAATTTTTTTTAATATAAAATAGACAAAGATACAACAAATTTCTGATTTGATTTAATGAAAGGGCTGAATGTTTTTTCCAGTCATTGTACAGTACAGTCATCAAGTTTTGCAAAGTTTGAAATTTCCAAAAAAAAAACCAACTATGAAAGACATGGAAACATGTCAAATTTGAAAGATTATGAGCTGTCTCTTGCTATTTCCTTTTTTTTCGGACAGATTCTGGATTCTGAATTCTGAATTCTGAATTCTGAATTCAGAATTCAGAATTCAGAATTCTGAATTCTGAATTCTGAATTCTTTTAATGGGTTGATTCTCGGCTTTCAGTCTCAAGTTTTTAGTAAAAACGACTTTATTTTTACATATCCAACGTTTCGATCCTTATAGGATCTTCATCAGGGACTAAAATTTATTACAAAATTAAGTTTACGTCTACAGAATCTAAGTGATTCTTACCGAAAAAGTTGTCGTTTTTTTGTCCGGTTTGATACGGCGTATCGTTTACTGCTGTCGGTTTCTGTTTCAAGCTATTTCAAAATATGTTGGATTTTTTGTGTATGTTATAATTTTATGTGTGACTTACGGTTAAAAATTCTTTTCCAGGGCTATTGTTGATTTTTTTGTAGGTTTTTGTAGCACTTTTGTGAACAAAATACTTGCACTGTGTGTTTCACTCTATGTTGTTTTTTAATTTATGATGGCGGTGTACTTATGTCTGGTTGTTGGTTTGTGTTTTTTTGTTTTGGTTTCTTATTTCGTATTTTATCGAGACACTGAAATATGTTGTTGTATGAAATGTGTATGATGTCTGTGTCTTTTTTAATATTGATGGAAGAATTTGTGGTTTTTATGTGACAACTTTCTAACATATTTAGTTTATCTTGATTGTCACCTCTGTCGATAATTTTCGCTTTGTCTATATCGAACAGATGATGCATAGCTGCTTCGTGTTCTATTAATGCTGTCTGTTGTCGTAGTTGGATGATTGCGTAGTCCTCGTTTGTGTATCCTTTTTCCCATAGTCGTTTCAGCTCGTTGGTTTGCGTTTTATGCTGTGACATTCGTTGTTTTAATTTAACGATTGTGCATCCTATGTAGCAGGCGTTGCATTTATGTTCGTTGTTTTCTTCTTCGCTCGTGTCTGGATTCCCGTTGCATTCGATTTTGTATACTACGTTTGTGTGATCTTCATGTGGGGTTTTATCCTTTACCATAGGGAATAGTGATCCAATGGTTTTTTTCTGTTTAGTTGCTGTTTTAATATGAGTGTAATCCTTTTTTAGTGTTTTATTTATTTTTGATGTTAATCCATCGATGTTCGTGAGAGATTTGAAAATTTTATTTTCATTCTCTACCATAGCTGTTTGTTCAATTATTTTTTCTGTTGTTCTGTTGATCACTCTATTAATTAATGAGGTGGGGTAATCGTTCAATTTAAGTTGTTTCATTATAATGTTTCGTGTGGTGGTTTTGTCTGAATTGGATGTGAAAGTTGCTACTCTGTTTGCAAACGTTATTGCTACATTCATTTTTTGGTGTAACGGTTGGAATGAGTGGAAATTGATAAATCTCCCAGAGGCAATTGGTTTCATGTACCAATCAGACAGAATCTTACCCTCTTCGTTCCTATGGAGTAACATATCCAGAAAAGGTAGAGATTCGTTCTCTTCCATTTCGACGGTAAACTGGACATTTTCATGCTGCGCATTGAATACGTTTTTTATCTCGTTCACTTGTGTTGGCGGCAGGACAAGGAAGAGATCGTCAACGTATTTTTTTATGTGCAGGGGTGGCGTAACGCAAGCTTCGATTGCGTCGTCCAGTAGGTCGTCACAAAATTACATAAATGCAAAACAAAACAACGGCTACAGCGAACCGAAAATAAAAACGTTTAAAACAGCAGAAACCAAAACAAGAATATTTTTCAAAAATAATCCTACGTTGATCGCGCTCAAGGCTGACAAGGGAAGCAAAACCGTCCTGATGGAACGGGAAGAGTACAACACAAAAATGAATTCCCTTCTCATCGACCGCGCAACGTACAAAATAACAAAACGCAACCCAACATCCAGCTTACAGTCTAAAAACAACGACCTTGTAAAACGACTGGAACAGCTGAAGCTAATAGACGCAAAATTAGCCAAAAAATTGCGTACATACAAGGCAGTTTGCCCCCGCATTTATGGCCAACCAAAGGCTCACAAACCGGGACTCCCACTCCGACCCGTCGTTCCCTGTATGACCGCCCCTTCCTACCAACTATCGAAATACGTAGGATCGATCATACAGCGATCATTAACGCCTAAATATAGTTTAAAAAATTCGATGGAATTCAACGAATATATACAAGGCGTTACGATTCCACCGGGATACGTAATGGCATCATTCGACGTCGTCTCTCTCTTCACGTCGATACCAAAGGAACTGGTACGAAAAAGCATCTTCAAACATTGGAGCCGCTTGTCTATGCAAACTCCCATTTGTCTCGACATATTTTGGGAAATGGTAGAGTACTGTATGGACAGCAGCTATTTTTGCTTCAACAACACTTTCTACCAGCAAACCTCAGGACTCGCGATGGGAAGCCCGATAGCGTCACCAATCGCTGAGCTCACGTTAGACGACCTACTGGACGACGCAATCGAAGCTTGCGTTACGCCACCCCTGCACATAAAAAAATACGTTGACGATCTCTTCCTTGTCCTGCCGCCAACACAAGTGAACGAGATAAAAAACGTATTCAATGCGCAGCATGAAAATGTCCAGTTTACCGTCGAAATGGAAGAGAACGAATCTCTACCTTTTCTGGATATGTTACTCCATAGGAACGAAGAGGGTAAGATTCTGTCTGATTGGTACATGAAACCAATTGCCTCTGGGAGATTTATCAATTTCCACTCATTCCAACCGTTACACCAAAAAATGAATGTAGCAATAACGTTTGCAAACAGAGTAGCAACTTTCACATCCAATTCAGACAAAACCACCACACGAAACATTATAATGAAACAACTTAAATTGAACGATTACCCCACCTCATTAATTAATAGAGTGATCAACAGAACAACAGAAAAAATAATTGAACAAACAGCTATGGTAGAGAATGAAAATAAAATTTTCAAATCTCTCACGAACATCGATGGATTAACATCAAAAATAAATAAAACACTAAAAAAGGATTACACTCATATTAAAACAGCAACTAAACAGAAAAAAACCATTGGATCACTATTCCCTATGGTAAAGGATAAAACCCCACATGAAGATCACACAAACGTAGTATACAAAATCGAATGCAACGGGAATCCAGACACGAGCGAAGAAGAAAACAACGAACATAAATGCAACGCCTGCTACATAGGATGCACAATCGTTAAATTAAAACAACGAATGTCACAGCATAAAACGCAAACCAACGAGCTGAAACGACTATGGGAAAAAGGATACACAAACGAGGACTACGCAATCATCCAACTACGACAACAGACAGCATTAATAGAACACGAAGCAGCTATGCATCATCTGTTCGATATAGACAAAGCGAAAATTATCGACAGAGGTGACAATCAAGATAAACTAAATATGTTAGAAAGTTGTCACATAAAAACCACAAATTCTTCCATCAATATTAAAAAAGACACAGACATCATACACATTTCATACAACAACATATTTCAGTGTCTCGATAAAATACGAAATAAGAAACCAAAACAAAAAAACACAAACCAACAACCAGACATAAGTACACCGCCATCATAAATTAAAAAACAACATAGAGTGAAACACACAGTGCAAGTATTTTGTTCACAAAAGTGCTACAAAAACCTACAAAAAAATCAACAATAGCCCTAGAAAAGAATTTTTAACCGTAAGTCACACATAAAATTATAACATACACAAAAAATCCAACATATTTTGAAATAGCTTGAAACAGAAACCGACAGCAGTAAACGATACGCCGTATCAAACCGGACAAAAAAACGACAACTTTTTCGGTAAGAATCACTTAGATTCTGTAGACGTAAACTTAATTTTGTAATAAATTTTAGTCCCTGATGAAGATCCTATAAGGATCGAAACGTTGGATATGTAAAAATAAAGTCGTTTTTACTAAAAACTTGAGACTGAAAGCCGAGAATCAACCCATTAAAAGTAAACTAAACAGTCGCCCCAAAAAGAGAATTCTGAATTCTGAATTCTGAATTCTGAATTCTGAATTCAGAATTCTGAATTCTGAATTCTGAATTCTGAATTCTGAATTCTGAATTCTGAATTCTGAATTCTGAATTCTGAATTCTGAATTCTGAATTCTGAATTCCGAATCCTGAATCCTGAATTCTGATTTCTGGATTCAGAATTCTGAATTCAGAATTCAGAATTCAGAATTCAGAATTTCGGTGAATGTTGGTTAATCGCGGCGATGTATTGTTGTTGAATTTTATCGACTTTTTTCGGCTTTTGACGTTTCTGAATTCTGAATTTTAAATTCTGAATTCTGATGTTTGAATTCTGAATTCTGAATTCTGAATTCTGAATTCTGAATTCTGGATTCTGGATTCTGGATTCTGGATTCTGGATTCTGGATTCTGGATTCTGGATTCTGGATTCTGGATTCTGGATTCTGGATTCTGGATTCTGGATTCTGGATTCTGGATTCTGGATTCTGGATTCTGGATTCTGGATTCTGGATTCTGGATTCTGGATTCTGGATTCTGGATTCTGGATTCTGGATTCTGGATTCTGGATTCTGGATTCTGGATTCTGGATTCTGGATTGTGGATTCTGGATCCTGGATTCTAGATTCTGAATTCTGGATTATGGATTCTAGATTCTGAATTCTGAATTATGGATTCTGAATCCAGGATTCTGGATTCTGAATTCTGGATTCTTGATTCTGGATTTTTGATTTTGTATTCTGGATTCTGTATTCTGAATTCTGGATTCTGGATTCTGTATTGTGTATTCTGAATTCTGAATTCTGGATTCTGGATTCTGGATTCTGGATTCTGAATTTTGGATTCTGAATTCTGAATTCTGGATTTTTGATTCTTGATTCTGGATTCTGGATTCTGGATTCTGGATTATGGATTCTGCATTCTGGATGCTGTATTCTGGATTTTCGACTCTGGATTCTGCATTCTGGTCTCTGGATTCTGAATTCTGGATTCTGGATTCTGAATTCTGTATTCTGGGTTCTGGATTCTGGACTTTGAATTTCGAATTCTTGATTCTGGATTCTCTATTCTGAATTCTGGATTCTGGATTGTGGATTCTGGATTAAGGATTCTAGATTCCGAATTCTGGATCCTGGATCATGGTCCTGGATCCGAATTCTGGTTAAAGGTAGTGGATACTGGGCCGATGTTCGTTCGTATCTGAAATATGGATATGAATTTGAAATTTTCGATGCTGGATCTGGATTTTGTTACAAAATTATCATATATGTGCTTTGAATACTAGAGTCTGGGTTCAATGACGGAACTCTCAATTTTAAATAAATGGGTTTGGGAATTATACTTATTATTCTGACTACAATGCATTCTTTGTGTTTAGTTTTTGAATCAAATCTAAGAAACAAGGATTGATGATTGATGATTTTTTTTTTGTTGATTGATTTTCTTTTAACAAAACTAAAACTAATTTAATAGATACTAAATAATTATCATTCGACTAGAAACGATAATAAAATATTTCAGATAAGCTAAAAAGTATTGCAAGCACAAAAACTTTCCAGACAATGGCCACAAAACTCCCAGAACTCACTTTCAATCCATTATTAATACATTCAAACAAACACCACAGAAAAAATTTTTTCAACTCTTATTTAAAAACATACTCGCCCCCACACCATCGTCTTTCATTCATTCATTCATTGTTCAAAACGATGTTCGGAATTGTTTTCAAAATTGTGCAGGGACCCGCCGAACGACGACGAGTTTGAGTTCACAACCATTGCAACGCTGGGCAATTTTTTTTTCAATTATAACTCATTCCAGTGTGGCAATTTAGTGGTGGGAGCTTGAATGGAAAACTCGAGTGAGTCCAACGACAGCAAACTGAACGAGGGTAAGGGGGGATGATTCTCCTTTCCTGTCGATTACCGGTTTGGCGAGATTATTTTTCCATTCAGTAGCAAGCTAGGAGTGTTGCAGCAGGAAAAAAACACACACATTCCGCTTTTCATATTTCAGATTCCGCTGCAGCTTTTAACTACCAACTGCTTTTCATTCTAACTAACTTTGGGATACAATGCGTCTACATTTACGAATGTTGTTTTTTTTCTCAACTGTCTACAATGGTACGAAGGGAAAGAATTGGAAAAAAGGGTGAGCAAAGAGAAGGGGTTCTGCGTGTCCTTTATGAATATGTCCTTATGTATGATCCAGAATCCTCGTCGCGGCACGAGCCAACCTCAGCGAGGGAGAGAGAGAGTGTGAGCAAAAGCGTCAGACCAAAGTGGCGACGCATTTAGAATTTATGTTTTTCGCAGCATGGCGTTGGGTGAGTGGAAAAATTCTGAGCAAAACCTTGTGTGACTCCACGCCGACTGGCTGGTTTGTTGTCTTGCTCGCAGACTGGGTTTGTTCAGAATGGGGGAAAACATCAAACAAAAACCCTTGGCTCGGTGGAAGCTTTTGGCCTCGTTCATCCGGTCGTCGAAAAGTTGCAACCGATGTTTTTCAAATTGGAAGACCTCATTTCGGAGATGTTCCAAGCCTTTTACTGAACAAGCGAGGAGCAGACATTAGCAGCCTGCAGAATTAAACAAAACTGTCTCGTACAACCCTTTAGGCTCCGAAAAACCATCTCAACCTGCATCCGAGAGTGATTCATCCTGGCGATTGTCTCTGCCGTGTCGGCAGAATAATGTGTTAAAAGTTGATGAAGTGCAAAGGTAATTTATCTTTCTACATAGGCAGAGTCTCGTACCATTTATTAACGGACCCATTTTTGTCTGGTGCTGGAATACAATGAAAAGACTTTGTTGGGCACATAAACCATTGATGAATGACTTCATGGATTGAATAATCGACGACCATTAAAATCAAAATCGATACATTGTAATCTGATTTTTTTTTTTTTCAGAACTATTGCCTTCACTAACTTCAAAGAAATATAACTCAATAAATTTGTAACCCTGCTCCAGAAGATAACCGTTAAATGAATTGATTTCCTTCTAGTGACAGCGTCGAGTGGTTTTCCGCTAAATTAATAGAATTTTCCATTATTGGAATCGGCACCCACTCATTCTTATCGCACGAGTCCCATTCAAAACGTTCGCAATGATTTGTCATTTGTTCATTCTATTTTTCTCTTTTCTGCTCCTTTACAGACTCCATCGAGAACAAGGTCACCGAAACGGATGGGAAACGGTACACGGTAACGTCCCAACTGCGGATCAAACCCGGCTCCGATGACGACTACATGGAGTACACCTGCCAGGCCAAGCACAAGGCCCTCAACCCGGACAAACCGATGCAGGCCACGGTGCAGCTGTCGGTGTTGTGTAAGTACAAATTCATCCCCCCATTCTCCCTCACTTTTCGCTTAAAATTCCGAACTGGGACCGAATCTTTCACCCGGCTTGGGGTTGGTCCAGGTCTAGAAATTGAAAACCAAGAAAAAGGAGAAAAATTTCACCCGGGTTGCAAAGTCTCGGTAATCCACTTCCGGGTTCGTGGATGATGTGTTTGTGAGCGAAAGAAAGAGGAAGCGAGGAAATAGTGCTGTTGCCATAATTAGGCGTTATTGGTCTTTATCCCCGTTTTAAACGAAGGTTCCGGTTTCACTGTGCTTGAAAGTAGCGCTGCACCGAAAGATTGGTAATTATCAAATGGAATCATCGAGAATTATTTTCAATCGTATCGATAGAAAATAGTCAAAATTGTCAAAATTGTCAAAATTGTCAAAATTGTCAAAATTGTCAAAATTGTCAAAATTGTCAAAATTGTCAAAATTGTCAAAATTGTCAAAATTGTCAAAATTGTCAAAATTGTCAAAATTGTCAAAATTGTCAAAATTGTCAAAATTGTCAAAATTGTCAAAATTGTCAAAATTGTCAAAATTGTCAAAATTTTCAAAATTGTCAAAATTGTCAAAATTGTCAAAATTGTCAAAATTGTCAAAATTGTCAAAATTGTCAAAATTGTCAAAATTGTCAAAATTGTCAAAATTGTCAAAATTGTCAAAATTGTCAAAATTGTCAAAATTGTCAAAATTGTCAAAATTGTCAAAATTGTCAAAATTGTCAAAATTGTCAAAATTGTCAAAATTGTCAAAATTGTCAAAATTGTCAAAATTGTCAAAATTGTCAAAATTGTCAAAATTGTCAAAATTGTCAAAATTGTCAAAATTGTCAAAATTGTCAAAATTGTCAAAATTGTCAAAATTGTCAAAATTGTCAAAATTGTCAAAATTGTCAAAATTGTCAAAATTGTTAAAATTGTTAAAATTGTCAAAATTGTCAAAATTGTCAAAATTGTCAAAATTGTCAAAATTGTCAAAATTGTCAAAATTGTCAAAATTGTCAAAATTGTCAAAATTGTCAAAATTGTCAAAATTGTCAAAATTGTCAAAATTGTCAAAATTGTCAAAATTGTCAAAATTGTCAAAATTGTCAAAATTGTCAAAATTGTCAAAATTGTCAAAATTGTCAAAATTGTCAAAATTGTCAAAATTGTCAAAATTGTCAAAATTGTCAAAATTGTCAAAATTGTCAAAATTGTCAAAATTGTCAAAATTGTCAAAATTGTCAAAATTGTCAAAATTGTCAAAATTGTCAAAATTAACAAAATTGTCAAAATTATCAAAATTGTCAAATTGTCAAAATTGACAAAATAGTCGAAATTGTCAAAATTGTCAAAATTGTCTAAGTTGAAGTTAAACTGAAGATAAACTGAAGGTAGACTCAAAATAGAATGAAGATAGACTGAAGATAAACTGAAGATGGGGCTTGTGATATAGCTCAGTTGGCAAGTCTGTTGTCTCCTAAGCCGATGTCCGCGAGTTCGAGCCCAAGAGTAAACATCGAACACAGTTGTACCGGATAAGTTTTTCAATAACGATCCGCCAACTGCAACGTTGATAAAGTCGCGAATGCCATAAAGATGGTAAAACGACTATAATCGAAACAAAAAAAAATAATAAACTGAAGATAGTGATAGACTGAAGAAAGGCTGAAGACAAACTGAAGATAGACTGAAAACAGACTGAAGATAGACTGAAGATAGACTTAAGACTGACTGAAGATAATTTGAAAATAGACTGAAGATAGACTGAAGATAGACTGAAGATAGAATGAAGATAAACTGAAGATAAACTGAAGGAAGACTGGTGATAAACTGAAGATAGACTGAAGACAGAATGAAGTTAGATTGAAGATAGAGTGGAGGTAGACATTAAATAGAATGAAGACAGACTGGAAATAAACTGAAGATAGACTGAAAATAGACTGAAGATAGACTGAAGATAGGCTGAAGATAGACTGAAGATAGACTGAAGTTAGACTGAAGATAGACTGAAGGTAGTCTTAAATTAGAAAGAAGATAGACTGAAGATAGAGTGAAGACAAACTGAAGATAGACTGAAGATAGAACGAAGATAGAACGAAGATAGACTGAAGATAGACTGAAGACAAACTGAAGATAGACTTAAGATATACTGAAGATAGACTGAAGATAGACTGAAGATAGACTGAAGATAGACTGTGGTTAGACTGAAGATAGACTGAAGGTAGACTTTAATTAGAATGTAGATAGACTGAAGATCGACTGAAGACAAACTGAAACAAACTGAAGACAAACTGAAGATAGACTGAAGTTAGACTGAAGTTAGACTGAAGATAGACTGAAGGTAGACTTAAAATAGAACGAAGATAGACTGAAGATAGACTGAAGATAGACTGAAGACAAACTGAAGACAAACTAAAGATAGACTTAAGATAGACTGAAGATATACTGAAGTAAGACTAAAGATAGACTGAAGATAGACTGAAGATAGACTGAAGATAGATTGAAGATATACTGGAGAAAGACTAAAGATAAACTTAAGATAAACTTAAGATAGACTGAAGATAGACTGAAGATAAATTGAAGATAGACTGAATATTAACTGAAGGAAATTTAGGAAGTACTGAGGTGAAAATCTGAGTTCAGAACAAAACGTAAGCCCTCTTTTACGGAAGTTTGGTGTTCCGTGTTGGGCATTCTCGAGCCCCCAGTTAAAAAACAAATAAATAGGGGAAAGCAGAAACTGCTACAACAAAATTCCAAAAGAGAGAACGATCGAGACGCCCGCCTCGGCCCCGGCCGAGGTCAGTAATTAAAATTAAAGGATGTAATTGCGTTGCAGTGCAGTGATGCGAGAAAAAACCATTTTTCCTCGTTTCGCAAGAATCACGTTATTTTGTAATGCTGTGAGGCAGCGAGAATGATGCAAAAGTGGGGGAAATTTGTGGGTGGCTGGAAAGCTTTTCGTTTCCCGAGTCCGTCGTAGGAGATCGATTTTTCAAATTGGCACATCCGTGCTAAGCATACAGTGTTGGGTCCTGCTCTGGCGTGCAACTTGCAGGAATGTAGAAAAAATCGGTTGCAATAACGGTTCGAAATTACCGTAGCTCTGGCGTGTGATGATGGTCATTAATCAGGGAGTTCGCTCGGTCAAATGTTGTTGAGTGTGCTGCGAGAGCGAGTGTATCGTATCGCATGTTCGATTATTATTAGTTTCCTGCCTTTCCCAGCAGCAGCAGCAGCGGCCGATGGGACGAGATGAGCGAATTGGAGGAATAAAGTTCAATTGCAGATTTTCCGGATGAGATGGTTTGATTGGAACATTGTATAGGAGGGAGCGTGCATCAACGGGAGCCACCATTCACAACTTCGGCGCTGTGATTGGGAAAATAATCACAATCAATTAGTTTCCCGTTCTGAGCTCTAGCTGACGTTCCTCTGATGAGTTGTTCGTGTTTTTCGTTTGAAGAGCCGGAAGTGATTGGACTTATGATTGAAGCTTGAAATTAATGAAAAGATTTGGTTCTGCTATTCAAACTTTTCGAAAAAAAAAACAGTTTCAAAATAAGAATGATTCAGAATTATACAGATTTATACATAAACAGAATGTAACGGAATCACACAGAATCATAGGCTGATCATAGACATAGACAATAGACTGAAATCTGAAGAAAGACTGAAAATAGACTGAAGATAGGCTGAAGATAGACTGAAGGTAGACTGAAGATAGCCTGAAGATAGACAGATAATAGACTGAAAAAAGATTGATGATAGACTACAGAGTATTACAGAATGTTACAGAATCATACAGAATCATACAGAATCATACAGAATCATACAGAATCATGCAGAATCATACAGAATCATACAGAATCATACACAATCATACAGAATCATACAGAATCATACAGAATCATACAAAATAATACAGAATCATACAGAATCATACAGAATCATACAGAATCATACAAAATCGTACAGAATCATACAAAATCATACAAAATAATACAGAATCATACAGATTAATACAGAATCATTCAGAATCATACATAATCATACAGAATCATACAGAATCATACAGAATCATACGGAGCATGCAGAATCATACAGAATCATACAGATTCATACAAAATCATAAAGAATCATAAAGAATCATACAGAATCATACAGAATCATACGGAATCATACAGAATTATTCAGATTCATACAGAATCATACGAAATCATACAGAATCATACAGAATCATACAGAATCATACAGAATCATACAGGATCATACAGAATCATACAGAATCAAACAAAATCATACAGAATCATACAAAATCGTACAGAATCATACAGAATCATACAGAATCATACAAAATCGTACAGAATCATACAAAATCATACCGAATCATACAGAATCATACAAAATCATACAGAATCATACAGAATCATACAGAATCATACAGAATCATACAGAATCATACAAAATCATGCGGAATCATACAGAACTATACAGAATCATACAGGATCATACAGAATCATACAGAATCATACGGAATCATACAGAATCTTACAGAATCATACCGAATCATACAGAATCATGCAGAACCATAAAGAATCATACAGAAACTTACAGAATCACACCGAGTGATACAGAATCATACAGAATCGTTCAGAGTCATACAAAATCATATAGAATCATACAAAATCATACCAAATCATACGGAATCATACAAAATCATACAAAATCATACAAAATCATACAAAATCATACAAAATCATACAAAATCATACAAAATCATACAAAATCATACAAAATCATACAAAATCATACAAAGTCATACAAAACCATACAAAACCATACAAAATCATATAAAATCATATAAAATCATACAAAATCATACAAAATCATACAAAATCATACAGAATCATACAAAATCATACAAAATCATACAGAATCATATTGATTCATACAGAATTTTGTCAGAATCGTACAAAATTACGAATTATTATTCATAATATCACAATTCAATGTATAAGACCTTTAATTTTCACTCAGACATCGTTTCCTTACCGGATAATAATAAAAATTTCAGACGAACTACTTACCGAGGTAGCAAACAAAATTGTCCCGGTAAACAGCGTTATCAACGCCACACTTTCCAGGTCCTGGAAGCGACCAGATGAATCCTGCCTGGAAATCGTTTCCCATCGCTCTTTCTCTGGTTGTGTATACACACAAAAATAAGAAATAAAAACCACCAGCAGCAAAAAAAATCTCAAAGCTGTAAAGTGATCCATTATGAGCTCGGTTTCGCCACACCCTGGGTTATTCTTCCTTCGACGTCGTCATCTGAGTCGTGTTCCGGAAGATACTGGGCTGCCGGCTAGCTGGCTGGCATCCAGCAGAGGAGGAACTACATCAGTCAAAGCCAGCAACTGACGCCACTTTGGGGAAAACGCAGAAGCAAACACAGAGCGGGAAAAAAATGAAACGCTGAGTGCGATTGCAGTTCCAGAGACCCAGCTAAAAAGTGCTTCATAGCGACTTTTTTCTTACTGCAAGAAAGGGTAAAGCTATCAAAAGCGAAGAAGTAAGCGAAAAAAAAACCTTAACAGTACAGCGGCACTACAGTACTTCAAGGAACTTTTCTCTCCGGGAACCACCTCACTCTGTGGCTTCCCATCGCTTCGGTGGAGGTTTGGTTTTTAGTTTGCTGCCTGCGTCGTTGTTATGTAATTTCAACACCATTCACAAAACTCTCGGGTGGGTGGTTGCTTTCGTTGGCTGGTTTGCTGTCGACAGGACTCCTCAATAACCCGGTAGCAGTAGCAGGGACTGCTCTACTCTGGAGGGAAGACATCAAGTGCTAGGGCTGCTAGTTGTTGGCGAGAACGTGGAAGAAAAATCCCGTACAAATAGAAAAAGCGATTGAGTAGCTCTTAGCGGTTTTCAATAGTGTCAAGCTCCTTGGGTATTGCAGCAGCAGCAGGGAACTACAGCGTATGCTGGAACCATCGCCGCCATCATCATCTTCTATGGGATACAAGAAAGAAGACTTGTAGGGTTGAGGACAAGATTCTAGCTGTGAGGTTGGTAAAACGTGACTTTGCCACTGGGAAAGTTTCCTCAACCTTGGCACGCGGAATCGGAACACAGTCGTCGTTTGATTGTTTGAAAATTAAAAAAAAAATCAATAATATTTTCAATGAAATTTTCAATGACATTTTCAATGACATTTTCAATGACATTTTCAATGACATTTTCAATGACATTTTCAATGACATTTTCAATGACATTTTCAATGACATTTTCAATGACATTTTCAATGACATTTTCAATGACATTTTCAATGAAATTTTCAATGACTTTTTCAATGACATTTTCAATGACATTTTCAATGACATTTTCAATGAAATTTTCAATGACATTTTCAATGAAATTTTCAAAGACATTTTCAATGACATTATCAATGACATTTCCAATGACATTTTCAATGAAATTTTTAATGACATTTTCAGCGACATTTTCAAGACATTTTCAATGACATTTTCAATGACATTTTCAATGATTTTTTCAATGACATTTTCAATGACATTATCAATGACATTTTCAATGATATTTCAATGAAATTTCAATGATATTTTCAATGACATTTTCAATGACATTTTCTATGATATTTTTAATAATATTTTCAATGACATTTTCTATGATATTTTTAATAATATTTTTAATGATAATTTTAATGAAAATTCTCACGATCGCCATGGAAGAAAAATAAAGGCACCCATCTTTCATAGTGTTAAAAAAAATTTAAATATGACATGTTCATATCATCTTATTTCAGAAAAACTCAATTCAATTATTTTAATAATCAAACTAACCGGGCTAGTCCGTACCCATCGGATGCAGATAGCATTTCAAGACGGAAGAAGCAGCAGCAGCAGCATTCCCATTAGTGTGCCGTGCCGGGAATTCCCGGGGCAAACTCGCGCGTCCGCGATTTAATAGCCGCTTGATGGTTTTCGGGGTTTCCATTCCGATCTCATCCGAACTGAACTGAGCTTGAACTGAGCAGAGAAGAATTGCAACTCCCTCAAACCGCGGCCGGCGTCGATGGATGATGTCAAACCGTTTTACTATTCGAGGATTCTAGAATCCTCGGCGATTCCCGGCCAGCCGTGATAAAGCCAATGTTGAACGTGCCTGGGAAAATTTTTCGCTTTCTCGAGTTTGAACTGGATGAAGGAGGGAAAATGGTGAGAGTAGGGTGGGAGTTTTCTTTCCCCTCGAAAGGTAACCTATTGAGGTGGAGGAGACATTTGAAGGTGCCCAATTTCGTTCCCTCGATTGCCGGCTGCTGTCGGATTCGGTTCGTTGGGAGTCGATCGAATGGAATGCAGTTAGCCGGAGCAGCAACAACACAACCGGTGCCAAATGTGGCATAAAATAGCCATATTGCAAGGTACTAAACAGGCGATTTGAGGCCGAACGTGATTTGCATCGTTGGGCTGGAGCTCATCATGAAAAGTCTAGCTTGAAAAAGGCTAAAATTTCATCTTTTCTTGGAATTTTTGTTTAAGGAAAATCTTCCAGAGAGAAATTTAAAATTCAACACAGAGCGCAAAAGTTTATTATCTTTACGAAGTAATAAATTTTAAGTGTGCGAAATCAGTTCAAAAAGCTTTACCAAAGATTTAAAATCTCATAAAACAAATGAAATTATTCTGCTAAATCCTATAATCAGGCAGCAGCAGGCAGCCCACATCCTTTAACCAAATGTTGACACAGTAATGACTTGGAAATTGGGGCAGCTTCCAGGTTGATTACATTTTCAGCCCCCTCAATGGGAGTGACATTTTGGCACGACAAGTCATGCTTCTTTCGTTTTTTTTTTTTTTTTTTCGGCAGACAAGCTAGCAATGAAGTTCAATTTCCATCTTATCACCAATAAAGCAGCCGTAAAATGTGCCAAGCATTTGCAGCAGCGCGTTGGCATGCGAGAAAAAATCCACTTTCTTCTATGTCTTTGAGCACCACGTTTGTTTCCATCATCCTCATCAACGTGTGGCGTCAAATTTAACGACAGCGGCAGCAGCCGATTTGAAAAATCTATCACTGTCACCGAGAGATAAGGGGGATCCAGAAAAGATGATAAATTCCTTTATTAATTAAATTTAAAGTTTTGAAATAAAAAAAACAAATTAAACTCTAGATATGATCTTTGAGTTTTGCGAACAAAAAGAAAAAGTTGGAGAGGTTGTTATTAAACTACGACCGATAAGCCAAGACGTCTAGTCATGTCAACACTGTCACGTCAACATTCATTCCAATATTGTCACGTCAACATCGTCACGTCAACATTGTCACGTCAACATTGTCACGTCAAAACTGTCATTCCAACATTGTCACGCCATCATTGTCACCTCAACATTGTCACGTCAAAATGTCACCTCAATTTGTCACGTCAACATAGTCACGTCAACAATGTCGCGTCAACATTGCCACGTCAACATTATCAAGTCGAAATCGTCACGTCAACATTGTCACGTCAATATTCTAACGCCAACACTGTAATGTCAACATTGTCACGTCAACATTGTCACGTCGACATTGTTACGTCAACATTGTCACGTCAACATTGTCATGTCAACATTGTCGCCTCAACATTGTCACGTCAACATTGTCATGACAACATTGTCACTTCAACGTTGTCACTTCAATATTGTCACGTCAACATTGTCACGTCAACATGAACACGTCAACATTGTCACGTCAACATTGTCACTTCAACATTGTCACGTCAACATTGTCACGTCAACATTGTCACGTCAAAATTGTCACCTCAACATTGTCAACGCAACATTGTCATGTCAACAGTGTCACATCAACATTGTCACGTCAACATTGTCACGTCAACATTGTCACCTCAACATTGTCAACGCAACATTGTCATGTCAACAGTGTCACATCAACATTATCACGTCAACATTGTCACGTCAACATTGTCACGTCTACATGGTCATGTCAACATTGTCACGTCAACATTGTCACGTCAACATTGTCACGTCAACATTGTCACGTAAAATTTGTCACATTATCACGTCAAAATTGTCACTTCAACATTTTCGTTTCAAAATTGGCATGTCAACATTGTCATGACAACATTGTATCGTCAACATTGTCACTTTAACATTGTCACGTCAATATTGTTACGTCAACTTTGTCACGTCAACATTGTCCTGTCAACATTGTCACGTCAATATTGTCACGTCAACATTGTCACCTCAACATCATCACGTTAACAATGTCACGTCAACATTGTCACGTCAACATTGTCACGTCAACATTGTCACGTCAACATTGTCACGTCAACATTGTCACGTCAACATTGTCACGTCAACATTGTCACGTCAACATAGTCACGTCAACATTGTCACGTCAACATTGTCACGTCAACATTGTCACCTCAACATTGTCAACGCAACATTGTCATGTCAACAGTGTCACATCAACATTATCACGTCAACATTGTCACGTCAACATTGTCACGTCTACATGGTCATGTCAACATTGTCACGTCAACATTGTCACGTCAACATGGTCATGTCAACATTGTCACGTCAACATTGTCACGTCAACATGGTCACGTCAACATTGTCACGTCAACATTGTCACGTCAACATTGTCACGTAAAATTTGTCACATTATCACGTCAAAATTGTCACTTCAACATTTTCGTTTCAAAATTGGCATGTCAACATTGTCATGACAACATTGTAACGTCAACATTGTCACTTTAACATTGTCACGTCAATATTGTTACGTCAACTTTGTCACGTCAACATTGTCCTGTCAACATTGTCACGTCAATATTGTCACGTCAACATTGTCACCTCAACATCATCACGTTAACAATGTCACGTCAACATTGTCACGTCAACATTGTCACGTCAACGTTGTCACGTCAATATTGTCACGTCAACATTTTCTGGTCCACATTGTCACGTCAAAATTGTCACGTCAACATTGTCACGTCAACATTGTCACGTCAACATTGTCACGTCAACATTGTCAAGTCAACATTGTCCCCTCAACATTGTCATGTCAACATTGTCACGTCAACATTGTCACGTCAAAATTGTCACGTCAACATTGTCACTGCAACATTGTCACGTCAACATTATCACGTAAAAATTGTCACGTCAACATTGTCACGTCAACATTGTCACGTCAACATTGTCACGTCAACATTGTCACGTCAACATTGTCACGTCAACATTGTCACGTCAACATTGTCGCGTCAACATAGTCACGTCAACATTGTCACGTCAACATTGTCACGTCAACATTGTCACGTCAACATTGTCACGTCAACACTGTCACGTCAACATTGTCACGTCAACATTGTCACGTCAACATTGTCACGTCAACATTGTCACGTCAACATTGTCACGTCAACATTGTCATGTCAACATTGTCACGTCAACTTTGTCACGTCAACTTTGTCACGCCAACTTTGTCACGTCAAAATGTCACCTCATTTTTGTCACGTTAACATTGTCACGTCAACATTGTCACGTCAACATTATCGTGTCATCATTGTCACGTCAGCATTGTCACTTTTTTGACGGTCGCCATGGAAGAAGATTGAGTAATTGAGATTAAAAAAGAGGAGTTTGTTATCACAGATTATGAAATTTTTAGTTTAAGAAATTCCATCTTATGACAGCTTCAAATTAACGGAATGCTCTTTTATCAAAAACACAAAAATTTAAAAAAAAAACTAAAGTCATTTCCATGAAACCGCCCAAAATTGTATCGCAATTCAAGGACCATTTCCGAAAGCGGAAACTGGGTTACATTTCTCGAGAGCGTACCACTTATCAAGCATCATAAAATTCACTCCTCTTGAGAAGCAGCCACACAATCGAGGAGGACAGGGAACAAGGACCCAACCACCCGGAAGTAAGAGGGCTTCCTTTCCCCCGCTTTCGTTCCAACGTCTTCAAAATAGGCCAAGTCTGTCATGTCGTGGTGTTGCTGCTGCTGCTGCGAAAAGTTGACGGCATAAATTTTACAACAATGCGTGATAAGAAATTAATTTTAAAATCACACCCGAACCCGTGCCTTCGCCGGTAGTCGGCTGACTTGAAGTTGACTTGTGCGATTTTCAGTTTGGGGACGGCGGATTTCACTTAAGCTATCCAGGGGTAGGTTTCCCGGGTCCCGGAAGAGGGCAGAGGGTCTCAATTTTATTAACTGCGAGTGCCTTTGAAGGATTCCGAGACACGGTAGCAACCTTTTGATGCGGAAGCGTGCAAACGAGCTGGCTAAATTTGACACGTCTCTATTCAAATTTCGCGTTCGTTGTGGAAAATTTTCGGGGCCCGGTTTTTAGGAAATATCATTTTCGACTGGGGGGAAGGGAAGGTCTGATTGTTTCGCCTTTGGGAAACACGATAGCTCTTTGTGACGAATTTTAATTAAAATTGATTTATTGATTCGATTTCGTTTTGCTGCTCATCAACAGATCCGCCAGGAGCGCCATACATCGAAGGATATACTCCAGGAGAAACTCTAAGGCGAGGCCAGACCGTGGAGCTGATCTGCCGGAGCCGCGGAGGAAATCCTCCGGCCCAGCTGATTTGGTACAAAAACGGGGCCCAGGTGCGAATGGCCTATCGTACCTCGGAACGGCTTTCGGAAAACATTTACTCGTTTGTGGCTGAAGCTGGCGATAACAAGGCGAAGCTGCGCTGCGAAGCCAACAACATCATGGCAAATGCTCCGCTCAAAACGGAGGTGACTCTCAGTGTGTTGTGTAAGTATCGACAGATCCTATTATTAAATTCGCAGCTTGTAAGTTAGATTTCTTGGAACATGCTTCAGACTTCTTCGAAGCAACCTTGTGAGTTATTGGGAGCAAATTTTCCACAAGTTTTCTGGGAAAAGCTATCAAACTCTCTCAACAGATAAGGACGATTCCAAGAATTCCAAAATAATCCTTCTTAAAACTTGATTGAAAATATCAATTTTCTCCTCCTCAGTTGCCCCAACCCACGTAACCATTTCCGGTCCCTCGGAGGCTCGCGTAGGGGATCGAGTTCCGCTCCAATGTCAAACGGCACCCTCGAATCCGCCGGCTGAAATCAAATGGAGCGTTGGCGGTCATCAGGTGAAAAATGCCACATCGAGAACCATCGAAAGCCCAGACGGTAAGTTTGTGCTCATCATTCATATCTGCTAGGAGGGTTACTGGAAGCTGCTGCTGCTGCAGGATCGTTTTGTTTCCGGCAAAAGACCGGAAACAGTTTCCGCGGACTTCGAATGAGAAGACAATAGATTCATAATTAGCTATTTTTGAGCTAGGGGTTTTCCCTCCTGCCGGTCAGTCAGTTAGAATTGATGGGAAACTATCAGCATTTCGAATGATGCCCTGTCGATGGGAATCGAACAGCCGACAAATGGACCTGGATCATTTGCGCGGTGGTTTCAACTTGGATTTATGGAAAAGCATTGCGCGAAATTACTTTTCGAATCGCTGAATCTTCATCCTCTGTCTGACAATGCTCAAACCTCAAAGCATCACGTTCTAAAACGGAACAAAATAGACCGTATCGGGATCAGAGCAAAAACTCATCAGTAGCCAAAGGCATAGCTCATCGTTCAATTGTTTGATTTGAATTTCAGTTTGGTTGATGTGTTTCATTGATTCGCTGAAGCATACATTTCAGTTAGATGAAACTTGTGAAAATTGTCAAAATTGTCAAAATTTTCAAAATTGTCAAAATTGTCAAAATTGTCAAAATTGTCAAAATTGTCAAAATTGTCAAAATTGTCAAAATTGTCAAAATTGTCAAAATTGTCAAAATTGTCAAAATTGTCAAAATTGTCAAAATTGTCAAAATTGTCAAAATTGTCAAAATTGTCAAAATTGTCAAAATTGTCAAAATTGTCAAAATTGTCAAAATTGTCAAAATTGTCAAAATTGTCAAAATTGTCAAAATTGTCAAAATTGTCAAAATTGTCAAAATTGTCAAAATTGTCAAAATTGTCAAAATTGTCAAAATTGTCAAAATTGTCAAAATTGTCAAAATTGTCAAAATTGTCAAAATTGTCAAAATTGTCAAAATTGTCAAAATTGTCAAAATTGTCAAAATTGTCAAAATTGTCAAAATTGTCAAAATTGTCAAAATTGTCAAAATTGTCAAAATTGTCAAAATTGTCAAAATTGTCAAAATTGTCAAAATTGTCAAAATTGTCAAAATTGTCAAAATTGTCAAAATTGTCAAAATTGTCAAAATTGTCAAAATTGTCCAAATTGTCAAAATTGTCCAAATTGTCAAAATTGTCAAAATTGTCAAAATTGTCAAAATTGTCAAAATTGTCAAAATTGTCAAAATTGTCAAAATTGTCAAAATTGTCAAAATTGTCAAAATTGTCAAAATTGTCAAAATTGTCAAAATTGTCAAAATTGTCAAAATTGTCAAAATTGTCAAAATTGTCAAAATTGTCAAAATTGTCAAAATTGTCAAAATTTGTCAAAATTGTCAAAATTGTCAAAATTGTCAAAATTGTCAAAATTGTCAAAATTGTCAAAATTGTCAAAATTGTCAAAATTGTCAAAATTGTCAAAATTGTCAAAATTGTCAAAATTGTCAAAATTGTCAAAATTGTCAAAATTGTCAAAATTGTCAAAATTGTCAAAATTGTCAAAATTGTCAAAATTGTCAAAATTGTCAAAATTGTCAAAATTGTCAAAATTGTCAAAATTGTCAAAATTGTCAAAATTGTCAAAATTGTCAAAATTGTCAAAATTGTCAAAATTGTCAAAATTGTCAAAATTGTCAAAATTGTCAAAATTGTCAAAATTGTCAAAATTGTCAAAATTGTCAAAATTGTCAAAATTGTCAAAATTGTCAAAATTGTCAAAATTGTCAAAATTGTCAAAATTGTCAAAATTGTCAAAATTGTCAAAATTGTCAAAATTGTCAAAATTGTCAAAATTGTCAAAATTGTCAAAATTGTCAAAATTGTCAAAATTGTCAAAATTGTCAAAATTGTCAAAATTGTCAAAATTGTCAAAATTGTCAAAATTGTCAAAATTGTCAAAATTGTCAAAATTGTCAAAATTGTCAAAATTGTCAAAATTGTCAAAATTGTCAAAATTGTCAAAATTGTCAAAATTGTCAAAATTGTCAAAATTGTCAAAATTGTCAAAATTGTCAAAATTGTCAAAATTGTCAAAATTGTCAAAATTGTCAAAATTGTCAAAATTGTCAAAATTGTCAAAATTGTCAAAATTGTCAAAATTGTCAAAATTGTCAAAATTGTCAAAATTGTCAAAATTGTCAAAATTGTCAAAATTGTCAAAATTGTCAAAATTGTCAAAATTGTCAAAATTGTCAAAATTGTCAAAATTGTCAAAATTGTCAAAATTGTCAAAATTGTCAAAATTGTCAAAATTGTCAAAATTGTCAAAATTGTCAAAATTGTCAAAATTGTCAAAATTGTCAAAATTGTCAAAATTGTCAAAATTGTCAAAATTGTCAAAATTGTCAAAATTGTCAAAATTGTCAAAATTGTCAAAATTGTCAAAATTGTCAAAATTGTCAAAATTGTCAAAATTGTCAAAATTGTCAAAATTGTCAAAATTGTCAAAATTGTCAAAATTGTCAAAATTGTCAAAATTGTCAAAATTGTCAAAATTGTCAAAATTGTCAAAATTGTCAAAATTGTCAAAATTGTCAAAATTGTCAAAATTGTCAAAATTGTCAAAATTGTCAAAATTGTCAAAATTGTCAAAATTGTCAAAATTGTCAAAATTGTCAAAATTGTCAAAATTGTCAAAATTGTCAAAATTGTCAAAATTGTCAAAATTGTCAAAATTGTCAAAATTGTCAAAATTGTCAAAATTGTCAAAATTGTCAAAATTGTCAAAATTGTCAAAATTGTCAAAATTGTGAAAATTGTCAAAATTGTCAAAATTGTCAAAATTGTCAAAATTGTGAAAATTGTGAAAATTGTCAAAATTTTCAAAATTGTCAAAATTGTCAAAATTGTCAAAATTGTCAAAATTGTCAAAATTGTCAAAATTGTCAAAATTGTCAAAATTGTCAAAATTGTCAAAATTGTCAAAATTGTCAAAATTGTCAAAATTGTCAAAATTGTCAAAATTGTCAAATTTGTCATAATTGTTTTAAATGTTAATATTTTAAATACTGTCAAATAAGTTTATTTCTTGAATCTCTTGATTCTCTTGACTGTCTTGGTTGGCTTGGCTCTCTTGGCGCTCTTGTGTCTCTTGTTTCTCTAGACTATCTTGACTTTGATGACTGTTTGATTCTCTTGACTCTCTTGTCTCTCTTGACTCTCTTGACTCTCTCGGATCTTTTGGCGCTCTAGGCTCTCTTGATTCTCTTGACTTTTTTTACTCTCTTGACAACCATGACTTCTTGTCTCTCTTAACTCTCTTGACTCTCTTGACTCTTTTGATTTTCTTGACTGTTTCATCTCTTTTGATTCTCTTGATTCGCAAAACTCTCTTGACTATCTTGATTTTCTTGACACTCTTCGATATTCTGGTTCCCTTTATTCTCTCATCTTACTTGATTCTTTCTTTTTTTCTTTTGACTTTCTTGACCTTTGATATTGTTGATTCTTTTGATTCTCATGACTTTCTTGACTCCTCTTACTTTCTTCACTCTCTTGGTTTCCTTCGCTCTCTTGAATTTCTCGATACTGTTAACTTACATAACATGCATAATTTTATTGTTACTCTCTTGATTTTCGACCCACTTTGCTCACGATTCTCGCACTAGTTTGATTCTTATCTTACATAGTTTTCCTCTCGAATTTCTCAACATAGGCCTCTCTAGACTTGCATTACTTTATTTAATCTGTAAATTTATGGATTCATTTTGAGTGACGTACCATTTAAAATTTCTTTGTACTTGAACCATGCGATTTTATCAGCTGGTTCCAGGACTGCTTAAACTAAGCAAAACTCAACTGACCTTTTCCGGTTGATTCCGTTATTCAACTCTTCCGGATCTTTCCGACCGGCTGCTGATGGTAATAAAATATTTACTTAAACTCATCACAGCATCACACACTCGAAGGAAGGCCGTCCCATTTGCCAGCGAGCTTATGTTCTAGGTCCAGGCTATCTAACTGTGATTTTCCCAAGCCAAGTAGCACCACCCATATTGCTCTAGTAAGCTAGCAGCAGCTGCTGCTGCATCGTCCTATATGCGTTGAATTCTTGCTGCCATCCATGTTGATACTACCGATTTGTATTTGTCTTTTATCTATATTTCAAACAACGGCTACGCATCTCTACGTATCTCTCCGAACACCCTGAGCTTGAACCAACATATGGAGACTCAGCTCAGAACTGCAGCAGCAACAGCTCTAAAATGAAATGAGCAGAAAGATAGAAAAAAAAATTATATCTAGTCCCATATAACTAACATTACTATACGCACAATTTTCCCAAAACAGGCGGCTGGATCACCACATCGAACATCACGGCCCCGGTCGAGAGCGGCAAGCGGTCCCTGGTCGTCATCTGCCACGGTTTGAACATGCAGCTGACGGAGAACGTCGTGTCGACTCACACGGTCAACATTTTGCGTAAGTTCTAGTGCCTTTCTAGTGTATGTACCTTTAGTAGATATCCCTCCAGTTGGGGACTCCTGTCAGCGCCGGCAAACCTGCCAATGCAATGCTCTGAGTCGGATCCCGGTTCACGTAACTACATATGCTCTTCCAGGAAGCTCACGGATGCCCGGGTCCCGGTTTGATGAATGCTTGTTTTCAATTTACGATATGGCGTCCATCGGGGACCCAACTTCTCCTACTTGGATAGGTCTTGCCCCGAGCGAAGGCAGTTTATCTTCGGTCCAATCGAAAGATGACTGTTACTTTGGACCTTTGTAATGTTTAACATTGGGATGTGATTTCTTGGTAAAATTTGCTGCTTTTAGACTTATAAAGATGTGCCATCAGAGCTAAAAAAATATGATGACAAATCAACAATAACTGGATAGTCATACATCTTCAAGAACAGAAAGACAAATTGAAGAAGTGTTTTTTTCGGAAAAAAAACTGATTGCTGATAAATTCCTCGTTAAAAAAATTAAGGATACACATAGGAATGAAAATCTTCCAAACTTATAGAACTTTAATTCATTTCCGGCCTTTTCTAATATCTTTTGCCGTTGCAAGGCTTATCGAATATCTTTTACCCTTTTTGGACTGATACAATATATCTTGCCTATTTTTAGGCATATCAAATACCTTTTGATCAATTTCCAATACCTTTAGTTCATTTCTGGGCTGTTCACATACAAAAGTCTTGCTTGTTTCTGAGCTTATCGAACATTTCTTGCCCATTGCTGAACTAATCGAATGCGCCTAGTTCATCTTTGGGCTTCTCATGTTTTTTTGTGATGGTTCCACAGGCTCTTTTGAGTCCTTCCTCCACCCCATACGCTTCTCTTATGTATCTTAACCTATCGAAGAACTCCTATTAAAAAGCTTATGCAAATTTATGGCCTTATCGAATAGTTCTTGCCCTTTTCTGAGCAACATAGATTACCATCGGCGATCTCTGGGACTATCTAATACCTTCTACTCATTTCTGGGCTTACTTTCTGCCCACTTCTGAGATTATGAAACACCTCTTCCCTATTTCTGGGCCCCGAATATTTCTTGTTCATTTCTGGGTTAATTAAATTTCCTGAGCTATCGAATACCTACTTTTCCATTTCTGAGCTATCAAACACATCTGGCCTAGTATAAGACACAGTTGACAGGATTCGCAAAAAATGTCTAACCTTGTATGAATTTAACTAAAGGATCAGTTGCGCTAACGATTGCCAACATGAAGGCGGAGTCTGGTAAAAGCAAAGGCCACGCGCAGTGTCAACTTTCTGAAGACTGCTGAAAGAGAGTAGAATGAAGCAAAATTTTGGAGTTATACAACGAAACATTCAGGAAATGTTTACCTTTAGGTCGAGTTACAGTTATCAACGTCCACCGAAGCAAGTCAGACGTCAGGCCGCAGCAAATATAATCGAGACGTTGCAGCTCAACAACTATCATCGATCTACGATCATCTCCCATCGCGTAGTATTCCTGTAGATGTTAGTTTTAAAGTGTCTTCAGTTCGTCCGACATTGTAGCAGACAACAACTACCTCACCTTTATACATTTCCATGACGTGAACCTACTTTGCGTTGCCTCACCGAGCAGGAATTATACGAACAATTTTCCGCTGCCAACCTATCTGAGGGTCCAGACCACAAACCTGACCAAGAATAAATACTCAAAAAAAATTGTTTCACCATAACTTATCAACAGTTTTTTAATCGAAATTTAAGCATTTAGAAAACCTTATGGGAATTTAACACTTTGATGTCATTCATACCAAGCAAAAAGTTTCGATTTGGACGCAGAAACAAAAATTTACTACACAATTTGCTTTTTTGGATTGTTTTGGTAAATAATCCGGGATATTTTCAATGAAATCCGGGCAACCAGGCTGGATCGGACCTTTGTCAAATTTTGTGTTTAATTTTCGGGTAAACTCGGATCAAACCGGGCTAACTGGCAACCTTATTTGAAAATAATATCAAAGATGGATCAACAAAACTTTACAACCTAATTCCTCTAGTGGATTTTGTCGTACCTATCACATCGCCACGCTTACACGAAATTAATAAATACATGCTCGAAGACATTTGCCACCTCGTCCGGAGTTCCTCAGGGAAGTCACTTGGGAAATTGATTGCCTCGCCTTGAAACCCGATATTGCTAGACTTGATAACTGGGGGCCACCTTAATGGAATGCTGGCTAACTCTAAAAAATGTAAGGTTGTCAATTTTTCCCGTGCATATCGTGTTACCAACTTTGAACACCAACTTTGCGGATAGAGCCTTGAGAATGTGTCGTCTATTCTAGAGTTAGGTGTAAAAATTGATAACAGGCTTACATTTACCGAGCACAATGAGCTTACCGCAGCGAAAGGATAAGCAAGTTTCGGATCTCTGCTTTGAAACTCATGTGATTTTTATGACATTTACGCTCTGGAAGTCGTCTAGTGCTCTTCGGTACGTAGCATCTTGGAGTATTCTGCAAAGGTTCCCTATCAGAGCACACAATGCTACCGCCTCGAACGTGTTCATCGTAGTTTTGTTAGGAACGCTCTCCGTCGTCTTCCTTGGAATGAATCGCTTCGGCTTCCTCCATATGGGCAAAGATGTGCCTTGATAAACCAAGCTGCTTGATAAGCCTAGTCTACACTGTATCTTAACCAAAGACAAATCAATAAACATCAGGGGAGTGACGATCAGCGCTTTATCCCATAACCAAATATCCATGCCTTTTTTGTCATCGCTACAGTCGAAAGGCAGTATTCAAAGAATTTGCGTCACCTAGCGCATCAATGTTGTAGCCAGAATCGAGTCTTCACCACGCAAAAGTGTACGATCAGAGTCTTCATATTCAGTATCAGTTACGTCAAGGTATAAACGTTACAGCTGTCCAGCATTCTCACATGTCCTTCCCAACATATTCGTCCAAAAGGCATGAGCATAGCCTTCTGACTACTGGACTCACCTTAGAGTCGCATAAGTTCGTGTTTCATCGTTGGCCTTCACACTCTATTCTCTTGCACGCTGCCTAAAATGACTCTTATCACTCGTCGTTTGAACACTACGAGTGATCACAGCTTCTCCTCGAGCAATATCCACGTCTCGTGCCCGTATAGGACAACTTGTCCAATGAGCGTCATTTGCAGGATATACTTCTTGAGTCTTTTTTGTAGCGCCACCTTCAGTATCATGCAAGAAAAACCATCCTGGCATTATTCAAATGAACTCCATAATTCACCTGAAATCCACACACGGAACTGTGCTCTATCCATCGCAGCCTTGATTAATCGGATTAACTTCCCGGAATAATAGCCAAGGCTACAATGGCTCTATGGGTTTGCCTCAAAGGAGTAGGAAAAAATGGGGACCAAGGCTGAAAATTATCCATTGGATATTTACAGCTATAATAAGACCCAAAATTTCGTATGCTTCTTTAGTGTGGTGGACCAAAACAGTGCAAGTTACGGCCAGGAAAAAACTAGCGAAGCTTCAAAGAATAGCAACCCTAGCTATAACTGGCGCTATGCGAAGCACATCAAACGAGGCTCTGAATGCACTACTAAATATCCTGCCACTACATCAATTTATTGAGTTAGAGGCAGAAAGTAGTGCCTTGAGATTCTCCAAAAACAAAACTTTCTATGAGGGGGATCTTACAGGACACCTAAAAATCCTAAAGATATTTGAAATAAACTCACTTATTGTAAAGAACGATGACTGGATGGAACCCGTTTTCAATCATACCATACCATACAATGTAACTATCAATGATAGGGACGTGTGGGAGTCAGGTGGACCTGCGGTTCCTTCCGGATCAATAAAATTCTTTACTGATGGGTCAAAAATGGATAATAGAACTGGGGCAGGGGTGTTCGGACATAGACTCAGGATCTCAATTCCTATGGGAAACTGGCCAACAGTGTTCCAAGCAGAAGTTCAAGCAATTTTAGAATGCACTTTAGCCTGTTTGAAAAGAGGATACAGGTACACAAGTATCTATATATTCTCTGATAGTCAGGCCGCTCTTCGAGCACTAAGTACTTTCACATGTTACTCCAAGCTAGTATGGGAGTGTATTGTTGCACAAAGAAACCTGGCCATACGGAACAGAGTATTTTTATTCTGGGTTCCAGGCCACTGCGGTATCCTAGGGAACGAAGAAGCACACCAGCTAGCTAGGGAAGGATCCCAGGGCCTGTTTATTGGACCTGAACCTTTCAGCGGAGTATCTAGGAGTGCCTTGAATATGGAACTCAAGAACTGGGAAAGCACCACTATTGTCTCCAACTGGAGAACAGCATAGGGAGCAACTCAGGCGAAAAGATTCATTGAACCAAGCATGTTGCACGTTAAGTAAGCACGAGTTAAGTACTTTCACTGGTCTCTTGACAGGACACTATCCAACAAAACACCATCTCGAAAGGATAAACATTATTCAAAACGACGACTGTCGGTTCTGCGGGTTCGAAAAAGAAACTGTAGAGCATCTCTCATGCAACTGCTGCGCCCTCCTTAAGAGGAGAGAGCGTGCTCTTGGGGCAAAGTTAATAAGCCCACAAGACATATGGTTGCATATCAGCCCTAAGAAGGTTATATCTTTGATATCATACCCGATTGGGATAAAATGCTTAGTCAGCAATCAACTGTCACTTCAACCTATAGTGCAGGTTAGCCTGATAGCAAACAGTAACGCGGGGTAAATACCACAATAGATCAACTACTGGTCGCAGTGGGCTCTCCCCTACAAGGAAAAAAAACTTCCCAGAAAAGCAGTTCTCGTCCATGATTTTCCATAGCTTGTCACGGTCGATCGTGTCGTATTCGGCTTTGATGTCGATGAATAGATTATGTGTAGAAACCTGATGTTCATGACATTTTTGGAGGATTTACTGTTGTGTGAAGATCTGGTTCATCTTGGACCGTCCCTCTATGGAACCAGCCTGTTGACTCCCCACGTATGTATCTTCTTGATAGTGGCATTAGGCGGCGAAGTAGGATTCGGACCAAAACTTTGTAGGCGTCATCAAGGACAGTTATAGTTCTAACAATCCAATTTGTCGTTCTCCTTGTACCATCTCCTTCCACCTCGCCGATAGCTGTTCAGTGTTCCAAATAAGAACCATCAAACTATTTAGACAATCGGTCAACTTGTTCGTGCCCATTTTGATGAGTTCAGCTACAGTGCCATCCTTCTCAGCCGACTTGTTCAGCTGGAAAATGACTTCCTTAACTTCGCTCGTTGTTGGGGGTGGTTATTAAGGTTATTCAACCATTTTGCAAAAGGGTAACTGAGCAGAAATTGTTCCAGCCAACAGGCAACGACGTCTGTGAAAAGAAATGAAAGCGCGAACTCCAGGGAAAATCCGGGCGAGACCTGGCTACTTCGAGAATATTCTTGGTAGTTCTAATTGGTGCATACATTTTGGCTAAGGAGATGCGTGCCTTACCAAGGCCCCCGCAATAATTAGGTAATTTCGGTTCAGTTGTTCTCAATACGTTTGACAGTGCAATTAGAAAAACAGAGAAACAAAGCAAGAATAAAGATTATGAACATGGATTAGTATAAAAATCGGAAATCATTATTTAAAATAAGGATCAGTGTTAGGATCAAGTCCTAGAATTCAGGGTCAGAATCAGGAACTAGGATCAGAGTCCATAATCAAGATCGGGATGTAGATCCATGATCAAAATCATGACTATTTAGACCAGGAACTCAACTACACGCTCCTTTTTTTTTTTCAAACGCATAAATAAGTTGTTTGAGTTCGAAACAGCACAGTGGCAGTCCTGAACTTTGAGTTCGACTGGGCAATCGCAAAACTAAGTTCTGACTGGCATATTCAAAACTAGGTTCAACAGCCAAACTACATTTTGAACTTTTTTCATGCCTTTATTCGTAGCTACTCAAAATGCAGTTTGCTGACGAACTCGCTAAGTGCTTTCAGTTCAACATACACAAAGAGGGTTAAATGTTTATGCCATTAGATCGATCTCAGTTTTGCGCCTTCGCCGAAGAAAAAACTTGATTAGATCTTGTTCGAAGCTCAAGCTTCGTTTTGAACCATCGCAAGGAGAAAAATGGAACTCAACTTTAGTCCATACAATCGAACTCTGTTTTGACCATGGTACAAACAGCACTTCAGTGGCAGACCTCAACTTTGAGTTTGACTGGGCAAGTGCAAAACTAAGTTCTGACAGGCATACTCAAAACTAAGTTCGACAGCCGAATTCCGATTGAAACTATTTTTATGTCTTTATTCGTAGCTACCCAAAATACAATCAGGCGAAAATTGCAAAAATGGTATTAGTTTTGAGTTCGCAGTTCGCAGTTCGAACTCCGTTTTGAGCCGTCTTGCAAGGAGGAAAAAAGGAACGCAACTTCATAGAATTGAACTTTGGATTGAACCACGGTAAAACTTAATTTTGACTACCAAAAAGTAGAGTGTAGGATCAGGATTATGATAACACGCTTCTTTTTTAAACTCAAAAATGAGTTGTTTTGCTTTATAACAGCACTTCAGTGACAGTCCTCAACTTTGAGCTCGATTGGGCAATCGCAAAACTAAGTTCTGATAGGCATAACTCAAAACTAAGCTCGGTAGCCGAACTCCAATTTGAACGTTGCTACTCAGAATGTAGTTCGGCAGCCGAAATTGCTACACGCTACTTTTTTTAAACTTAAAATTAAGTAGTTTTGGTTCAAAACAGCACTTCAGTGGCAGCCTTTAACTTTGAGTTCGACTGGGCAATCGCAAAACTGAGATCTGGAGATATGTATCTTTACCCCAACCTAATTCCAATTCTGATCCCAATTTTGATCCCTTTTCTGATCCCAATCCTCGTCCTGATCTCAATCCCGATCATTTTCCCAATGTTATTCGTTATCCTGATACTGATCCAAATCTCGATCCCCATTTTATCCCCACCGCCTTCTCGATCCTCATTTTAGTTCTCTGATCTGAAAAATTTCCACGATACTCATTCTAATCCTGCACGCTCCTTTTTTTTAACTCAAAATTAGGTTTGATCGAGGTTAACTATCATGATCAGAATTGAGATTTGGGAATGAACCTGAATTTAGTTTATCTGAATCAGAACTAGGGTTATGATCGGGTTCAGAATCGTAACAAAACTGCGGCGAAGGATCAGGAACCGAGATCAGCTCCGGAAATGGGTCGGGATCAGGATCTGGAACATGATTCATGATAAATATAAGAATCAGATTTAGGTTCAGGATTGGGATCTGGATCGGGATAAGCTAAATCCAAGCGTACTACTCTAGAGAATAGGATAAGATTCAAAAAAGGCTAAGACCGAGAATCTATCTCACTATCGTTAGTCTAGAACATTTTATCACTATCCTTCGAGTCATGATCGTCTGGTTTTGTTTAACATTGTCTGAGATAATGATTGTAAAGTTTTTCCCTCTGTTTCAATTACTTAAAAGCTGGATTCACCTAGAAAGTTCTCTACAACATGCAAATAAAAAAGTTACATTTTTCTGTGAATAACATTATCTGAAAATCCATCAATAATGTTCTACAGGTATATGCACTAGACTGAGTCGATTTGGGGTTATTTTTGAATTTCTCAAACCCTGGGGTCTTAAAAGCTTCGTTTTGGTCCAAAACTCATCCCTGATTTTTTGCAGAATTTTTAAGTAACGTTTACATGAGTAAATTTGAACTTTTAGGTTTGTATGGGAAAATTGAATATTTTGTACTGAAAAATCAACATCAGTTTTGTTTCTTCTGTGGAACCAAGTCTGCTGATGGTTTTTGTGCCAATTTATAAATTTCTTACAGGAAATTTCCCGCTGAACAACTTTGTCGAATATCATAACTTCGTATCTTTTTAGACAAAAAAGTTATTAGCTCTTTAACAGGTGTATGTCTTTTGGCATTGATAAACAAGAAATTCAATTGACATCACTGCTGGGTGCCTAGCGAAGTATTGCAAGACCACTTTTCATGCCATACTTTGTGGGACATAAGCAGTGGTGCCAATTGAATTAATGGTTTATCAATCCAAAAAGACATACACCTGTTAAACAGCTAATAACTTTTTTGTCTAAAAAGATACGAAGTTATGATATTCAACAAAGTTGTTCAGCGGGACATTTCCTGTAAGAATAATTGGCACAAAAACCATTAGCAGGCTCGGTTCCACAGAAGAAACAAAAATGATGTTGATTTTTCAGTACAAAATATTCAATTTTCCCATACAAACCTAAAAGTTCAAAT
This sequence comes from Uranotaenia lowii, assembly GCF_029784155.1. Classification (NCBI taxonomy): domain Eukaryota; kingdom Metazoa; phylum Arthropoda; class Insecta; order Diptera; family Culicidae; genus Uranotaenia; species Uranotaenia lowii. The sequence continues at coordinate 388,476,788 of NC_073692.1, forward strand.
TTACTCATGTAAACGTTACTTAAATATTCTGTAAAAAATCAGGGATGAGTTTTGGACCAAAACGAAGCTTTTAAGACCCCAGGGTTTGAGAAATTCAAAAATGACCCCAAATCAACTCAGTCTAATATGCACAGTAACTCTAAAACGTTTCATAATCACTATTGGAAAGTCAGAACAGCTAAACATCCTAATCCATTGAAAAATCAATGAAAAAGAATAATAAAAATATTTCATGCAGGTATCAAAAAAATATGAACGATTTAAAAGAATTACATAAAATCATTTAAATAGAAATTTGTTAATTGATACTTGTATGATGAAAAGGTTTGAATAAAGTAAAGGTTTATAATTTTATTAATGATTGAAGTAATTTTCCATTAGCTCTCCTGGATCTTCACAATTTCATCACTTTATCAACCCAAGAAAGTCTCAGCTAAGAGCTGAAACCAGAAACAAGAAAAAAATCCCCAGAGAATCCAAAATAGTGTGCGGGGGTAATTACACGGCTCAGTTCCAATCTCTCGGAAAAACTTTCCCGCTGCATGGGGTTAGGTACAGCACGGCGAAGGATTTGGCGAATGCGGAAAAATAAATTCCTAATTAGTATGCAAATCAACTCACTTTTGTACTGAAGCCCGACACCGGCATAAGTCTGAACCGGCAGTCAGGCAGCCACCCACACATTCCGGAGGAAGACTTCTTCTGTGCGTTCGGTCGTTACTGGTATATGGGTGCGTAACGGGAACGAAATTTTCGGCAACTGGGAAAATCCTTCCGGAATCATCTTGCCTTTAACGTTATGCGGAAAGTCCGCCGCTTTTCTCAGTTTGGGAATCTCAGCCGATGAGCAGTTTCGAAGCTCCTGCAAATCTGGTCTCTGTGATGAATATAATCCAGTGTTTAATCAAAAATTTTCTCAGCACCCCCAGAAAGTCCTCTGAACTAAATGCCGGAGCAAAAGTTTTAAATAGGTCGCCATGAGGTGTTACACAAGTTTGGCAATCTGTTTCGAATGAGTTCGTTGAATGGACTCCTTTTCGTGCCTGGTGCTGGTGTATCGTTTCGTCGTCATGGAGGGAAAGAAATTTCGTTCCTCGTATGACGCATAGGGATGCTGATTGGATTATGGCATTCAGCAAAACTTTGTCGATAGCTTAATGAGAAATGAAAAGTAAAAAAATATGTTTATCAGGAAGCTTAATAACTTAATAAATTGTTATAAAAGTTTTTACAAAAATCGTCTAAAAATTATTCGAGTTGTATCCCATTTGTTGATTTTGTATGAGGGAGATTTTTAAAACTATTATGCAAACCATTTCCAACCCCGAAAAGCCTCGGATACTATTTTCTTAAATTTGCATTCAAATCTTCAACTCAAGCTTCTCTATCCATGACGCAAAGTCAAATTCATAAAAACTTTTGAGAAAGGATGGAATTCGAAACGAGCAATAATTCTCATTCTGCGGAGACTATCAATTAGGAAATTATGTGCAAATTTATGCACTCCCCCAAAAATTGTCTCACAGCCGACTTTCAAGCAGTATGTCACAATCAAAATTCTTAGCAGCAAAAGAACGGAACTAAACTTGACACCGCACACTTCCCTATCGGTAATTCGTAATTAAATAATTCAATTTTGCCAGCAAGCAACCGCGCACGGTATCTGTAATCTAATTAAAATCCTCGTCGCGCTTCGATAAAAAGCCTTCTGCTTCTGGTTTTCTCCGTTTCGTTGGCGTTTTCTCGCAGCTAAGTTTCGCGATATCCTTGCCACGCGTTGGCTCATAAGAGCGCGCCACAGGAAGAGATGGTTTTCATTATCTCACTCGCCATTACAGGGTTCCCCTCCTTTTTTGCCAGAAAGCAGTCCGCGAATATATTAAAATATATTCTATCCAATCGGCCGAAAAACCTTTGCTGCCGCAAAATTTTCTGTCGGTAAAAGCACCGTGGGAAGAACTTATAGGAATTTCCATTTTCTTCGGTTGGTACCACCGCCGTCTTTTGTCGGATTTTACCCGTGGAAATTCTTTGGCAACGGGTTTGTGTCGATGTTTGTGTGTGTGCTTAAGTTCGATTGTTACCTCGGAACCGCGAAATCCGATAAAGCAAACCGACACGCCATGCTTCCATTAGAGCGTTCATCATCATCGTTTTGGCAAAGTGTGAAAGCAGCCGATGTTGGCTTCTTTATTGGGAAGAAAATACAGTCGAAGCTTAGTTCAACGATTATTCCGCCATCTGGTGAATTAAGAAGCTTTAAAGCATCGAAGTTTTGAAGGTTTCAATTCAAAGCTGAAAGTTTTGTAACTTTGAAAACTCAACGCAATTAAAGTAAAAACATCAAAAAAAAGTTGAAAGATTGTAGGCTCGAAAGTTTTTAACGTTGAAGCATTGGAAATTGAAAAAAATAGACAGTTACATCAAAGTTTTAGACTCAAAGCTCCCGAGCTTCAAAACTCATAAAAAAAAGTCTCATTACTCATTGGAATGATTCAGGGTATATGTTCAGTCCGAAAGGTAATATCTCGAACTCCTAATGTTCCTGCTTTTCATCGTAGGCATCATAGCTTAGAATCTTTCAAACTCTAAAGGTTCGATTGCATTGCTTAAAGCTACTGAATTTGAGATTCTTACAGCTTTTGAAATTGAAAGTTCAAAGCTTGGAGCCACTGCTTTGAAGTTGATAAAGCAATGAAGCTTTGAAGGTTCAAAGCCTTGATGTTTAATAGTTTTGAAACTTTATTATTACTTTGGAACTTGGAAGCTCTGAAGCTTCGAACTTTTGTAGCTTTAAACCTTTCAAGCTTCGATGCTTTCTAGCTTCAATGGATCAGATCTATAAAGCTGTAACACTTCACAGATCTATCGATTCGAAACAAGAGATTTGATTTTGCTAATAAATTTTACGACAACCTGTTTTCAATGATAGTGAGCATTGCCATCTTCTGATAGTGCCATCTTCTGGCGCTGCATCTTGGGCCCGTGATTTTTCCCCCACTAGTTTCCCTTCCCGTTTTTTGGGGAATCTATTTTCGCCAAGGTTTTAAAGCAAAATTCAGGAAATGATCTCCAATGGGTTGAGCTTCTAAGCTTTAAAGCATTGATGTTTTAAATCTGTGAAGTTTTAGAGCTGCATAGCTTTGATCCTTTGAAGCTCAGAAGTCTGCTTGGAAGCTTAGCAGACTCGAAGCTTTACACCTTTGAGGCTTTAAATCTTTGAGACTTTGAAACTTGGAAGATATAAAGTTCTGAAGCTTCGCAGCTCTGATGCTTTTAAGCTTTGAAGTCTCAAGCTTTGCTTTGAAATTCTGTAGAATTGAATATATGATCGTAGGATGAACGTTCTAAAACTTAAGTGTTTCGAAGCTCTGAAGCATTGAACCTCAGTAGCTTTGTAGCTTTAAAGCTTCGCATTGCATTGTTCTTTTAAATCATTGTAGTTTTAGAGCTTTTTAGCTCTGAGTCTTTGAAGCTCAGAAGTATTTATTTTTTCTTTGGAAATTGAGGGCTATGAAGCTCGTAAACTCAAGTGTTTCGAAGCTTTGAAGCTTAGAACTTCTGTAGCTTTGAAGCTTTAAAGCTCAAATGCATTGTAGCTCTGAAGCTTCAAAGCATTGATGTTTTAAATCTGTGTGCTTCAAAGCTCTGACCCTATGAAGCTATAAAGCTCCAAGCTTTGATGTTTTAAATATGTGAAGTTTAGAGCTTATAGCTCTGAACCTTTTGAAACTCAGAAGTCTTAATGCTTGGAAGCTTAGCAGTCTTGAAGCTTTGAAACTTCAAGACTTTGACACTTGAAAGATACAAAGTTATGATGTTTCGAAGCTCTGAAGCTTTGAAGCTTTGTAGCTTTAAAGCATTGAAGCTATGAAGCTTTGAAGTCTTAAGCTTTGCTTTGAAATTCTGTAGAATTTAATGGATGAACGTAGGATGTGTGAACGCTATGAAGTTCTAAAACTCAAGTGTTTCGAAGCTTTGATGCTTCGAAACTCTGTAGCTTTGAAGCTGTGAAGCTTCGATGCTTTGAAGCTTTGAAGCTCTGAAGCTTTAAAGCATTGATATTTCAAATCTGTGAAGTTTTAGAGCTTTATTGCTCTGATCCTTTGAAGCTCAGAAGTCTTTATTTTTTCTTTGGAACTTCAAGGCTATAAAGTTCTAAAGCTCAAGTATTTTGAAGCTTCGAACCTCTGTAGCTTTGAAGCTTTAAAGCTTCGATACATTGTAGCTTTAAAGCGCTGAAGCTTCAAAGCATAGATGTTTTAAATCTGTGAATTTAAGAGCTTTAAAGCTCTGATCTATTGAAGCTCAGAAGTCTTTATTTTAACTTTGGAAGTTGAAAGCTTTGAAGTTTTAAAACTCAAGTGTTTTGAACCTCTCTGCATTAAAGTTTCGATGCTTTGTAGCTAGAAAGCTCCGAAGCTCTAAAGCATTGACGTTTTAAATCTGTGAAGTTTAGAGCTTTATTGCTCTGAACCTTTGAAGCTCAGAAGTCTTAATGCTTGGAAGCTTAGCAGTTTCGAAGTTTTGAAGCTTTGAGGCTTTAAAGCTTCTAAACATTGAGACTTTGAAACTAAGATATAAAGTTCTGCAATTTCGAAGCTCTTAAGCTTTGAAGCTTTAAAATATCGAAGCTTTGTAGCTTTAAAGCTCTGAAGTTATGAAACTTTGAAGTCTCAAGTTTTGCTTTGAAATTCTGTAGAATTTGATCCTTGAAGGCTTGAAGAGTTAAAGCTTTGCAGGTTCAAAGATTTGAGCTGACGAGGTTCGCAGCTTTGAAGCTTTAAAGCATTTTTAATTCATAAGATTGCCTTTCGGGATAAAGATTGCTACAACTTTGTTTCAATGCAATGAGTCATGAACAACACTCGTTTCTTTCAAACGAAAGATTTGAAGCATAGAAGCTTATGAGCTTTAATACATACAATGAATATCAGAAACATTTAGACTTCGGAAAGCTGCCTTTCGGGCTTAAAAATTCTCGAAAACGTTCCAAAGAGTTTCTAAAAATTGGACCTTTAGAACTTGCAAGCTGCGAGTCTTCTATTCCTTAAAGCTCCATGGCTTAAAGGATAAAACTTGACCTTGAAGCATTTATGGTTTTAATGTTCATTGCCTTATTAACTTCAACTTGTAATCTTTGAAGTTTTAAGCTTCAAAACTCAAAAATTCTTGTATTGAATTCAGAATTCGGTGTTAAATCTTGGAAGCTTTAAAGCTTCAAAGCTAAGGTGTTCAAAGATTCAAAGTTTTAACACGTTCGTCGCCAAGCGTCACCCACTACAAAACATGTCCAACTTTGAAAAACCAAAAACATCAATTGAAGATAGCGTTATGGCACAAATTTCGGCTAAAGAGCACTTAGAGATTTGGTAATAATTTGAAATAATTACTAATTGAAACGACAATTCCGTAATGATGCTTGACTTTTGGAAGTCGGACGTTTTTTGAAGTGGGTGACACTTGGCGAGGAACGTGTTACAGCTATTGTATTTGAAGCTTTCGAACTTGAAGCTTAAAAGCTCTGATTTCCGAAAAAAATCGAGACGAAGCAAGCTTCTCAGAGCAACTAAAACCTCTTGAATTCATCAAGTTTCCCTTTGGGCTAGAGAGGGTCCCTGATACATTTCAAAGATTCATGAACATAAATATTTGCTTCTTTAACATTTTTATTGAATTCTCTGTTTTGTTTTAAACTTATCATAAATGTCTGTTTTAAATTTTAAAATCATCGAAAATTTTAAATGTGACACTAAAGTTTAAAAGCTTCAACTGCTTTAATATTTAAAGCATCTTGAAATTACATTTATAATGCTTTGAAGCATCACAGTCATACATCTTTTTGGCTCAAAAATTATAAAGCTTTCAAGCTTTTAATTTTAAGAGTTCTCAGTTTTACAGAACTACAGCTTCTATGCTTGAAAAATAATAAAGCTTTGGACCAATTCCTGTTTAAAGCTAATAGGCATTAAAATTATAATGCTTCTAAGCATTAAAACGTTTAAGCTCTAAATCTTGAATTTAATAAAGCTTCTAAGGTTTCAAGTTTCTGAGCCTCCAGCTGTATAGTAATAAAGCTTCTAGGCTTGAAAGACATGAAGTTTCTAGGCTTTAAGAAAATGTCATTCTAAAGCTTTAAAAACCTTTAATAAACAATCAATGAACTTTCGACAGCAAAAAAAAATGAAAAACGAGCTCTAAACAACTTGAAATGTTCTTCTCTAGCATTGAACGAATCACGGGCCTTTATTGACTCGGAAAAATGCTTTCACAGCCCATAAACAAGCCCGGCAACTACTTCTATCGATTCGAAACAAGAGATTTGATTTTGCTAATAAATTTTACGACAACCTGTTTTCAATGATAGTGAGAAGCAACGGAAGCAGCCAAAAAATCGAAAAGCGGAAATCCTCCACACCATATAACGTGACGACGATGATCCCGATTCGGAAGATATCGGAATCCGGGCTGAAAATCGGAAACAGCCGGAAGGAAGGTTCAAATTTTAGTGCCATCTTCTGGCGCTGCATCTTGGGCCCGTGATTTTCCCCCCACTAGTTTCCCTTCCCGTTTTTTGGGGAATCTATTTTCGCCAAGGTTTTAAAGCAAAATTCAGGAAATGATCTCCAATGGGTTGACAATATTTTCCGCTTAACCTTCCTCATGGCTTGAAGGCTGCTGTTCCCCCGAAAGTGTTCGGTAATAAAATTGAATCTACTGGGTGCAAAGTCGTAAAACGGAAAGCCCACAACTTTTTCCCTAGGTCCGAGAAGTTTGGTGGAAATGGAGAGACGACGACATTCGCCCAAGAAGCAAAAATCTGTAACCAATTTTAAAATTTTTCTCCTCTCGGGGCTGCTGGTAGTTTTGTGTCACTTTTTGACTGGGTCGTGATGGGTGAACATAACGAAAAAAGAACGTTCTCAACCCCATACCCAAAATGGGGCCAAAATCGTGCTGATGGAGCACTTTCACCCCGAAACGGAACAGGATGTTGAAGCCTTTGCAGCGCTCACGAGAACAGGGCGATGACGTTGTTGAATCTGTCAGTTTTATACGCTCTGATTTTCCGACTTTTCGGCAGTTCCGATGAACTGGCAGCAGCAGCAGCGTTTCAGGAATTTTCCGGAGAAAAGTCATGCCAAAATTTTAAGAGTGCTGACGGGTTGGAATTCTGGCTCCGATTGCTGCTGCCTTTGGCAAATATGTTTCCTATATTTTTTCCCATGGGTTTCCTCGCATCGGAATAAGTGAACTGCTATTTTGGAACATGACTAACCACAATTAAAAGTATTTCTAAAAATGTGTCTTTCAATTAAAATTTTTACAGTTTTTAAAGTGCGTCCTTAAGTGCTTTAGGGTGAGGTTCATCTTGACAAAAACATTCCAATCGAAATAGCAACTTTTCCCGGCACTGTTAAAAGCAACATTTTTCCCAGAATCTTTATTTTTAGACGACCCTTAATCCGGCATCCGTGGGCTCGGTTGAGATTCGAACATTAAAAATTCATCCATCCAATCCATCCGAAACATCCAGCTTCTGTCGCCGGCTGGTTGTCCCGCAATGGCGGCTCGATGGCGGGCGGCGGTTATTGGTTGTTCCATTATCCTCGTCCAATGTTTTAATTCTGCTACTTTCTCTCTTTTCCGTCACCCAACAACACAGTGCCGCCTAGCCCCCCGATAATTTCCGGTTACGTGGAAGGACAGATCATTCCGGCCGGATCGGTCCAAAAGTTGCTGTGCGTATCGTCCGGAGGAAATCCGCTGGCCACCCTCAACTGGTACAAGAACGATAAAAAGGTAAGTCCCGAGAATCTTCTTTCAAAGATACAAATGAGAGCAGAAAAAAACTTTCACTTAGGACAGGTATTAGCGGGTGCCCAATTGCAATAATGGATTTCTCGAGACGGGCTAAGTGATATCGCACGAGTCATTAATTTGTTTGATGTTTCGTGGAGTCTTTTTTGTGTTAACTTGTATCATCATCAAAATGTTATTCGTTTAGTGCTGAAAATGTTTTAGCCGATCAAAATCATAAGTCACTTTTTTCCTCATCACCTACTTGACGTCAAAAAGTACTTCTTGAAAAATGATCATTTTTATGATCTTATGATTTTATGATAAAAAAGTTGTGGAAAATTCATTTTAAAAGGCTACTTGGAGTCCCTGCCAACTTGGGAGAGTTTCATAATTCAAAGAATTCAACTCAACAATTGCTTTGTGAATTGACAAGAAACAAATGGCTTTTAGCGGAAATCCGGAGGGATTTGAATATTTATGAAACTCTTTTGGGCTGAAAATCATCCCAAATTAGTTCCAAAGAGTGATGGCTCAAATGGTCATCACTCGTTGAGACACATTTGGGGCGATTTGCAGTCCAAAAGTTAATCATATAATTAAAGTTATTCAGACAGTGTTGCGAAGTGACATTGTTGCCATTTCAACGGATGAAAACCTAACATTCTTCGTTTACAAAACGTTTTTTTTTCCTATTTTTTTTTTTGTTGACCGTAGTCTGTAGACTGTAGTCTAAAGACTGTTTTCTGAAAACTGTAGACCGAAGACTTTAGTCTGAAGACTGTAATCTGAAGACTTTTGTCTGAAGACTGTAGTCTGTAGACTATAGTCTGAAGATTGTAGTTTGAAGACTGTAGTCTGAAGACAGTAGTCTGAAGATTGTAGTTTGAAGACTGTAGTCTGAAGACTGTATTCTGAAGACTGAAGTCTAAAGACTGTGGTCTTTAAAACGTGGTTTGGAGTCTATAGACTGTAAGCAAGACAGTGTGTAGATTGCTGTCTGATGACTGTAGTCTGTAAACTGTAGTTTCCAGACCGCGGTTTGCAGATTGTAGTCTGTAGACTGTAGTCACTTGACTGTTGTCGGTAGACTGTAGTCTGTAGACTGTAGTCTGTAGACTGTAATCTGTAGACTGTAGTCTGTAGACCGTAGTGTGTAGACTGTAGTCTGTAGATTGTAGTCTGTAGACTGTAGTCTGTAGACTGTAGTCTGTAGACTGTAGTCTGTAGACTGTAGTCTGTAGACTGTAGTCTGTAGACCGTAGTGGGTAGACTGTAGTCTGTAGACTGTAGTCTGTAGACTGTAGTCTGTAGACTGTAGTCTGTAGACTGTAGTCTGTAGACTGTAGTCTGTAGACTGTAGTCTGTAGACTGTAGTCTGTAGACTGTAGTCTGTAGACTGTAGTCTGTAGACTGTAGTCTGTGGACTGTAGTCTGTGGACTGTAGTCTGTAGACTGTAGTCTGTAGACTGTAGTCTGTAGACTGTAGTCTGTAGACTGTAGTCTGTAGACTGTAGTCTGTAGACTGTAGTCTGTAGACTGTAGTCTGTAGACTGAATCTGTGGACTGTAGTCTGTAGACTGTAGTCTGTAGACTGTAGTCTACTACAGTCTTTTTTTTATAAGTTTATCACCCAGGTTGTAAATCCTTTTTACGGATTGCATTCCAAGGCACGGCGCGCCACCGCGTCCCCTTAGTTTGCTACTCTGGGTCCATGGGTGCAATTGGACGACTCATGATACTATGTACCCCTACGCCAGAAAGTTCACCTTGGGCCTCTGGCCATAATTCCCGACCGGACCTGCAACGGCTATACCCGCAATACGCTCCACGGCGCAATACGCTCCACGGCAAATACTCGTTTTTATACGTGCTACACCAGCAATCTTCATCCACTCTTTGTCACGATTCACGACTCACGGTTGGCAGTCCGTTCGCCGCTACTCGTGACTCGAGTTCCACATACGGCCTCTTGCCACAATTCGAGACGTCTTGACCCGCCTCTCCTCGTGGCTCAAGACCCTCTCACACTCCACTGTACACTGTAGTCTGTAGACTGTAGTCTGTAGACTGTAATCTGTAGACTGTAGTCTGTAGACTGTAGTCTGTAGACTGTAGTCTGTAGACTGTAGTCTGTAGACTGTAGTCTGTAGACTGTAGTCTGTAGACTGTAGTTTGTAGACTGTAGTCTGTAGACTGTAGTCTGTAGACTGTAGTCTGTAGACTGTAGTCTGTAGACTGTAGACTGTAGACTGTAGACTGTAGTCTGTAGACTGTAGTCTGTAAACTGTAGTCTGTAGGCTGTAGTCTGTAGACAGTAGTCTGTAGACTGTAGTCTGTAGACTGTAGTCTGTAGACTGTAGTCTGTAGACTGTAGTCTGTAGACTGTAGTCTGTAGACTGTAGTCTGTAGACTGTAGTCTGTAGACTGTAGAATGTAATCTGTAGACTGTAGTCTGTAGACTGTTGTCTGTAGACTGTAGTCTGTAGACTGTAGATTGTAGTCTGTAGACTGTAGTCTGTTGATTGTAGTTTGAAGACTGTAGTCTGAAGACTGTAGTCTGAAGACTGTGGTCTGAAGACTGTAGTCTGAAGACTTTGATCTGAAGACTGTAGTCTGAAGACTTTAGTCTATTGAGTCCAGACTGTAATCTGTGTTCTTTAAAATTTAGTCTGGAGTAAGAAGTTCAGAAGTCAGAAGACTTAATTGGCAGTCTGAAGACTGTAGTCTGAAGACTTTGGTCTGAAGACTGTAGTCTGAAGACTTTAGTCTATTGAGTCCAGACTGTAATCTGTGTTTTTTAAAATTTAGTCTGGAGTAAGAAGTTCAGAAGTCAGAAGACTTAATTGGCAGGCTTTAGTCAGCAGATTTCAGTCTCTAGGCTTTAGTTTTAATTCATTCGGATGCCTTTAGGGTTGAAAAACATCCCAAATACTTTTCAAATGACAATGCATAAGACTTTTGTGCGCATGAGAAGCATGCTGATTAACTGAAGCAGCCATTGGTAAAAATTCCAAAATCTAAATTTAAATTTTATGTTTGAAATGCTAGATCTAGTTTCTTTTTAAGTCATGCACCGCCTTCTGGTCGAATCGGATTTTTAAACATTCTTCATTATCAGCATACGAAATTCATTCGATTGCCTTTTGGGCTTAAGGATGTCCCGTAATCTTTTGATTGAGTTTTGAATAAGATCATGAATCCTTCGATTTCAGCTAAACATTAGTTTTGATATTCAAACTTCTTGTAAAATTTCAAACTTTTTAATACACAAGTGAACAAAACAATTAATGTTATTTGCATTGAGTTTTTGGTAGAAGAAAAACTCTTCTTTTCAATCCTTTTCCGAGACCACGTTATTTGCTATTCCATCTTCAAATATTCAAGCTAAAAAACAAAGATTTTCTCCATTTGACTTTGAACATATAGCCCACCCACATGTGAAAGACAGCACAAACTGTTGATTGAAAATTCCTACGAATTTTGCGAATCATATTTCAACTCTTCTGAGTTGCTTCCAAAAAACAAAATGAAGCGAAATCACAAAGCATCGACTGTTGACTGGCATGCCGAGGCAAATTGATGTTACATATATCAAATTTGGTATGTGTCATTTGGCAATGAATTCGTATGAAAAGAATTTCCGGGGTGGGGTGGGGTTAAATATGCCCCACCCGGGATGAAGAGAGCTACCGGAAGAATTGTTCTTCACCGGAAGAAGCCATCCGAAATTCGAAATCTGTTTTGTGATATTTCCTAAAGGATGAAAACAACAACGTCAACAACAACAACAACAAAAAACAATAGAAACGGGTCAGAGAAGATTCAATTACTTCTGGAAATTCGGAACACTCCGAGAGTCATGTTTACTAGAAGCCGGTTCCCCCGAATCCTGACATGGATCCGATTGTGTTAGTAGGTTTTTGCGCCTGTGTGTGGGTGTCTATCTTTTTATTTGTGTTATCTTTCTTCGGCCGGATTTGGAACCGGATGGCAGCCAATGCCTCATCGTCCTTTTACCTGCAGCATAACTCACTGGGAGGCATCCAACAAACTAATCTTCTGTGTCCTATCTGGTTGGACTCCTTGCTGGGCTTCCGGCTGTCTTGGCAAGGACCAGCAATCAACAATTGATGGATACGAAAATTGTGTTTGCTTTAGAATTGCTGATGAGGTTGCCCGGTACCATCAGAAAATTTTGTTCCGGAGTCTGATTTTGATTGCTGCTCTATCTAATTATCCAATGTCTGTCTGGGTTCAACATTTATCGAAACAATGAAGAATGGTACAACTTTTTTGTGCACTTTCTGATAATTTCCCCAAGGAATTCGGAACATTTAGGAGAAAGGGTAAAAATCGAAAAAATAGCCAATCAATAAGTGCACTCTTGTTTCCGTTCTTGAGAAATTTTAACCAGTTGAAAAGTTTTTTCCGTCGACAAAAGATTCGATTCGTGCTTCGACGCCTCCGACAATTTATGATTGGAGCGGAAAAGTTTTCTCCATCACGCCACAGTGCGGTCAAGAATTTTCCGATAACAACCAAGTAATAATAATAATCACAACGAGGAGCACCCAATGGCTGTTTCTTTCGTCCGCCACAGGTCGTAAAGTGGTGGAAAAGAAAAATTACACACAACCAATAATAAAACCGCAGAATTCAATTCAGCGTTGGTTTTTTTTTTCAACTTCCATAATTTTCTTTTCACGGAAAGCCTTGTGGAAAATTCAGTGTCCTGCCAAGTTTTTCATTCGTTCAAAATGATAAAAGCATCCTGGAGCAGAGAAAATCGTCTCATAAAAGGTAATCGAAGTGCGTTCAATTCCATGGCTACTGGCTAAACAAAATTCTAAGCCGACACCCAAGGATAGAAAAGCCATAATTTGATAACGAAAAAAAAATTTCATCCCCTCGCAAACCTCCAAAATACGCGCTCAATCATTTCGAACCGTGTCGCCAAAATATTCCGCCAAATGTCTTCGAAGCACCAAAGTGGTGACACATCGAATTCACAACCACCCAAAAAACAACTTAGCCAGCTCGAATCATCCCCCCATTCCGGCCACCCCTCGAAAAGACATTAAATTTTAATTTATTTCATTGGAACCATAAATATTTATAGCAATAAAATTAACAATATCTCGTTATTATTGCGCGAAATCAATATTCTGGCCCCCGATTTTCCCCCGCTCAATTTCAGACAGACACTCGAGCAGGCATACCTACCTTTTTCGGGGAAGCTCCTTCGGAGAAAGGCAGGATAAGCAAGCACCAGACAAAAAAATAATAACGAGGAAAATTTTCTTTACAATCGATTCAGCTTGCAGCTGGGACCACCGAAAAGTGTCCCCCCTGTTTCGTTTCCTGAAGAAGAGCTTTGGATCTTTGTGATTGAACTCGTAAAGTTGCTGTAGATGATATCCTAAAACATTATCAGATAAAAACTGTCCCCTGACTTGTCGAGAATTGCAATGAATTGATTTGAGAATTTTGTATTTATGGTTTAAAGTTTACTTGTAATGCCTATAAAATCAATAAAATGATTTTGATCTTCAGTTGAATTTTTGATTGGCAATGAGATTGGTAGCTAAAGTCAAATAGCACAAATAGATTATTAAAGAGACTTGCAGCCTTTGGCTGATTCAGCACAAAATTTGGGTAGTCTGCACATAATTTTAAAAATCCGTAGATCGGGCTCTCAGAAGCTTGTTTAGTCCAGAAAAAGAAACCTCTAACGCTTTTAAGTTCGCCTTGGGTCCCTGACTTTGATCGTACTCAGAACGGAGCAAAAATGTTTCTTTTAAAGTGGGAGGTTCACGTTAATGACCTTCCCTGTTGACAACTCGAGACCTGAAGACCAGAGACTTAGATGACCTGCAAGATCTTAGAACCCTTCAACCTATAGACTCTCGACTCAAAGACCTTCATCATGAAGATAATTGGCCTGAAGACGATCTTTTGAAGACCATCTACATAAAGACAATCGGCCTGAAGAAAATCGACCTGATGGCCATCGACCTAAAGTCCGTCGGAATGAGCTCCATCAACTTAAAGATATTTGACCTGAAAACCATTGACTCAAAGACCTAACTATCGTCTTGAAGAACATCATCTTGAAGATCATCGTCTTGAAGACTATCGTCTTGAAGACCATCGTCTTGAAGACCATCGTTTTGAAGACCATCGTTTTGAAGACCATCGTCTTGAAAACCATCGTCTTGAAGACCATCGTCTTAAAGACCATCGTCTTGAAGCCCATCGGTCTGAAAACTGTTAGTTTGCAGTCCATCAGTTTGGAAAAAGATTTTTTACTTGAAGATCATGGACCTAAAGAAAATTGGCCTGAAGATCATCGACTTGAAAATCATCGGTCTAAAGACTACCGGCTTGTTATACAACAGTCTGGAGACTTTCGGTTTGCAGACCATCAGCCTGAAGATCATCGACCTGAAAATCATCGGTCTAAAGACTACCGGCTTGTTATACAACAGTCTGGAGACTTTCGGTTTGCAGACCATCAGCCTGAAGACCATATGCCATCGGGTGTCCTGAAGACTATCGGCCAGAAGGACATGGCCTTAAATCCCATCTTCCTAAAAACTTTGGCCAAAAGTTGATTGTCCTGCAGAACTTCGGCCTTAAGACTATCAGCCTGGAAAACCTAGAAATAATAGCTCCCTGGTCTCAGCCATGACTCAGCCTAAGTTCCATCGATCTGAAGACTAATGGCCTGCAGACAATCTGCCTGAAGACCATTGGTCTGAAGACCATCTACCTAAAACTGTTAGACTGAACACCTTCGGCCTGAAGACCACCGGCTTGTAGACCGTTAGTCTGATGATCCTCGAGCAGAAGATCATAGAGCTGAAAATCATCAACTAGAAGACCATCTTCCTGAAGATCTCCTTGACGACCATCGGCCTGAAGACCATCGTCTTATAGACTACCGGCTTGAAGACCGTTAGTCTGATTATCCTCGAGCAGAAGATCATAGAGCTGAAAATCATCAACTAGAAGACCATCTTCCTGAAGATCTCCTTGACGACCATCGGCCTGAAGACCATCGTCCTATAGACTACCGGCTTGAAGACCGTTGGCCTGATGACCATCGAGCAGAAGACCATAGAGCTGAAAATCATTGGCTTGAAGACCATTGCCTTGAAGACCATGGTTCTGAAGATAATGGTCCTGGAGACCATCGGTCTGAATACTATCAGTTAGAAGTCCTTCGGTCTAAAGAATCTCTACCAGAATTTTAATCATCAAAAAATTAGTGGCCTGAAGACCGTCAGTTTGAAGACCATCGTTTTGAAGATTATTGACTTGAAGGCCATCGAACTAAAGATAATAGGCCTGAAGACCAAAACCTTGAAATTTATTGGTATGAAGACTATCGACTTGTATACCAACAATCGGAATACTTTCGGCTTGAAGACCAATAGCATATAGACCTAATGCTATCGGGTGTCTTGAAGATTGTCGACCATAAGGACATGGCCTTAAGTCCCATGTTCCTGAAAACTTCGGCCTAAAGCCCATCGACCTGAAGAACATCGATCTTGAGACTGTCAGTCAAGAAAACCTGGATGTAATAGCTCTCTAGTCTCAGCCATGACTCGGTCTAAACTCTATCGTTCTGAAGACTAATGGTGTGTATCAGATAATCGGCCTGAAGACCATTGGTCTGAAGACCATAAACCTGAACACCATTGGCCTGAAGATCATTTACCTGAAGACCATCAGCCTGAAGACCATCCACCTGAAGACTATCAGCCTGAAGACTAGCAGTTTGAAGACCATCAGCCTAGAGACCATCATGCTTGAGACCATCAGCCTGAACACCATTGGCCTGAAGACGTCTTAAGTCTTACGCCTTACGTCTTACGCCTTACGTCTTACGTCTTACGTCTTACGTCTTACGTCTTACGTCTTACGTCTTACGTCTTACGTCTTACGTCTTACGTCTTACGTCTTACGTCTTACGTCTTACGTCTTCAGTCTTACGTCTTAAGTATTACGTATCACGTCTTACGTCTTACGTCTTACGTCTTACGTCTTCAGTCTTATGTCTTAAGTATTACGTATCACGTCTTACGTCTTACGTCTTACGTCTTACGTCTTACGTCTTAGGTCTTACGTCTTACGTTTCACGAGTCTTACGTCTTACGTCTTACGTCTCACGTCTCACGTCGCATGTCTTAAATCTCAAGTGTATGGTCTCATTTGTCAGTTTTCAGATCTATGTTCCACGTCTCACATCTCACGTCTCATGTCTCCCGTCTAACGTCTCACGTCTCACGTCTCACATCTCACGTCTCACGTCTCACGTCTCACGTCTCACGTCTCACGTCTCACGTCTCACGTCTCACGTCTCACGTCTCACGTCTCACGTCTCACGTCTCACTTTTCACGTCTCACGTCTCACGTCACACGTCTCACGTCTCAAGTCTCACGTCTCACGTCTCACTTCTCTCTTCTCACGTTTTGTTACTCACCATTGGCCTGAAGACCATCAGCCTGAACACCATTGGCCTGAAGACGTCTTACGTCTTACGTCTTACGTCTTACGTCTTACGTCTTACGTCTTACGTCTTACGTCTTACGTCTTACGTCTTACGTCTTACGTCTTACGTCTTACGTCTTACGTCTTACGTCTTACGTCTTACGTCTTACGTCTTACGTCTTACGTCTTACGTCTTACGTCTTACGTCTTACGTCTTACGTCTCACGTCTTACGTCTTACGTCTTACGTCTTACGTCTTACGTCTTACGTCTTACGTCTTACGTCTTACGTCTTACGTCTTACGTCTTACGTCTTACGTCTTACGTCTTACGTCTTACGTCTTACGTCTTACGTCTTACGTCTTACGTCTTACGTCTTACGTCTTACGTCTTACGTCTTACGTCTTACGTCTTACGTCTTACATCTTACGTCTTACGTCCGAAGTCTTACGTCTTTAGTCTCAAGTGTATGGTCTCATTTGGTCATTTGGTCTTATCACGTTTCGTTTCTCACTTCTCACGTCTCTCGTCTAACGCCTCTCGTCTCACATCTCACGTCGCACGTCTCACTCCTCACATCTCATGTCACGCTTTCCACGTTTCATGATCACATTTCACTTCTCAAGTCTCAAGGTCTCATATCTCAGGTTTCAGGTCTAAGTTCCACGTCTCACTTCTCTCTTCTCACGTTTCATAGCTCACTTCTCACGTTTCAAGTCATACGACGTACGTCTCACTTCTCAAGTCTCATGTCGCACTTGTCACGTTCAGTTTCTCACGTCTCACCTCTCTCGTCTTACGTCTCACGCCTTACGGCTCTCATGTCGCACTTTTCACGTAACACGTTCACTTCTACCTTCTCTGGTCTCCCGTCTCTTGTCTCGTGTGTTAAGTCTCAGGTGTAAAGTCTCATTTCTGAGGATTCAGGTCTAATTTTTCTTGTCTCTTGTCTTAATTTTTTTTTCACGGTAAGTACGATTTTTTTTTAATTTTTTCGCAAAAACTTAATCAAAATTAATTTACGATCTAGCAGCAGGTTTGCATTAAATGATTTTTACGCTATAGTCCGCCCTGTCATGGTTCAGAAAACTGTTTCTTAGCAGCTGAGTGCACCTTTCTCCAGTTGATCAACGTTGGTTTTATGATTTAATTGTGATTTTGGCCCTACCTGGCTAGGTCTCCATGTGTTTGGTTTTCGAGGAAAAAAGTAGGTTTCATCTTCTAAACAAGATGACTACCAAACATGGGCGGACATCCTCTTTTCCCTTGGCAGAGAGATAGATGGTCAAAAAACCACATTTGTCGATCCATGTGGTCGAAACAAAGGATAGGTGTCATTTTTGGGATGTGATATCCATCATACCGGGAAGTTTTTCGGTACCTTCATACAATAAGTGACAAAGACCCCCATCTCTGTGTCATCCGTCGTTCGATAGATTGGAAAACTGCCCTTGCTTTCTTGGAATAGGAAAAAGCGTCTGAGTAAGGTATAACAAAAACTTCGAGACTATCCATCAATGATGTGAGGACTTGAGAAGAAACAAAAATAGCACCAAAAATGTGAACCTGAAATTGATACTTGTTTTTCTTATGTCATCAAATCCTGATGATGCTGTCAAAAAAGACATATGATGAAGATAATGGACTGAAGAAAGTTATTTAGTCTTATCAACCCTTTTTTCAGTGACTCGAAAAACTACAGAATTTAGGACTGACCTAAAACTTTTGTAAACTTTAACTAACCTCAAAATTTCAGATTCCTTTTTGACATTTTTTTTCCTAAGATTTCCATCAAACTAAAATTTCCATTTTTCTTTCTTCCGCAGATAAACTCGGTCATCAAAACCGTGGACAAATCGGTCTCAGCCGAGCTAACGATTCTGGCAAATGTCACCGATAACCAGGCTCGCTATCGGTGTGAGGCTCAGAATTCCGCCACCGAGATTCCACTTTTTGAAACGAAAACCCTTAGCGTTCACTGTAAGTATACCTTCTCTAAGACTAACTTAAACATTCCGTTTTCAGAAGAAGCTTTCCCAAAAATTTGAATTGCATTTCGCACCATTGAACCATGAATATTTTGTGTCGTTTTTCCCTTTTTTTCGAAATCTAGTCGCACCCGAAACGGTAAAGATTTCCATCGATCCGCCGGAACTTAAGCCGGGTCTCGAAGCGACGCTAATCTGCGATTCCAGTAGCAGTAATCCGCCGGCCAAGATATCCTGGTGGCGGGACGGTATCGCCGTTCAAGGTAAGGAAGAAGAATCCACTCGCTTCGTGGAAGCATTTCGCCCGAACACCCCAAGATTTGCATTTGTAATGCACTTTGAAACGGGTAAAGGTTTGTGATAAGCGATACAAGAAAAGAAGGTATAAGAAGTCACGTCGTTTCGTCTCCATTTGTACCGGATATTTTAGACAGCTAGAGAGCTCGATAACATGAAAACGTATAGACATAAACGCTGTTTCAAAAGTTCAATTGTTTGTAACACAGGTTTAAATTTTTTTTATAAAGTTTAGCTAAAATTTGTAATTTCCAGAAATTACGGGTTCCAGACCCGTTCGTGAGCCGTTGTACAAATCAATGAAATTCTGAATTTTTTATTAATATTTCGAAGTTATAAATTTTTTGCCATACCTAATTACAGATAGAAAAAATATTCCACAGAAAGATTAACCAGATATTTAACCAGAAATCATCTCGTCAACACAGCTCCGAATCCAAGAATTTTTATCTCGTTTCAATCATAACGATCTACAGTGATTATTTCAGAAAAAAAAATGTCAACCACTGAAATTGCTACCAATGGAATTGCAAATAAGCTGTTCCACCTGTCAGTTCAAAACCGGTCAAATACAGACGACGAACGTCGACAACCTTCATACGACCGGAAATGGGAAGCCTCAGCGGAAATTGCTTGCATATGTTAAAACCGGTTGCCGTCGTCATAAACGTTTTTAGCGCACACATACACAAGCTTACAAAAAACGATCGCTATATTTTCCGCCTTCTCCTCCACCATTTCCCACCTTACAGGTATCAACAACTCCTCCAAGGCAGGACTCTGGGGTGGCACCGTTTCGTCGCTGGAGCTCAAAGTCAACATCACCCAGGACATGAACGGAAACGTCTACACCTGCCAAAGTTCGAACGAGGCACTGCAGCGCTCAGTCCACGAGGCCATCAATTTACAAGTACTCTGTAAGTACCTACTGCCGGTCTAGATTTTGTAAATATTGTGCCGGGATTTGTTTTTTAAAATATTTTTCCTTCTAATATTCCGACCATGCCTGAAGGCATTTGTTATGGTTGTTGCGTTTGTTTGGCGGAATGCTCATTTGAATCACGATACTCTCATAATTCCCACCAATTAGTGAAATCTCGGGTAAGCTGCAATTTGTCTCGGTCCAAATGAGTACCATGGAAATGTGTTCCCATCACGCGTTTCCGGTTTCTGCCGGCTGCCCTCAAAGTTCCCTAATCCGTTTTTCCAGACCGTATAAACACACGCTGAGGCATTAGAAGGTACCCACGTAACTAAACAAAAACCAATTTTCCTTCTTTCCATCATCAACATATAACGTTGCAGACCCGCCAAAGTTCTCTCCACCCCCATCGTCGACGGCCGTCGGAGTCGAGGGAGAATCGCTGACCGTTGCCATGGTCGCTACCGGTAATCCGATGTCCATCGCCTACACCTGGACCAAGGACGGGCTGCCGATTCTGGCCCAATCCGGTAAGTCATCAGCATCATTCAGCGAACGTTCTTCGTTTCGTTTCGTTTGGTTTGATTTTCGTATCCCTCAGGGTCGAATCAAGGGGATGGCAACACTTTCTCCGAAAACGAAATTTCCTATTTTCAGATGAAAAAATCAGAACTCAGAGCTCATGACAAAGTTCTCAGCGAAAAAATCTTCGAACTAAAAATTAGAAAATAAGAAAATTGTCAAAATTGTCTAAATTGTCAAAATTGTCAAAATTGTCAAAATTGTCAAAATTGTCAAAATTGTCAAAATTGTCAAAATTGTCAAAATTGTCAAAATTGTCAAAATTGTCAAAATTGTCAAAATTGTCAAAATTGTCAAAATTGTCAAAATTGTCAAAATTGTCAAAATTGTCAAAATTGTCAAAATTGTCAAAATTATCAAAATTGTCAAAGTTGTCATAATTGTCAAAATTGTCAAAATTGTCAAAATTGTCAAAATTGTCAAAATTGTCAAAATTGTCAAAATTGTCAAAATTGTCAAAATTATCAAAATTATCAAAATTGTCAAAATTGTCAAAATTGTCAAAATTGTCAAAATTGTCAAAATTGTCAAAATTGTCAAAATTGTCAAAATTGTCAAAATTGTCAAAATTGTCAAAATTGTCAAAATTGTCAAAATTGTCAAAATTGTCAAAATTGTCAAAATTGTCAAAATTGTCAAAATTGTCAAAATTGTCAAAATTGTCAAAATTGTCAAAATTGTCAAAATTGTCAAAATTGTCAAAATTGTCAAAATTGTCAAAATTGTCAAAATTGTCAAAATTGTCAAAACTGTCGAAATTGTCAAAATTGTGAAAATTGTCAAAATTGTCAAAATTGTCAAAATTGTCAAAATTGTCAAATTGTTCAACTTGTCAAAATGGTTCAAATTGTAAAAATTGTCAAATATCAAAATTTTCATTACTAATATGTTAGAACTCAGAACTTATAACTTAGTCTTTAGAACTCAGAACTTAGATCTCAGAACTTAGAATTCAGGACATAGAACTCAGAACTTATAACTAGGTGCTCGGAAGTTAAATCTCAGAATTAAGAACTTAAAACCTAGATTCTAGAGCCTAGAACTCAGAACTCATATCGAAGAACTTAGAACTCAAAACTGATGGGTAAGGTTTCCGAACTTAGAACTTTATCTTGAGAACTCAGAACTTAGATCTCAGAACTTAGATCTCAGAACTCAGAACTCAGAACTCAGAACTGATAGGCTAGAACTCAGAACTGATAGGTGAACTCAGAACTAAGAACTTAGCCTTGAGAACTCATAATTAAGATCTCAGAACTTAGAACTCAGAACTTAGAACTCAGAACTTAGAACTCAGGACAGAGAACTCAAATTTGAGAACTCAGAACTCAGAACTCAAATCTGAGAACTCAGAACTCAGAACTCTTAATTGATAGGTTAAAACTCAGAACTAAAAATTTTCAACTCAATTTTTTTAACTCATAACTCATGAAATAAGAAATTCAATCCGGCTCTGTGGTCTCAGACCACCGAAATCATTCGGAGGCATCCGGAGGGAGCTCAACTCAGTTCAGCTGCCAGTCAGTGAAGTTTCACTGACTCACGCACGCACGCACGCACGCACAACCTAGCTCCACAAATCCAGGGCAACCGTGAGACGACGGACGGCCCTACGGAATCCATTACCACTAATCACAGTCGATTAATTCTCGGATGCTGTTGGATGTTGTGTGTGTTCCTGCCTCACTCCAAAACACGACGCACATCTCTGTCGTGCCGTGTGTTTTGTTATTCTCTGAGTTGCTATGCTAACCACTGATTCTGTTTCTGATTTCAAATGTTGTTTTTTTTTCCTTGTTCCCACCCCCACAGGCGTGCAGCGGATCGTTTCCGAGGGACCGATCCTGAACATCACCAAGCTGACCCGGGCCGATGCCGGAATCTACACGTGTGAAGCCGTCAACTCCCAGGGCTCGGCGATGATTAATATCACAGTGGTAGTCGAATGTAAGTACGCGATGACCTGGATTTGTAACTGGAATTTGCTTTGTTTTTTTTCCTGTTTTTTTCTGGTGTGCAAATGACGGATGCTATCTAACTGATGACTTTGTGCGAGATTTTTTGGCGATTTTTCAGTTGTTTGTGACTTTTTTTTCGTACATATGAATTTTTTTCCTGGATGCTGCAAGCTACAAGGTTCAACGACTTGTAGTGGTTGATGTGTTCACAGAATGAGAAGTTACAAATTTTACTCCAGTTGACATAATCCATTTATAAATTACCTGATAAGATACCCTCAAATAAAAAAGAAAACCATGCTGCGTATGACCCTTAAAAGTTTTAGGTCATTTTTGAACATTTTTAACCTGTTTGTCATAGTTTAAGCTTAAAAAGACATTATTGAAAAAAAAATCGGTCGGTATAGAATGAAGCTTTCATTTAAAACTGATGTTTCATGTTCTTTCCGAAAAAAATGTGCTTCCAGTTTTTTGGGAGCCAGATAACGCCTTATGGAGTTACCAAGAAAGACATCGAAACTCGGATCAGAAAGGCACGATTTGCGTTTGCGAGTGATCAAACATATGGCGGCTACGCCAGATCTCTTTATGAACGAATACCGGAATCTTCACCTCATATGACTCTTATGCACAAATGAACTATGTGTGAATCACTGCCTTCAGAGCATCCTCGCTTTGTGGCCTGGCAACTGGATCTCAAACGTAGAACTGCATAGCCGGTGTCTTGAAAAGACGCTAGAAATCGAGATCCTGGAATGGATGGATTGAGCACACGATGCGGAGAGATGTGAACGAGATTTTTAGAGAGGCGCTTGACTGACAGGCCCAGAAGCTCATAGCGGCCCAGGTGGTAAATCCTTTTTAGGGATTGCATTCCAAGGCACGGCAAGCCACCGCGTCTCCCCAGAATGCTACTCTGGGTCCATGGGTGCAATTGGTCGACTACAGATACTATGAACCTCTATGCCACAAAGTTCACCCGAGGCTTCTAGCCATAATTCCCATCCGGACCTGCAACGAAGGCTGTACTCGTGATGGGAGACCAATGACCTCTCCCCTAACGACTTGAGGTCTTGGCTCCGCTTGGTTTGGCTCGAAGCCCTTTACTCTTTGCCCGTCCGTACGCTGTTCGAGGGCAGCTTATCCTGGACACGCGCCTTTCACAGCACACGTCCGGGGCTTTACGAAACTGCTCGGATGATTCCCGGCGAAGGCGTCATCCTGCACCGACTCGAGT
The DNA here is from genome assembly GCF_029784155.1 of Uranotaenia lowii. Classification (NCBI taxonomy): domain Eukaryota; kingdom Metazoa; phylum Arthropoda; class Insecta; order Diptera; family Culicidae; genus Uranotaenia; species Uranotaenia lowii. Next base: position 388,500,074 of record NC_073692.1, read on the forward strand.
GACTAATCCGTAGACGACGTAAAGTCACTCTATCCGAGAGTATTTCGAGAATACTCTTCTCCCTACGAGTTTAACTGCGAAGAAGGTAAAGTCTTATCCCCGCAGCTTCCCTCGTAGGGAGCGCGTTTTACTCAGATACTCCGCGGCGATGGTATCCTACACAACGTTCGCGTTTCTAGCAGCTCGGCATACACAGAAGGTAAAGTCTTTTCCTTGTATGCTTTACTGCTGCGCTCGAACGCAAATTTCTTGAAGGCCTCTCGCCGAAAGGTCATTCTTCTTCAACCGTGGTCCGGTCTTCCTTCTTCCTTTGACTGGCAACCTTAGGCTTTTCGTCTGTGCCGAATCGAGAGCAGTTTATCCTGGACTCGCGCCTGTCACAGCACACGTACGGGTCTTTTACGCTTACGACTCAGATAAATCCCGACGGTGATGTCATCCAACCCGGCTCGAGTGGCCCCGTAAGTATTCCGCGGCTAGAATACTCTCCCTCCTACGAGTTTGACGATAGCGAAGAAGGTCATGTCTTATCCCCACAGCCTCTGTCGCTGAGGGCGCATTCTATTCGGATACACCGCAACGGGAACAGTGGAGATATCACACACAAGGAGATATCCTCACACATCCTCCGCACGATGTTGTCAGCTGTCGTGTCGGGTCCAAAAACGGCAAGTTTGTTAGTGCGTACCCCTTCGAACCTCGGATAGTTGAACACTACGTGCTCTGATGTCCCAACTGTGTCCCCGCAGATTGAGCAGAATGGCGCGGCCACATGTCCAAGCCGATATGGTGGTACTGCATAAAGCATTCGTGCGCAATCAAGAACTGCGTCATGCAAAAATCCTATCCATAAAAATCCGACGCTAGGGATCAAGCAATGAGTCCACCGGTCGCGTTCCGAGCTGTCCCACTGGTGTTGTCAGTTGGATATCGAGGCCTTCCTGCCATGTTTCCGCACATCGGGCATGTGCCTGAACTCGTAGCATAATATATCTCCCCAGGGCCGTAGGAAGAACCGACTCATGGGGGGGGTTTTGGTGACTGATTTTTAACTATGATTTTTTCCCAACGATTCCCGAATACAAAAAAATATTGAAACAAGTTATGTTTGTATCTATATGACTATTTATTTTTAAGTACTCATTAATAGTTTTCGTATTAAATCGAAACTTTAGAAAAGTGGTCCTTAGCCTAAAAGATGAGGTAAATTTTTATAATGAAACTCTTTGAAACAAAATATGCAATTTGCTTTGAACGATGGTTAAATTTTTTGAACTTGTTTAAGGGTCTGGTAGATAAAATTTGTTTGATTTGAGCATAAAATAACTTCTTTTTAGGGAAGCTTTCAATTTCTTCAAAAAAAACTTATTCTTTACTCAAATCAACAAGCCCAATTTTCTAAACTCTTTTGCACGTTCTAACCTTTGATGAAAATAAATAAGTTTTCTCAAGTGACTATAAGAGATAAAAAAAATTCGGATCAAATTTGCTTGATGTAAACTTGAACTAAAATTATTATTTTAATTTGGCTTTAAAAAAATTGCAATATTAATAATGTTAAACAATACACCGAGAAAATATAGGATTTTGTATAGATATTTTAGGTGAAGATCAGGTACATATTTCTTCAACAGCAAATATTTTTCATAAAGAATCAATTCCATAATGAAAATCGTGTGGTTAATTTTGTTAAAATAATATTTGAGAGTTTTTGCATAAAACAAAACTTAGAAAATTAACTCAAACCCTCCTTTTATTGATGATATTTAACGATTGATTTTTCTCGTTGATCATTAGTTAAAAAAGGAAGGATAAGGATTATTAGTAATTGCTATGATCAAAATAAAAAAAAAAACTTTAAATTTGTGATTTTATGATTAAAAAACTCATTTACAAGCTTAATCTTTTTCTGAATTTTAAAACTGAATTCTGACCCTGATTTCAAAAATTGAGCTTTGAATCTGTTTCCGAATTTCTACACGTTTTCTGAAATGTACAAAAAGATCAAAATATTATGAGCCAAGTTTTAGAGCTCATCATGAATTCATGAATTTCTAATTTCAATTCTGTAGTGCTGGTTTAATCTTAATTCATTATTTCAATTATTTATTTTTAATTTTTTTTGTAAATCTAAATAAGAATTTGAATTTCGAATGATGAATTTGGATCTAAGTTTTCTATTTCAAATCGCCACTTTAGAGCTTTAAATGTTTAAATTTTTTGTTAGAATAAAGTTTTAGAACTTTGAATTTGAATATAAAACAAAATTCTTCTTTTTTTCATATTCGGAAAACTATTATCAAAACATTGAAAATGCATGATTCTAATTTGATATAAAATGCAAAACCGAATTTGAATAATTTCAAAACAGCTTTTCATTCCTAATTTATTATGATTATTCGAACTGAAAATCAAGAATCCTATACTTGATACAGAATCAGAAATACAAAAATATGTATAAATACAATTTTGGTGATGGGAATATGGAACCAGAACCTTCAAAATGGGTTTAATTCAAAATTTAATATTCAGATCTGAGATTCTATGATAAAGTTGCAGATTGCCCGGTTTTAACCGGGTTATCCTGGATAAATAATATAAAATTTGGGAAAAGTCAGGTTTGTCCCGGTGGCCCGGATTTCATTGGAAAAGCCCGAATTTTTCTCGAGTTTATTCTCATTCGCATTCTTAAATCAAATTAAAAAAAAATGTCTTTGAAATATTTTTTATTTATGCGTCCAAAACTTTTGGAGCAAGTTTAAAAAAAGACTCATGAAAGGATTTTTTAAGTTTTTTTTTCTTGATTTTTGATGAGTAATTCCTAGGTTTTGACCAAAATTTCCCGGATGTAGCTTGGATTTTTGACGACAATTTAGAAATCCAATACCCGGAATTTGCAAGGTTTTTAAACAAAACAGTCCGGATTTTTCTGGCCTGGATACGTGACGATAAAATTCTATCAACTTTATTTTATGAACAAATGAGGAAATTTTGAGAGGTTTTTGAGGTTTTGGCATTAGGTTTCAATCTAGATTGTTACTCTTGAATACCTTAGCGCTATTATTATAATTTGATTATGAATTCAAAATTTTGAGTGTAGAGTATAATACTTCACTTGCTGTTTAGGACTCTCATGGGGGGGGGTTTAACCCCCAAAACCCCCCCCGTTCCTACGGCCATGTATCTCCCTCTAACAAGACACACAACATCAGCAACTACCGAGGACATTGTTCGGTATGCGCTAATAACCCGCAGGTTCATAAGTCGCTGCACGCAGTAAAGCTTTTGAAGATTACACTACCTTGACCCTTCTTCAGCTGGAGTTGACCGCTGAGTTGTTCGACAAGGCCCGCGAGAGGGCTGCTGTTATTATCACCCTTTTGCAGGCTTAGTCGACGTTAAACTCAGCTGATCGTCGATCAACACCCCCAGGTACTTGATCACACGCTTGGATTCGATTGCGCACGGTCCAGCTACAATCGTCAGGTTTGTGATCAGCACCATCTCGGTCTGGTGTGGTGAGCCAAATGCAAGCTCTTGGAGCGCATCCAACTTTCCACCTTCTCGATTGCTACTGTGTGGCGAGTAGCTGGACCACTTCGGTTGATGGGCCCGATGCCAGGAGAACCACGTCGTCGGCGAATCCCTAACTTCTCTCCAGTAGGGAGACGCAGTCTCAGCATTTCGTCGTAAACGATGTTTCACAATACCGGGCCAAGTATCGATCCTAGTGGAACCCCTGCCGAGACACTCATTATTTTGAGACCCTCGCTGGTCATATGCTGTAGTTTTCGGTTACGGAATCAACACTCCACCATCCTACAGATATGTGCCGGAATCCTAATACGAATGAGCAACGACACAATCGCTGCTCAACTGACGCTATTGAAGGCGTTCTCCACGTCAAGGGTGACCACTGCGCAAAACCGGTCTCCTCTACTCTTTTTCAGTCTGGCTTCGCCTGCCGCTTCGATGACTAATCGAACGGCATCCACCGCTCACTCCCTCGGTGTATCTTGGTGTATAGTTGTATCCTGCTCTGGACCACCTTCTCTAGCACTTTGACAGCAATATCCAAGAGACATATCGGGCGATATACTGATGGGTCATCTGGAGACTTTCCCGGTTTTGGCAGGAGCACCAATCCCTGCCGCTTCCACACGTCTGGGAAGACCCTCTCATCTACATACTTTTACAGTGATGACCGGAACATTTCAGGGTGTTCCATGTGCGCGGTTGTCACTGCTACTTTAGGGATGCCATCCGGACCCGGAGCTTCGTTCAACTGAAGGGATCAAGCAATATCTCGCAATTAGGATATATTGACAGTTCTACACAAACACCACCTTAGCAGGTGACCTCAGCCCTAACCTCTAACCATGGGAGAACAGAATCGATTTTTGAGAAAGGCGCACGATAAACGCGATTTTTCGGTACTAATATCGACAAATTCACCCTGTGGAAAAGCGATACACAGATGTTCGTGTTTTGATTTTTTTGGGTGTTCAGGGGTGCCAAGTGCATTGAGATTTGGAAAATGTTTATATTTTTTTAATTGCATTGTTATTGAAACACTTTTTCATTAGTACTGAGGATTTGAAACTTCCCGTAGATTTCTATTCGAATGTGAAATTAAAAGCATAATTTATCTGAACGAAATAACAACTTACTGTATCGCACACTTAAACGATGTAGCGAATTATGTGGATATGATTAAAATATTTTCAAAGATTATTTTCAAAGTCAACATAGACGGGACTTTCATTAATTTACTTGTTTGTAACAGTGAATGATTTTGCATTCGTTTAGAAGTTAGAAACAACTCTTTTTTAATCTACCAAGCTGTACATGAAAATATATTTCAGATGTTTTGAATTCACCTTGAAAGTTCATTAGCCGAAGATTGCTTATTTACATCCATTTAGGGACGCCCCGTAATGAATTGAAATTTAGCTATTGATAGTTACAAAATTTAATCTATTCAGAAAAAACATATTATAATTAGTATACTCTATTACTATACAAGCAAATACTGATAAAATAACGCACCTAGCATCACTGGTGAGGCCGCCAGCAAATCCAAATTTGTGGTTTATTTATTTATTGATGATGATCCTAGGCTAAAGCCTTTTATCTGAATTTGAACTTAAAAATTAACATCGATCATAATTTTATGTAAAACACTTCTTAATACTATCTTTGATTTGGTTTCTGGACATATTAAGATTAATTTCTTCTACGTATGCATTGTAAAGTGTCATCATCCTGTACATGGGTTCGTTTCTCGCGTAATTCTGTATTCTGTTTAAAAGCTGGAATGGCCTTACGCTGCGTAGATTACTGCGTCCTTCGTTGGGGGATATTTGCGAAAGCATGTACGGCGAATAAAATCTTCCACTTGTCAAATCCTTGAAAAATAATGCATCGTTTGATTTCCTGAGATTTTCTAACGAATCCAACCCGACCAGCATGCACTGGGCTCGGTAATCCGGCATTTCATCTTGCCATCCAAGATTCTCCAGAGCGTATTTGAGAAATTTCTTTTGAACTCTGGTTATGGCTGAGGCCAATTTTTCGCCAATACTATCGTCCGTATATACCCTTATTCCTTCAGCAAAATCTGCACCTCCTCACGCGTATCCTAGTCATATGGGACCCTCGGCCATGTGACTTCCTTGTGCTCGTCCTCGGCGTGACGGGTGGCAACTAAAATTTTACTGTTTCGAGTTGCGAAAAAACTAAAGTCTACTTGAAGAAAATTTGATTTATTGAAATAACGGCCTTGATATACGGCCGTAGTACGGCCTTCATGTCAACCTTGTGAATACATCTCTTGATTCTACCAATCAATTGTTTGCAGTTCTTGGTTCTCCAAGTATTTTTGAACACCAATGAGCTCAGAGTTACGAAAAAATCTTCGATTGGGCGACACTAAGGTAGATTTGTCGGGTTGTGGTTCTTGGGTACACATGGGATCGAATGATGTACGAATCTGCATGATGTATGTGTAGAAACGGCATCAAAATTTTCTTCAACTATTCATCCTGGTACACATCTTGATTGATTGTAAAACCAGACGGCTTGAAATATGGATTAGAAATACTTTTCTCTGTAGTAAAACTATCCTTGGTTAGTATCGATCGTTTCCAGGGCGTCTTCGAAAGTGGGAAGTAACTTTCGTCGTCCAAAACAAAACAGTTTCCGGAAAATTTTTGTTTTATCATCCAGCAGCATTGGGATTTAAAACGAACACACACATATAGGATCTCAGTGAACTTCATGTTTCTTTGAAGAGATCTAATTTACTTAACTGCAGGAACATCTTTCAAGGATATTATGGCTAGCATCTTACAAATGCTTAAACCACCAGACCACAGAAAGAACACTATATGTACCGTGATCGGGATTCGATATCTTGGACTCTGGCTTAGAAGACTGGAATGCTATACTCTAGGCCACGACCGGTGGCAAATTTCAGAGTCGAAATCAGATTCTCAGTGCATTCTGGGGCTCTTGCTTTCTTCCGGCACTCAATTCCAACTTTTTTCAATGTCAATGTTCAATGGTGAGAGCAATTGAACTTTTTGGCTCAGTGAATCCTTGTTGTTGAAGGCACGAGAAAAACAACGAAGTCCTTTTGCGTCCATAATTTTCGCTGGTCTGCCACTACCTTGTTTGCGAGTAGTTGTTGGGGATTTTAGGATATTGTAACTGTAGTTACTGCAGTTCGTAGAACTGTACAAGGCGCTCGCGAAACGCTTCTTGTATCGACGGCATTTTGAGCGAAACTAGGCAAACAAGAACAAAACAAAAAATACTGACGAAAAGAGGAGAAAAAAAGCTAACACATACACACTCTCGTTTTTCTCTGAGCTCGTTTATGTTTGAGTATTAAGGCCTCGCAAAAATTCCAGAATTCTAGTTGCCACCAGTTAGTTTAGCCGCTGAAATACGCACAGATGACAAGAAACTCAGGCTCATTATGAGAAGCGCAGTGCATATTAGGTGTGTTCAACGGAACTCAATCGAAATCAATTGAAACGGATTGACAGCTGATCAGCTGTTTTTCCAATTGACTTTGATCGATTTCTATCAGGCTGCTGAATGAACAGCCAGACACTTATACTAATGCGCTTAGTTTGTTTTCATTTTTTATTCGGCTGCGCGCTTCAAGCACTCGTCCACAAATTTTGCGGACAGCACACGCTGAGGCTGAGATGCGACGTCGTGATCGCGCAACTGGAATTCATCTAGACGATCGGGAACTTTTCTACGAAAAGTATGACGATGACGATTATGTGCCCCGAGCAGGGACGGAATAATGTCATAGTTATGAGCCAAAAATTGCGACTAGTGACCCATTCTTTTCCTCACATGTCGTTAGTTGAAGATTTTTTTTAAATGAAAGCATGCTATGAATGATTATTTTGGTAAAGAAAGATTTTTCCATTCTGTCATTGATCATTGAAATCTCCAATATATCGGTCATAACATGATAGTTAAAATGGGTCATGAAAAATATCACCAATGCATTTTTTTGCAACTTTGTTTGCCAAGATGATTTTCAAATGATATACTATGACAAATGCTAACTAACAATAGTATAAAAATGAAAATAGAGATATCTAAACGTTTCTAGACGCCTTTTTTTCTTATTCCATTTGGTCCCCAAATTTCATTCATTGCCCACTCTTCTCATACGTGAAATTTATTTACAACACGTGAATATGAATGGTATTTACATTCACATTATCAGAATATTTCTGTCATGACATGACCCATGACCAAGGTTGCCGAAAAAAATTCTGTGTTTTTGAGAAAAAAAATTCTGACTTTCTGTGATTTTACCCAAAAATTCTGTGATGGATTTCTGTGATGCTATTTCCTTGAATTTCATAGAAAGTTCATGATAAATTGGGATCTTTTTCACAATTTAGTTGGGCAAAATCAATTAACATAACCAATCTTATCATATTTTTCTAATTCAAAGTAAGAAATCTAAATTTTATATTGTCAAAAAAATAAGAAATCCATTCAAAATACAAAAATTCTGTAAAATCTGTGAAAATTTCAAAATTCTGTGTTCTGTGACACAGATTCTGTGATGAAAATTTGCTCAAAATTCTGTGGAATTACAGATTTTTCTGTGATTTCGGCAACCTTGCCCATGACTGATCATATTTTCTTGGGTATAGTGATCCAAAATAAATTTAGCCGTCCACGTGAATGAATGAAAACTTTCATGCCTGGCCCCTAGCCAAGCGGCTGAAGGAGTGGCGGAAAACTTGGAAGATACCAAGGGGCAGCATCAAGGAATGGGTTTCTATGTTGGGTTCACGTACCGAAATCGCTAACCGATTTAACAGCAAGGGCCAGTATGTCTACCGCGATAAAGTCCGACGGATGTGCGAACAGAACAAATCGAGTTTTGTTGCTGCTTATCCGGATTTGGCGAACAACCAACATGTTTTGGCCTATTTTCTTCCAGAAACAACTTTTCAAATATTGGAAATTAATGATAAAGTTGTCAGGGAAATGGTGTTGAGCATCTATCCCACATACAAACATAATATTAAATATGGCACGACTCACATCACAACAGAAACTGAAAACAAATCGAACCAGCTGTTTTTGACAGTAAACAACTGCATGTGTTTTAGTGTAATAGAATTCGATAGAAACGAATCCTGCCTCCGAGCTTGATCGATTGGCTTCATTGAACGTCAATTGGATTAGTTTCGACCAAAACATTGGCAGAGTGAACTGTGGCTATTGAACGGGCCTATTACAAGACACTCCTACGCGCAAAAGCACGTGGTCGTTAACTATGGCTAGCGCAATTGACCTCTCAAGTACATATGGATACACCGTGGGCGTATCTATATCGCCACTTTGGCATAAGGTGGTTCCAGCGTTGCCAACCTTCCCGATTTTTCTAAAATCTTCCAGATTTTTATGTGTCATCCAGAAATACAGACCTCATTTCATCCAGATTTTTCATAAATTATCCAGATTTGTCCAGAAATTTCTATAAGCTCAACGTTTCAATAAAAAAAATACTATTGAAATCCAATAGCTCATAACGGCAACACTGAATTTACTGTGAAGCAGAATACAGAAGTTTTTTTTACAGCTGAATGAGTCTAAGCTTTCGGTTGTTCAAACTATCGATCACATAGAATTCGCGCCCGTTCGCCGCTGATTGTGTTAGTGCTATGAATGAATCTTTTTTTAAATAGAGGAAATCACGTGTGGGTGTATAAGTGCTTTTCGCGAGAGTATGGTAGAGGGGTTTGAGGGAAAACAACTTTTCCCCATACAGTCATCCTTCCATGTGAGCCTTTTTAACTATTCAGACAAATCCAGACTTTTTTATTGCCAACTTCCAGAATTTACTAGAAAACACTTGGCAACCCTGGGTGGTTCCCACATTTGGCGATCCTTCCTGGAGCTGATTTTTGGGCCAAATTGAGATATAGAGTTTTCTTTTAAAATTTTTGAATATAAAGTTTTTGTGGGCTGAATATGCTCCACCATACTGCGAGCCTGGTGTTCTGCGCCTGCGCACTAACTGGGTTGCGCTGAATTGCGAGCTAGACTGGAAAGCTGCGCCTGCGAGCCAAGTGTGATGTGCCGAATTACAAGCTGAAAAAACTGTGCCTGCGAGCCGAGTGTGCTGCGCCGAAGGGCGGGAAAAGTGAGTGTGCCTGAATGCAAGCTTTGTGCTGCGCCAAATGCGAGTCGAGTGTGCCGCACCGAATTGCGAGCCGAGTGTGCAGTTTCAAATTGCGAACTTTGTACTGCGCCAAATGCGAGCCAAGTAAGCTGCGCCGAATTGTGAGCTGAAAAAGCTGCGTCGAGCCGAGTGTGCTGCGCAAAAAAAGCTGAAAAAACTACGCCTGTGAGCCGAGTAAGCTGCGCCAAATACAAGCCGAGTGTGTTGCGCCGAATCGCGAGCTGAAAAAACTGTGCCTGCGAGCCGAGTGTGCTGCGCCGAATTGCGAGCTGAAAAAGCTGCGCCTGTGAGCCGAATGTGCTGCACCGAATTGCGAGTCGAGTGGGCAGCGCCCGAATGCGAGCTTTGTGCTGCGCCTATGCCAGCCAAGTAGCTGTGCCTGAATGCGAGCCAAGTAGGATGCGCCTAAATGCAAGTTTTGTGCTGCGCCAAATCAAGCCAAGTGTGATGTGCCAAATTGCGAGCTAGAAATGCTGCGCCAAATGCGATTCAAGTGTGTTACGCCCAAATACGAGCTTTATGCTCTGCCGAATTCCGAGTCGAGCGTGCTGCGCCAAATTGCGAGCTGAAATAACTGCGCTTTCGAGCCAAGTGGCTGCTCCTGAATGCGAGTCAAGTAGGCTGCGCCTGAAAGCAAGCTTTATGAGAGCCAAGTGTGCTGCGCCTGAATGTAAGCTTTGTGCTGCGACTAATGCGAGCCAAATAAGCTGCACCGAAATGCGAGCTGTGTACTACGCTAAATGCGAATCGAATGAGCTACGCCTGAATGCGAATCATGTGCTGCACCTAGTTTATGTGAGCTGTATGGGCTATAAGCTTAGTTGCTCCGAATACGAGGTGGCGGGAATGTGTGAGTCAGGCTCAATATGAGAAGCGCAGTTACACGACACTCCTAAGGGCATAGACTATTGTGATGAGCTAGTCGTTATCTATCGCTAGCGCAATGAAACTCTCTCGTACCTATAAACCGCGGGCGTATGTATACCGCCACTTTGGCATTAGGTGGTTCCCACAGGTAGGTAGTAAGGCCATTATAATGGTTCTCTTGAGTGCAATGAGCTGCTGACATCATCAGTACTAAGTCACTGCAGGAATCAGATGTGCTAGCGATGGCTATCGCTGATATTGAGAGAATGCCTCCTAATATTGTTGTGGCAGTGGAACTCAGAGTCATATCTAGAATGCCACAGCAATCATATTCCAAGAAGTAGCTTGTCAAAATGAAATCCTTAAACAGTTTGGAGCTCCGTGAGCCAGGAATGGCGAAATTAATTGCTATTTTAGTGCTCGTATCTACATCTCTGAGTATCTGAAGTTCAGTGATTTTGGATTTTCTTGAATAGACCTTTCCTACAAAAAAATAAATAGTAGAGCAATGGAAATTCCTTTCCAAAATCCATCGACATAACAGTAAAAATTACTTTTTGTTTCCTCAATCTAAATTGATCAGACAACCACTTTATCAAGTTTAAATTTTAAAATTTTATTCAAGAAAACCGTTTGTTTTTGGAATGTTTTTAGTTTTATTGATGAAAAAAATAGTGGCAAACTTCAAATTAAGAACGGCAGATTACTTCTTTCTAGTAGGTACACGATCATTTTCCCCGTTTCTATCTCTCTCGGTCCATCATCCGTCATCGTCATAGTGACGAATCTCAGTTACGAACGCGACCAGGCCAAACCGGGAGACAATGAACGACTTCCCATTTCGGTGTATCATATTTGCTCTGATTCAAGCCGGGCAGGCTCCTGTGAGACAAATTTGCCATGCCGGTGCCCTCCCAGAGGGCAGCACTTTGGAAATGAATACCGAACGACGTCGTGGTCTGGTCTGGTCTGGTCTGGTCTGGTAGTCCACATGGATGGCCCCGTGGATTCAGATGCCCGGATGCCCGGAATGGATGGATAGATGGATAGATGGATGGATGGTTGGATGGATGAATGGATATGTGTAGGGCCCTGTTTTTTACTTCCGTTTTTCCCGGGTACAAAACGCGATATTCAGGAGGAAAAAACATACATTCAAAACACGCCGGAATGAACAGTTTCTAGGTACAGGCTCACGTATTTGCTGATACAAATACGCAACACACTCGCTAGCGAGCTAGCTGGCTTGTCGGTAATCCATCTTGTTGCGTTACCATGGATTGGATCTTTTTCCACGAACCCACCCTCATCTCATCTGAACCCACCCACACAACAAGTTGCTGTGATGCCTCTGATTGTCTCTATTCGAGCGCTAAGACGGGGAAAAACGGCACAGCGAGCGGAAAATCCCGAAAGGTTTCAATTTCATTAGGCCAAGTGTTGTGGGATCTAAACAGTCACAAATCTGGTCGGGTTTTGCAGCCAATTTGTGAGCTCAGATTTGCTCCGCTTCGAAAAGAAAACCAACTCACATAATACGTACAATCCTTCCACACGAAAATGGGGGTTTTGAAAAAGGTGAAAAGATTCCATTTATAAATTGATCTTTTCGAAAAGTTGAATGGGCGTTCATTTGTCTGACTATTCGGGAGGGAAAGGTTCATGGTTTTTGGGACTCCCAACATTGACCTTTTTTATTTTAACATACTTCTTTGTTTGAGCTCATATTTCATTTTCTGAGAATGGGAACAGTGTTCTTCATTACTTGTTAATATTCTAAAATCAGGTTTATTTTTGAGATAATTTTTCCTTTTTGTGATATATTTTTTAACATAAAGATTATTCAGACATGTGCTCAAACTTGAAACAGAGAGCAATTTTCGTTATCTCAATCACGTGAGTGGTTTTCCACTCATCAATAACCATTACTGATTTTTATAATTTTATTACGTAGACCACTTTTTAGAGTGGTGAAACCATTATTGATAAAAAAAAACCCTTCAGGACTCTACTGGAAAGAAACAATTTTTCCATTGCTATCGGGCAGAGGATGGGAAAAAGTTAACACACTCCCCCGCACAACGACGAATAAAAAACTTCGAAACAACAAAAGCATCAACCATCCAGACAGAAGTCCATTTTCACACAATTGAGTTTGATAAAAATTAAATTGCTGTTCATTCTCAACGTGCCCTCTACTCTCGTCCGATACACTTCGCTTTCATTATAGTGTTTCCGATTCACAAGTTGAGACAAGGAACAAAAAAGTTTGGAACATACCGATCACTATTGAATGTTTGCAAAACTGACCAATGCGATGTTTTTTAGAAATTTTTCAAAAAGTCGGAAGATGAAGCCTGAATTAGGATTTCAAGATAAAAATGAAAGATTTCAGATTCAGATTTCAGATTCAGATTTCAGATTCAGATTTCAGATTCAGATTTCAGATTCAGATTTCAGATTCAGATTTCAGATTCAGATTTCAGATTCAGATTTCAGATTCAGATTTCAGATTCAGATTTCAGATTCAGATTTCAGATTCAGATTTCAGATTCAGATTTCAGATTCAGATTTCAGATTCAGATTTCAGATTCAGATTTCAGATTCAGATTTCAGATTCAGATTTCAGATTCAGATTTCAGATTCAGATTTCAGATTCAGATTTCAGATTCAGATTTCAGATTCAGATTTCAGATTCAGATTTCAGATTCAGATTCAGATTTCAGATTCAGATTTCAGATTCAGATTTCAGATTCAGATTTCAGATTCAGATTTCAGATTCAGATTTCAGATTCAGATTTCAGATTCAGATTTCAGATTCAGATTTCAGATTCAGATTTCAGATTCAGATTTCAGATTCAGATTTCAGATTCAGATTTCAGATTCAGATTTCAGATTCAGATTTCAGATTCAGATTTCAGATTCAGATTTCAGATTCAGATTTCAGATTCAGATTTCAGATTCAGATTTCAGATTCAGATTTCAGATTCAGATTTCAGATTCAGATTTCGGATTTCAGATGTTTATTTAGAATTTTAGTTGGAAATTTCAGGCTTAAAATTCAAGCATATAATTAGCATTCCAAATATCGAATTCTTTATTTAGAATTCACATTAAGATATTTGAGTACTGAAATCTTCTCATTTGTTCGTTCGGTTTGATATGGGACATTTCTTCAAAAAGCTTTTCCAACTTTGTTTGACATCAGTTTTTATCTCGCCTGATTTTTCGAGGACGACTTAAAAACACTGCAAGTGACAATGGCAAAAAGTGCAGCAGCTTCATTTTACCCTTTTTCCGATACACACAAACCGAATTCCATTTGCTCCAACCAGAGAAGGAGATTGATAAAAAAACGAGGTCCGGAAAAAAGAAAAGTACTGCAAATAATATGACAACAAGCGATTTCGTATGTCTGGGAAGAGTTTTTCACCGAACCGAAAGCTGGTGCATTAAGATCTCACAATGCACTAATGTTCTCCCCGGATCTCGATTCCGGGAAGAGGGTCTCCGGGAAAATTGGGCTCTCTTGAAAAACTTCACCTTAAGTATTTGGTTTTTCCAGATAAAAGCAAGAAAAAAAAACTGCTGCTGATTGGGTTTGTCTGGAATAACGAGCAATCGAATTTGCTTGATTGAACATACTTAAGCAATTTGGGAAATCGGTTTAATGTTGAATTTGGCGTGTTGATTTCTTTTTTTTTTGCAAACAAAAAACTTAAAATTATGATTCTTAGATTTTGGAATTTCAGTCTGAATTCAAATTTAGATTTTTTTACCTAACTAAAGGCGTTTTTCTTCTCTTTGAAAAAAATTGCATCTAACTTTAGGCGTTTATTTTTACACTCTAAACTTTTTGACGTATTTTCTATTTAGAAACTTCACTCAAAAACTTTTTCACATAATTTCTAGATGAAAAATGCATTTGCTTTTCAAAACTCCAAAATTTAAAAGAGATGCTGTCCCATTTCGTTTGATCGCTCGGAGTGTCAGCAATTCGAAACAACATGGGATTCCGGTTTCAACTTAATCTTCGCATACCATCAGTCATTTTGCCTGCACCGAGACGTCGATCTTAAAATTCCGAGCATCGTTGGCGTTTCATTTCAATAGAAAACACACATTTAGCATCCATTCGTCCGTCGTCCTAGAACATGAACTTTCAAATCACAGTCAAAGGAACAACGTCGTCGGAATGATTCCGGGCATTCATTCACCTTCCAGTAGGACACTCACACCAAACAAAAGACAAAACCACAATGGCATTTACCCGCATCTTGTAATTTGAACCGACTAACTAGGGGTTTGAGGAAAGCGGAATCTTAGTAGAATTCCCTTCTTAGTGAGTCTCAAGCTCAAAGCGAACGGAAAACGTGTCGCAATGACCGAGTATGTGTCATTTTCTTCTCCCATTCCAAGATGGCGGCCCACTACACATCCCCCCACCAACCTAGCCAGGAGGGACCATAACTTGACTCCGAAATTTGACCCGTTTATTGTTTCTCCGGTTCTGAAGCTCTCTGGTGGTGTCGAAAGCAATTTGGCCCCGAATGTCCTTTCCAGTTTTCAGATGTTCCGAAAGCCAGCATCTTGGTTGGACTTGAATTTGGACAATTGGCATCTTGTGGCATCTTACGACCAAACGATGGAACAACTGAACCTCCCTAAATTTGGATTAAATTCTCCGATTTCCATGCCGCTTTTCGTTGCTGTTATTGTTGTCGTTTGTGTTGTTTTGGATGACTGGAAGGAGTTTGAGATAGAATTTTAGTAGGTTCCTATAGGGATGTTTGCCGCCTGAAGGAGAAAGTTTTCCCTATGCAATCTGTCGGGTTTCTTCTTCTGGGGCAAGACTAATGTTGCGTACAACTACTTTCTTCATACCCTACTACATAAAACTATACCTTCTTAGTGATGTCGATGTGGTGGAAAGATTTCGCTTTGTTTCCCCGGGATAAGCTAAGGAACTGCTGGGGAATGCTAAGGATTCAAAATTTGAGCCTCCGTGTGTGTTTGGCGAAAGTGTGTTTCTGTTCCCCAATGCAAAGAGCTGGTTGGCTGAAATTGTTTCCGACTAGCTATATTAACTAATGCGAGTGTACGTTGAAGTTTAAGTGAGATTTACATTATTCCGAACATCATTTGAACGAAAACCGTTTTGAAAAATAAAAAATGTTTTGAAAAATCTCTTCAATTGAAAAGTAAAAAACTAATAAAAAACATCCAGATCAAGATTTCCGAAATCACAGAAAAATCTATAATTTCACAGGTTTTGAGCAAAATTTGCTCACAGATTCTCTGTCTCAGAAAACTTTGGAAATATTCACAGAGCTTTTATATTTTGTTCGTATTTCTACATTAATTATTTTTATAACAACATAAATTTTGGATTTTTAACTTTTGGAAAATCATGAGAATATTGATGATGATTATTAGTTTTTCACAAGTAAAATGTAATAAAAAACTTAATTTCTCAAAGAATTTTATGCTATTTCCATCACAGAAATCCATCACAGATTTTTTTTAGGTTAAATCACTGAGAGTCAGAATTTATTTCGAATACAAATACAGATACGAATACAGATTTTTTTTCGGCAACCTTAATCCAGAAACCGAAATTACATCTATCAACAATAATTATTCATTGAATAGGTCTAGACGAGGAATCATCAAATAATTTTTAATTGAAAAGTTAAAGTTAAATAGTGTTCATATAAAGACAACAAGTCGTGTTTATCTAGAACAAAATAAATTATCTAAATTTTTGACAATAACAGGCAAACAAATGGAAAATTTTCGAAGAATTATAAGAAATCTAGATTCAAGTGTAAAATTAATTTTCTAAAAACCAACGACTTTTCTGAAACTATATGAAAGACTGTTTAAAATTTCGTGAAATATCACTCAGAGTCATTCAAATTCCAGATATAGATCAATTCTTTATTGGTCTCACACTGGATCATTTTTTTCAAATAGGTGAATATTCCAGGCATCTTCATTTAGAGCCTTTGGATAGATTAAGGTTGCAGATTTTTTCCGCACGTATCTGGGCCGGGAAAATCCTAGCAATTTTATATAAAAACCTAGCAAAATCCAGGCATTCCATTTAAAAATGAATGATAAAAAACCAAGCAATATCCGGGAAAACTTGGTCAAAACCCTGAAATCACTCAACAAAAATCAAGAAAAAAAAATTGAAAATGAATTTTGTCGTCAAAATCCATCGACAGTTTTAAAATCGTATTCAAAGCTTTAGAAAAACTTTTCATGATTATCTTAATGAAACTTGCTTAAGACATTTCCTTAGAAATTTCGGCAAAAATAAAAAAATTAACAACATAATTTCTTTTTATTCTGTTTGATTTGCCAAAAAGTGAATAAATCCGGGCAAAATCCGGGCATTTTTCGATGAAACCCGGGGAACGAAGGATTTTTTTTAACGATTAAAACTCTTTTTTTTTTTAAATCAGCTACGTCTCAATTCGTCAAAAAATTTACCTGTTCCAAGTAAATTCATGGGTACAAGCTATCATCGAAAGGTTTGGATACTTCTAAGTCGAATTCTGGCGAAAATCTGAAGTCCTAATCTTCCATAAATAACCTTAAGGTTCCTTATTTCTTGCACATTTTAAAGTGCTCCTGTTTCAGAAAAGGGTTAGACAAGCTTAATAGCGGCACGTTATTCAATCTTACGGGAAAAATCTGCAAAAAATCTTTTCCTTCAAAAATTCCTAAAAAAATCCCAAATTTTCTGTGAGTGAGGCTAGTCTTAGATGATGAAACTGCAAAAAAAAAATCTTTGGAATGTTAAAATATCTTATTTTTTAGTATATTATCAAAAGATCAAATAAAAATTTAACCATGTCCTTTCATTTTTCTGAATCAAAGTTAAACTGCAAGCCTTAGAATCAAACTCAAATTATTATTTCGACAAAAAGGGAATAAAAAACTATTTCGAAATTCCCAATAATTCTAATTAAAAATTTCAAAACTACCTGAAAATTACCAGAGAAACGCGTTTCAAGCCTACAGGGCAGTTTAACAGCGGTTTTCCTTAGTTCTTTTTCTATACTAAGATCGTCCTGCAATTCCAGCTGTTAAAAGTATAGGACGAAATCGTCCCGACCACAGGAGAAAAAATAAAGTGCGTAGAGGGTAGCTTCAATTTTCTAAAAAAGTTTTACGTACTTTATTCTAGCCTAAGATTGCTTGAATTTTTTCAGCACGTATTCGAGCCGGACAATATCCGGGCAAATTTTGTCGAAACCCAGAATTTACTCGACAAAATTTTAAAAAAATTTAAGAAATATTTTTTTTATCAAAATTCATTGACAAATTTCAAATCGTATTTTAGGATTTCATTCATGATTATTTTTATTAAACCTGCTCAACAAATTTCGTTTTGGAGGCATAAATTTTTTTTTAAGTTTTTACAAATTTTTCGATTTTTTTTTGTTTGATTTGTGAATAAATCCGGGCAAAATCTAGCATTTTTTAAAATATCCGGACAACCGGGCCAGGCCGAACGGTTCGCAAATTTTTAAACAAATCTCCGGGCAAACACAGATAGAACCGGGTAATCTGGCAACCTTATTCTGGCCTAAGGTTGCCAGACTTTTCTCAATCCATCTTCGAGTCAGGAAAATCCGGGCTATTATATCTAAAAACCTGGCAAAATTCTGCCATCTGATTTCCAAATTTTTCAAGCCCAAATCCGGGCAATATCAAAATGATTACAATCAAAATCCAGGAATTAAACATCAAAAATCAAGAAGATGAACGCTTGAAACAATTTTGGTTTTCAACGAAACATATCAGCAGTCGCAACGATATAAACAAATTAAGGACTCGATCTGAGTTTTTTGCCTTATTTTGTAAGTATAGTGAATAAAATAAAATCTGGGCAACCAGGCCGGACCAGACTATTCCTAAATTTTGTTTCAATAATGCAAGCTCGGATTAAACCTGGCAATCTAGAAAGCTCTTTCTAATCGAAATCAACCTTGTTGGCTCTATTTTTTAAGCTCATTGCTCAAAATTGGACTTAATTCCAATAATTTTGTTTGAAGAATGAAGGCTAGGCAAGGCCGTATTAATTGGAGAGCTAAAGGGGGCAATTAAAAAAAAATCTAGAATCAAGAATGAAGCTATGAAGATAGTTGCTAAAAATATGTAAAATTGAAGATTTTTCTGTGATTTCGACAACCTTACTCTACATCTCAATGCAATGATCCAATACATAACATAAATTTTTAAAACGGCTTGTGGGCCATTTGTAGAAAAATAATCCAGGCTTAAAAAACCAGTGTTAAATTTTGGAAAAAAAAAATCACAGAAAGTCAATTTGCTGGTCAACTTCCAACGAAGAAGACGTTGATTTTTTTTTAAATATATTGTTCCCACTCTTAATTATCACTGTAGTAAGCTCCAGAAGATTTTTAAATGGATGTGATTACGAAAAGTACCATCGGTTTGAACAAGAAAGTTGTAAGAATGAATAATCCCAACAATTGAAAAATGACAAACATCTAGTTATGTACTTTTTTCAATATCGGGTATTTAAAAAAATCCTGTTCCTGAATTTCCATCCATATGAATTCGTTTTATTTTTCCTATTTCTGATTTGTTTTCGTCAAAAATTTGTAGTTTTAAAAAATGTCGTGAAGCTCTGCTATTATTTAAAATAAAGTTATTTTAAGAGCGGCCCACCGACAGGATTTCAAATTCAAAATGGCCCGTTGGATCAAAAGGTTGCTAACCCGGACCTAAGCCACTATTCCAAAGTCGCTGGCTTGTCAACATTAGGAATAAATCTGGAGAATCTTGAATGCTTGAATTTAAAAAAAAAATACGGCTTTTACCGCCCTTGCCGCTAGAATAACTTTTTCTTAGCATTGTCTAAATTTGAATTAATTTTAGCAAATATCATTTTTGAACGAAGATTTGCAGCAAAGAAAAGTAGAATAAAGCAAAACATCTCTCATTTTCAATAAGGCCGGAACAAATTAAGTATTTTTTAATCGAAAAAATCAAGAAAATCAATAATACAAATGGTGATAAGACACCCATCTTGCATAATTTGTTTTTTACTTTTGTAATTTTCGGAAATTTGATCAATCCTTCGAAATTTCCATAGGAAAAAACAAACTTTATTAATTCCCCCTTCTGGTTTTTTGAAAATTTCGAAGGGGGGAGGGGGGAGGTTACAAAAGAATAAATTGATATTTGCTCCGGCATAACTATAGTCGTCTTGCACAAACCAATTTTGAAAAAAATATCAAGAATACAAAGAGCTACTGCTTAAATTGAACAAATTTTGAGTTTTTCTATTGAGTTTCTACAAGAATTTTAGTTCAGTTCTTCGGATTAAAAGTTTTGAGTTTCTCTATTGAGGTTACATTAAAATTTCAGCTCAAGAATTGAAAATTTTATTGAAAATTTCCAACTGATTAAACCGAAGTTTCATACTGAAGAATCTGGAGTACATTTTAAAATTATACTCTACTAAAGTTAAATTCCTGAATGTGGCATCATTTTGTTATTAATCGTTTACAAATATTTAATTTTGTTTCGATTATAGTCGTTCTACCATCTTTATAGCATTTGCGACTTTATCAACGTTGCAGTTGGCGGATCGTTATTGAAAAACTTATTCGGTACAACTGCGTTCGATATTTACTCTTGGGCTCGAACTCATGGACATCGGCTCAGGAGATAACAGACTTGCCAACTGAGCTATATCACAAGCCACAAATAATTTTAAATAAAGAAAACATTCTCATAGTTGAATCGCGAATTTCAACGAAAGATTCTCTAAACATAAATATTCCAATGTTTTTAATCTTATCTTCTTTCAACTTTAAGTGTGGAGATTCAAATCATTCAGATGATCAAATTTTGTGTTGTTTTATTTCAGTTTCATGTTTTTTCTGAGTTTTAAGAACTCATCTTATTTTTTAGTGATTACTAACTGTGTGTTTTAAACATATCATCAGGTTACATAACTACTTTCTACATAATGGTTATTTGAAGGCAAAAAATAGAACTTATATTCAGTTAGTTTGTATGGTTGAAATATTGAGTTTTCTCTGGGATGGCATACGAAAAAAAATCGAATAATAGGGCCTCCCGAGAAAAATTTCCCGGGCCTCCATATGGCTCAAAGCGGTCCTGGAGCTAGGACAAAAAAATGAGTGGAATAATGAGAAATCATTTTCATATTAGCAAGAACAAATTATGTCAACATTCTCTACAAATCTTCACGTTCGTTGAGTGACTTCTTGGATTTTTTAAAGTTGATTTTGTAATTTAAAATAATCATCCTTAATATTTTATTGGTGGGAATGAGTTATGTTAAAGGAAAAGGAATCACCCAGCGACAAGACTTCAGCAACAGTTCAGCATTGTAAAAAACTAATTTTTAATCCAATAAAATGGATGTTAGATGTTGAATTATTTGGAACGATTGTATCTAGTTCACCCGAAAACCCCGAATTCGCCTAGAATGACGAATACCTGAAATCAAACCCCATACCTAATGAATCAATTCCCAGAAAAAATATCCCCAGAATGCACCATTTACCAGTTTTTTTTCCCAGAATGGATCATTTCTCAAAAGGTTTTTCCCTGGAATGGAACATTTTCAGGAATGGTACAAATCCCAGTTTTTTCCTCTAGTCAACTTATTTCTAAGACTTCAAAGGATTCGAATTTTTTTTTTTTTAAGATGAATTTAATATGAATCACTTGTTTGAAACCACCAAACTCATATTCTTATATGAATATTGTATTTTGTTTAAGTTTTTTATTGATTTTATGCTAACCAGTTTGCTCTTGAAAAATCGTTTGTATAGCTGACTCCCCTCGCTGCGCGTTCTAATTATGACATAATGGTATTCACGTTAATTGTTTAGGAAACATTTTTTTTTACAAATTCCTGTTTGGATAAATGTATTGAATTCCATGAGAAATGGTTCCTCTGGTAAAAATTTTTTGTAAGTTGTCCTTCTGGCGATAAAATTTTTAGAAACAATTCATTCTGGTGGAAAAAATCTGGTGATTTTCCATTCTGGGAAATTGTTTCCGGGTAAATTGAATACTTTTTTGTTTGACAGTAAAACAAATTTTGAGAATAATTGCATGAAAATCTCATCTTAAATCATCCATCATTCAAATTTGTTATAATTACTTTCAAGTCCAAGCCCGTCTTTCAGTAAAATTTTCGGACTATCCAAATTCGGGAAAATGCGATTCGCGGAGCCGACTAGCTGGCTTGGGCGGAGCGATAAAGCAAATCTGCTGCTCCAGTCAAGAGGGTTTCATATGCTGTGCAGCATCACCTTTCTCGGTGGTGCCCTCTTGAATGGCAACAAACACCACTTAATTTGAGTAATATTGCCGGGGCATCATAGTTCACAGCCAGCCATAAGAAAACTGGTTGAGGGACTTTATGAGACGATCAGTAGACGACACTAAACCAGAAACACCAAAATGGGGCGGAAACTCAGCTGGATACTTTCTGCCTTCCTTATCATATGCACCGGGCCATATGAGTCAACACAAGGGGAGGGTTCAGTTGAGTAGGGGGAGCTGTATTCTTACCCGAAACTATTATTAGTCCACAACAGGAAATTTGGGCCAAAGAGAAACTTTTCCCAAGGATCAAATAGCAAACATACGGATCACAATCCAGGAGTAGAACAACCCACAGATCTCCAGCAACGGGGGGCGGGCGTTCGGTAGTTTTCATTGATCAAATTTCAACATCTGAACAACAACTGGCAAGAAGATCACAGGGAAAGGGGGGATGAACACAAAACCGGCTGCAGTCAGGACCTTTATTGATTTAACTTTATTTGTTTCGGGACCACCTTCCCTGTGGAGCTTCTCGGTGGCCAAGGTGCGGTTAAGGTTTACACATATTCTCGCTTCTCTACGGCCACTTTCTTCCCCAAAACCTTTTACCCCCCTGTAATAAAGCAATATATGTACAAACCTATGCCCAGGAACAGGTTAAACCCGGTGAGTTAGTACCCGGTGGGGGAGAAAGCCAGCTTGTAGGTAGGATGTCTGGTTTTTATTTTATTTTATTAGAGATATCCGCTTGCCGTTGTTGGTCAAGAAAAGCTGGTCTCAGCTTTAGGGAAAGAGGAAAGGTCCCCAGGATGTAAGTGAGTGAGTGTGTGTGTGTGTATGTGGTCAACCAGGACTTTTTGGTTACATTTTTATTGTCGTTTTGGGTTTGGACAGTTGGACATTGTTACTGTTTATGGCAGGGGGAAAATTTATAGCAAACGAAATCGGTACCCAAGTTCAAAACAACTGTTCCCGGGTGTATTGCACAAAAGTGGGGGGAATTTTCGACCACAGTTTGAGTTG
Organism: Uranotaenia lowii; assembly: GCF_029784155.1. Classification (NCBI taxonomy): domain Eukaryota; kingdom Metazoa; phylum Arthropoda; class Insecta; order Diptera; family Culicidae; genus Uranotaenia; species Uranotaenia lowii. The sequence goes on from NC_073692.1 coordinate 388,523,055, forward strand.
AGAATTTTCCCGTTTTTTGGTTGAAAAAACAACATAGGTTAGAATCCGATTCATTCAAAAAGCAAAAATTAAAATTCGCCAAAAAAACCGCACAACTGTCAGCAAACATAAATCATGAAATCTGATCTTCAAAAAATAATTTATATTCTCAAATCTCATTCCAGATGGCGCATCGATAAAATCCATCTCCGAAAACGTGATCGTAAATCCTGGCGAGGATGCGATGCTTTCATGCACTGTTGAAGGTAAGTGTTGTTCTTTACTTTAACCTTCAGGGGGGGATACCCGAAGAAAAAGATGAAAAAAACTCCGTTGTTTGCGAAGGAACAACCGGGGCAAATAAAAATAACTGCGCGAGGAGCCAGCGAAAAATAAAACATGGGGCATGCACTTCCGGGAAAGCTTTTTCCTTCAACCGGAGCCATAAGACGCACTTTTATCCCTCACTTTTTTCTGTTTGCCCTCAAAAAAACCCCATCCGGTGGATGTTGAAAAGTATAAGAAAATCAACCACTTTGTGGGAAATAAAAACAAGATAAGCGAAAGCGTAGGTAACAATGACTGCGGGACTCCGGCAAAAGGGGTTGAAAACGGGTGGAAGTAATGCAGTTATTATATTTTTTGTTCCTCGCAACCGGAACACTTTCCACGAATTTGGTGCTTTCACTGCACTTGTTCAAGAATTTTTGGGAAAATAAAATTCCTTTCCAAGAGAGAAAGGCACAAAAACACACAAGGAAAAAATGTAAATATTCCTTCGGTGGGTAAAAAATTGTTTTGTTTCGAGGGTTTTTCCGCTTTTACACTTCCTTCATTGAAGAGAGAAAAAAAACAACTTTTCGACCAGGGTGAGTAGTTTTTCATAATTTTATTCTTCTCGAATATTTTTTGGGGAAAAAAATAACCAATAAACCACTCCTAGCATGAACAGAGGAAAAAAAACTTTCCCATGAAATTCCTTTAAGGAACCAGTAGCAGAAAGGGGGGATGAATGAGGAATTATAGTCAACGGATTTTAGTTATCATTCATCTCATTTTCCGTTGATTTTTCCTCCAAAGGCAAACAACTCAAAAAATGGATGTAAGCAAAAAGTTTAAAATCTAATAGAAGTGCTTAAATTATTTCGAAGATAATCAAAAACATAAACACCGAATCTCTCATAAGGATTCTGAACCAAAATCAAAATCGAACAAACACGAAAATGACAAAAATGACATGACAAAAATGACAAAAATGACAAAAATGACAAAAATGACAAAAATGACAAAAATGACAAAAATGACAAAAATGACAAAAATGACAAAAATGACAAAAATGACAAAAATGACAAAAATGACAAAAATGACAAAAATGACAAAAATGACAAAAATGACAAAAATGACAAAAATGACAAAAATGACAAAAATGACAAAAATGACAAAAATGACAAAAATGACAAAAATGACAAAAATGACAAAAATGACAAAAATGACAAAAATGACAAAAATGACAAAAATGACAAAAATGACAAAAATGACAAAAATGACAAAAATGACAAAAATGACAAAAATGACAAAAATGACAAAAATGACAAAAATGACAAAAATGACAAAAATGACAAAAATGACAAAAATGACAAAAATGACAAAAATGACAAAAATGACAAAAATGACAAAAATGACAAAAATGACAAAAATGGCAAAAATGACAAAAATGACAAAAATGACAAAAAAATGACACAAAAATGACACAAAAATGACACAAAAATGACACAAAAATGACACAAAAATGACACAAAAATGACACAAAAATGACACAAAAATGACACAAAAATGACACAAAAATGACACAAAAATGACACAAAAATGACACAAAAATGACACAAAAATGACACAAAAATGACACAAAAATGACACAAAAATGACACAAAAATGACACAAAAATGACACAAAAATGACACAAAAATGACACAAAAATGACACAAAAATGACACAAAAATGACACAAAAATGACACAAAAATGACACAAAAATGACACAAAAATAACAAAAAAATGACACAAAAATAAAACAAAAATGGCACAAAAATAACATAAAAAATGACACAGAAATGACACAAAAATGACACAAAAATGGCACAAAAGAGACACAAAAATGACACAAAAATGACACAAAAATGACACAAAACTAACACAAAAATGACATAAAAATGACACAAAAATGACACAAAAATGACACAATAATGCCACAATAATTCCACGAAAATGATACAAAAATGACACAAAAATGACACAAAAATGACTCAAAAATGACACAGTAATAACACAAAAATAACACAAAATTGACACAAAAATGACACAAAAAATGGCCCAATAACGACACTAAAATGACACAAAAATGGCATAAAAAATGACACAGAAATATTACATAACTGACACAATTATAAAAATGAACACCCAAAAATACGCTAAAGTGACCTAAATATGGCAGAAAACTGACACAAAAATGGCACAAAAATGATACAAAAATAACACATAAGTGACACAAAAATGACACAAAAATTACACAGAAATGCCTAACACAAAAATACAAAAATGACACAAAATGACACCAAAATTAAAAAATGACATCAAAATGACACAGTAAAAACACAAAAATGACACAAAAATACACAAAAATGACACAAATATGGATAAAAACTGACACATAAATGGCTCAAAAATGGCACAAAAGTGACACAAAAATGAAACAAAAATGACATAAAAATGAAACAAAAATTACACAAAAAATGATGCATAAAAATACAAAATGATACAAAAATGATAAAAAAATGACACAAAATTGACAAAGATTTGACATCTTTCTTTGTCAATTTTGTGTCAGCCAAAAATGATACAAAAATTGCATTATACTCAAAATTAACTGTACGGACACAAAAATGACTCAGTAAATCATACAGAAATTACACCAACAACCACAAAAATTATACAAAAATGACACAAAAATGGCCAAGGAAGAAAATAATTTAAAAAAATATACATTTAAAATGGCATCAAAATGCCAAAAAACACACAAAAATTATTCAAAAATAAAATTTAAGTGGTTTAAATCTGCCATAAAAAACATCAAAACACGATTTAAAAAAACACATAAACTACATTTAAAAAACGATTTTAAAATGACACCAAATAAAAAATAAAGGTTTAAAATTAAAAAAAAAACTTTAAATCGAAAAAAATATTTGAAAAAATCACATGGGTTTGAGAAAAAAATTACAAAAGTTACACACTAAATTGAAACAAAAATGTCACAAAAATGACTCCAAACTGAAATAATAGATTAAGAATTCAGTTCCAATTTTGTTTAACTTTAGAATTCCTTAAGTTATTTTTTTTCTATAATTTAGGATTGAGGATCTCAAACTTAACTGTTTTTTTTTTTTTTGAAAATTTTGAAGTAAGATTTTAGTTGGTTCATTAGTTTTGCAGAACTTCCCACATTTCAACAAACTACCAAACTAGAACTCAAAAAGTCAAAAATTAAAAAAAAAATCACTGCACAACTTTCGGTGAAAGAAATAATTTTCATTCATATGGTGCCTGCTGAGCCTCTTCTTCGTCTGCCCAATGGATGAAAATCTGCTTTCGGCAAACAATCTAAACCGGAGGAAAAACAAATATCCATTTAAAGAACAGAAGGGGAAAAAATCGCCATTCGCACTCAACTCAACTCCAGCCAGCAGCAGAATCAGGAACCAACAGTCGTACTCTGCTACCATTCTGACTGAACTGAACTGAGTTTTGAGTTATGGAAACCTGAAACGATGGGTGTTGAAAAACAACAGACAGAAAAAAAACTAACCTAAAAAAGAAGTGCATATTTTTCTACCACCGCCACCGCCTGCAAAACTCTTCTGAAACGCAATGGACTCTGAGTCCCATCTATGGACCTGTATCTGTTCAAATCTACAAGCTAGGGCTGGTCAAATTTGGGAAATAAAATTTCTAGCTAGCTGCTGGTGCTGCTGCTGCTAGGAGCAGTAAAAAACTTTGGCAAACTGATGCTTCAAAGCTGTCCAGTTCCGGTTCGTTTGGCTTCTGGCGAAATTCGATTTTTTTTCCCAAGCCTCAAAACCCTCCTCGAGGGGAAAACCCTCCTCGAGAGAGTCTGGAAAAGCTCCAAACACTGCAGCCAGATAAAAAGCAGAAGGGAGTTTTTTTTCGGTGAGACGCAGCATCCTTTGGTATAGATCTGCGTTTGGTTTGGATGTTGTTTTTTTTTGTGTTTTTGCTTTCTCTCTATCTATTGGTTCACTTCAACATAGAAAGATTTCCGGAACTGGATTTAGCTTACCTTCCAGTTGTAGTGCCAAGTTGCGAAATGGCAAAAAAACGGGGTGAGTTGGTCCAAATCCACCCAATTTTTCTCACCGGGCCACTTCATTTTCATTTTCCCTTATTCTGGCTTATTTTTGAGTTGTTTTTGTTATAATTTAACTCTTTAAAAAGACTTTCGATGAATTCTGACTTTTTAAAATTAGATGTTTAATATTTTAAAAACTAACCTGGAAATCTGAACATTAAACAAACAAGGCACAAAAACAAAACCGAAAGCACTCTTAATTTTCTAAAAAATAACCCAAAAATAACAAACAAGACTACACAAAAATGTCACAAAGATGAAACAAAACATGACACAAGACAAGAAAAATGGGACATAAAAAAATGAATCAAAAATGATGTTAAAATGACACAAAATGGAACAAGAACAATATTTTGAAGATAAAAGATGACACATAAGTTACATAAAAATTACACAAAAATTTATTAGAAATATCGCGTTAGTGACAAACAAAAGAGTCACAAAAGTGACAAAAAAATCATACAAATTTACATAAAAATAACACAAATTTGATCGAAATTACTAAATATCACAAAAACGAATTTCCCAAAAAAAGAGTCAAAACATACACGAAAACAACAAAAAAAATGTGTTTATTATGTTTGCAAATTAGCTTATCGGGCTTATCGGTCAAAAGTGATGTCCTTTTTAGTAAAAACATTTCGAGATTATGAAATTTTATAGACGGATAGAAAATAAGACGAAATGAAAGATGATGAAAATGAGGGAGTAGAATTTTATTAACAAGCATCATTTATCATCACATAGCTTACAAATTTTTGTCCAGCATGGTTCAACTTTTATGTATAGGTAAATATATCTTGAAATGTTCTTACTTAAAAGGACATCACTTTTCACCTCACAGTGAGTAAAATTCATCATGTTGAATTTTTATGTATTTTTTATTTTTACATGCACAAATGTTTTGACACATGGTACAAAATGAACACGAAAATAACACAACAATGGAAGAAATATTATGTAAGAACTATTGGATTACATAATAAAAATGCTAAAAAAAACTACAAAAATAATTGTTATTTTGGAGCAACTTAAAGGAAATGAAATAAAAACGAATGATAACTGACATAAAAATGTCCCAAAAATCACAATAAAGAAAACAAAAATACAAAAATCACACATTGTAATAACATATAAATTCTACAAAAATGCCACAAAAATGGCACAAAATAACATAACATAACAAAAATTAATCAAAATTATCTATTAATTTAAAAAAAAATCACAAATGACAAAAAAAAATAACACAGAAACGAGACAAAAGTGAAACTTAAATTGACACAAAAATTACAAAAAATGACACTTAAACGAGTCTAACAGGTACAAAAAATACCCATAAAGGGCTTAAAAATGGCCCATAAAACCCCTAAAAAATATTATTTAGGTATAACACAAAAATGGTGAAATATTGATTCTTGCACAAGAAATAAGTAACATCCGACATAAAAAAAACTTAAAACAGACGCACAAATGACTTAAAAGTAGCACATAAATAAGACAAAACTGAAACCAAATATCACAAAACTTACACTAAATATAAAAAAAACACAAATGGGGCAAAAAATGACAAATCTTCAACGATACAATATAGACAAAAACCAATCCTGAAAATTAAATAAGAAAACCAAAATGGTACAAAATTTCCTCAAAAGTGGCACAATAATTGCAAAAGAATTGAGCCGAAAAAAGTTACAAGGAAAATCAATAAAAATCACAAATTATACAAAATAATAGAAAAATGACACAAACATAACACTAAAACTGTTCAAGAACAACACCAAAATTGACAAAAAATTACAAAAAAACTGTTTGAGACAAAAAAAAATACACAAATGAGACCAGAGCTAAAAAAAAGTGGCAAATAACACTATAAAAAATGTCAAAAATAAGAAACAAAATTCGCAAAAACGTGCTACAAAAATTACTCATAAGTAACACAAAACTTTGTTAAAACTAAACAATACTGAAAAATTTATAACTTGGCACACAAAAACTAAAAGAACAAAAATGGCACAAAATTCACACAAAAATGCACAAGACAAGCTCAAAAATAGTACAAAATGACACACAAAAAAAAATTTTGCAACTTTTTCTTAAAAAAAACACAAATGTGTTAAAAATGACAAATCGCCCACATGACACAAAATTGACAAAAAAAATTTCCAAAAAAGTAATTTTTCAGGATGTTTATCTCTAAGGTTAATTTATCTCTTTAAAGATAACATAAAAAGATCAAAATGTTACAAATTCACACATTTTGTGACACAAAATTAGCATAACCATTGTTAAAAAAAGACAAAAAATTTACAAATATGAAAGAAAAATTTAACAAAAATCAAACGAAATCCAAAATTTTACAAAACAACAGCCAAATAACACAAGTATAGCAAAAAAAATGTTCAAAACTAAAATTGCACGAAAATTACAGAAAACCGATTCAGACAAAACTGAGAAAAAAATACACAAATAAGACCAACGCAACTTAACTAATATCAATTAAAAATGACACAAGAACGATTAAAAAATGACACAAATATTACACAAGACTGACGAATAAAAAAATAAATAACAAAATTCGCTCAAAAGTTACGCAAAAATTACACCTAAGTAGCACAAAACTTTGTAAAATAAAACAAAACTAAAAAAAATCGTTATTTGGCAAAAAAAAACTATAACAACAAAAATGGCACAAAATTTACACAACAAATGCACAAAAAATTGTTCAAAATGACACACAAAAAGCTACATTTTTGCAACTTCGTACTAAAGTTTTTGTTTTTCGTAATAAAAACACAAATGTGTCCAAAAATGACAAAAAATCCCCATGAAACAAAATTGAAAAAAAAAACAAAAAAGGCATTTTTTCAGGATTTCTATCCCTTAGGATGATTCATCTGATCAAAGATAACATTAACTGACCAAAATGTTACAAAATTTACACATAAGAGTCACAAAAATTATGTAAGAATTTAACAAAAAAGGAACAAAAATGTAACAAACATTTTGGAAAAATTAAATAAAACCATAAATTATATACAGCAACAGCGAAATCACACAAGTATAACACAGAACTGTAAAAAATAACACAAAAATTGCACGAAAATTACAGAAAACTAATTCAGACAAAACTGAGAGAAAAAAAACACAAATGAGACCAAAGCCAAACAAAAGCTAAAGCAATATCAATTTAAAAAGACACAAAAACGACTCAAAAATGACACAAATACTACACAAGACCGACGAATTAAAAAATAAAAATTCGCTCAAAAGTTACGCAAAAATTACACCTAAATAACGAAAAACTTTTAAAATTAAACAAAAATAAATAATTTGTTACTTGGCACTTGGAAAATTCACACAACAAATGCACAAAAATTGCCCAAAAATAGTTCAAAATGACACACAAAAAAATTGCATTTTTGCGACTTTCCACTTAAATGTTTGTTTTTTGTAATAAAAACACAAATTTGTCCAAAAATGACAAAAAGCCCACATGACACAGAATTGACAAAAAAAAACAAAAAGAATGCATTTTTTCAAGATTTATATTCCTTAGGATGATAACACAAAATGATTAAAATATTTATTAGTTTATTTATTCAAATCTTCACAAAAGAGTCACGAAAATTATCTAAGAATTTATCAAAAAAAGAACAAAAATGTTGCAAACATCAAAGAAGTATTAAACAAAAATTAAACAAAACCATAAATTATACCAAACAACAGCCAAATATGACAAATATAAAAAAAATTAACACAAAAAAGCACGAAAATTGGCACGACAAAACTGAGGGAAAAAATAATACACAAATGAGGCCAAAGCTAAATAAAAAATTAACCAATATCAATTGAAAAGGACACAGAAATACTCAAAAATGACACAAATATAACACAAGAATTACTAAAAATGTCGAAAGTAAGAAACAAAATTTGCACAAAAGTTAAAAAAAATAACACAAACAAGTAACCCAAAACTTTTAAAGATGAAACAAAAATGAAATATTTGTTACTTGGCACAAAACACCACAAAAATCAAAAATGGTACACAATTCACAATTAAAAATGCACAAGACAAGCGTAAAAATGGTTCAAAATGACACACACAAAAAAATACATTTTTGCAACTTTGCACTAAAATGTTTGTTTTTTGTAACAAAGTTTGGTTCTGAAAAGGCCTATTTTTCCTACCAGTAAAAGAAAATGTCAAAAAGTTGTACTTTTTTGTACAGTTTTTAAAACATTTTAGAAAACTGCTATTTTTCGACACTGTTTCAATTAAGGGGGAAAAACTACAATCTGTTTCTCAAGATTCAAAACTTTGGTTCTGAAGGGTGTTTTGCGGTTTTGCAAGAAATCTGTGTGCAAACTAGTTGCAAAACTCGATTTTTTCAGCACTCGACGAAATTATCCAAATCGCCGAGCATCGTTGGATAAATTTAGGAGTCCTAAATAAGCACACTGCGGTTCTTTAAATTTTCAAAAAATACTGACACCTCTGACGTCTGATTTCCGACGCCTGACTTCTGACGTCTGTCTTTTGATGTTTGACTTGTGATGTCTGACTTCTGATGGCTGACGTTTGACTTCAGACTTTTGATTTCCATCTTTTGACGTCTGACGTCTGACTTCTGACGTTTGACTTCCAACGTTCGCTTTTTTAAGTCTGACTTCTGACGTCTGACTTCCAACATCTGCCTTCTGATGTCTGACTTGTGATGTCTGACTTGAGATGTTTGACTTCTAAAGTCTGACTTCCGACTTTGACGTCTGATGTCTGACGTCTGACTTCTGACGTCTAATGGCTGACCTCTGAGGTCCGATTTCTGACATCTGACTTTTGACGTCTGACTTCTGGCATCTGACTCCTGATATCTGACTTGAAATGTCTGACTTGTGGTTATATCTGACTTCTCATGTCTGACGTCAGACTTCTAACGTCTGATTTCCGACTTTTGACTCCCGGCTTCTGACATTTGACTGACGGGGGATTTCTGACTTCCAATTTCTGACTTCTGACGTTGGACTTTTAACGTCAAACTTTAGATTTCTGATTTCTGGACTCTGATGTCTGACGTCTGACTGCTGACTTCTTACGTCTAGCTTCTGACCTATGACTTCCGACGTTTAACTTCTGACGTCTGACATCTGACATTCGATTTCTGACGTCTGACTTTTGACTGCTGAATTCTGACGTCTGCCTTCTGATGTCTGACTTGTGATGTCTGACTTCTGATGTCTGACTTCTATTGTTCGACTTCTGACGTCTGACTTCTGATGTCTGACTTTTGTTGTTCAATTTTTGACTTCTGACGTCGGACTTTAGGCATCAAACTTTTGATGTTTGATTTCCGATTTCTGCATTCTGACGTCTGACTTCTGACTTCTGACTTCTAACGTCTGACTTCCGACGTTTGACTTCTGACGTTAGATTTTTTCTGAAGGGTGTTTGGTGGTTTTGCGAAAACTTGGGTGACTCGTACATCGGTGAACTGCGGCTCGTTAAATTATTCAAAAATACAAACACCTCTGACGTCTAATTTCTGACGTTCGATTTCTGACGTCTGACTTTTGACGTCTGACTTCTGACGTCTAACTTCCGACGTTTGTCTTCTGACGTCTGACTTCTGGCATCTGCCTTCCGACGGTGCCTTCTAACGTTAAATTTCTGAAATCTGACTTCCGACGTCTTACTTCTGACATCTTACTTTTGATGTCTGACTTCTGACGTCTGACTTCTAATGTCTGACCCCTGTGGTCCGATTTCTGACGTCTGACTTTTGACGTCTGACTTCTGGCATCTACTTTCTGATGTCTGATTTGTGGTGATGTCTGACTTCAGATGTCTGACTTCTAACGTCTGATTTCCGACTTTTGACTCCCGGCTTCCTACTTTTGACTACTGACGCCTGAGTTCTGACGGGGGATTTCTGACCTCCAATTTCTGACTTCTGACGTCGGACTTCTAACGTTAAACTTTAGATTTCTGATTTCTGGACTCTGACGTCTGACTTCTGACTTCTTACGTTTGACTTCTGACGTCTGACTTCCGACGTTTCACTTCTGACTTCTGACGTTCGATTTTTGACGTCTGACTTTTGACGTCTGAATTCTCACATCTGCCTCTGATGTCTGACTTCTGATGTCTGACTTCTGACATCTCACTTCTGACATCTGACTTCTGACGCCTGACTTCCGACGTCGATTTATATAGTTCTTCTGACGTTCGATTTATATAGTTCGACTCGTGCTAAGAAAAACTCACCCTTTGCAACTTGTTGCATAAATTGCATAAATTGCTGACAACCCAGTGTTTTTTGGCCCTCCCAAGCAAAATACCCTATATCTCCTCACGCTTGAGGCTCAAGTAATCCATTGCCATTGTCAGATCTTGCTGTAATTTGGCACGTGGCCTTCAAGTAAGCTTATGATCAATTTAAGCTTGAGCGAGTGAGATTTATCATGTTTAATCTTCCTATACTAAGATTACTACACTGCGTTAAATTATTCGAAAATGCGAACATTACTGTTATTGTAAGATTACCATAACTTCTTCAATTTTCAATCAATTTTGATAAATAACAACTCGAAATGTTAGTTTTAATTTGACATTTAAGACCCATGGAAAATCATATTTTTAAAATATTATCATCGAGTCTAAAGCTGTCGTCAAAAAAAAACTCTATAAATATACATTTTTATCATTCTTCTATCATAAATTAACTAATAACAACAAAACTAATGATCGTACGCAAAAATGTAGTTCAAATATCATTTTAGGGCTCAACGCAGCGTTTTTATATTAAAATTTTTCTTCAGTTTACTAAGCACAAAAATGCTTTAAATTAATGTTATTTTAAAATCTAACACATTTCAAAGTTTTAAAACTTCAATGATTTAAAAGTAAACAAGAAAAATCAAGAATTTTAATAGTTGTGTGAATTTAAAAAATTCTAAATATTTTGTAAATTTCTAAAAGTTTGAAAAACTTAAAAATCTATCAAACATTTGGAGTGTTTCATTTTTTTTTCAAAAATCTAGACTTATCTAAACATCGTACACTGCATTACTCAATCCATTCGTGCTAGAGAGAAACGCACCAAAAAAACAATCACACCGAAAGCTGCAGATGTTGATTCCGAATCGGATTTTTTACCATTTCTTCTTTTTCTCATCTCTTGTTCTCGGTATCTTCCGTTTGCCGATTCCGTTTTTCCGTCTGCTGGATCTGGTCCATTCCTTCTCTGACCCAACAACACAGGCAAACCATTGAACGAGGAGCACATTCGCTGGGAACGCATCGGCTACGACATGACGATAAAAACGTCGACGACCTACGCCAACGGAACCAGCTATCTGCACATCAAGGACGCCCGCCGCGAGGATGTTGGCAATTTCCGGTGCATCGCCGACAATCGCGTTGCCAACCCGACCAGCCGTGATGTTTTATTGATTGTGAAATGTAAGTATCGTAGCCGTATCGTTGCTATCGTTTTTTTTTTGCTCTTTGCTAGGTTCTGCTGCGTTGCAGCTGCTTTCACCTATAGAATGGTGCGCCGGCAATGTTCTGCTCTCTATGGAGCCACCAGCCGCCATTGTGCTTAATGAGTTCGTGGAACTCATTTGTTCCGTCAATGGCGCAGCAGATAGTTTTGTTTTAATGCTAAGATTGACGCGGGAAAAAGTTGAAACCTCCTTCTAGTTGATACAGGGTTATTAAGGAAAACTTCTTTCTGGAACTATACAACACCACTTACTATACAACCTTTACTAGCGGATTTACATTTAATTTCTTCTATCAGATTTAATTTTAGGCTGTTAAAATAATTCATAAACGAGTGATTCCCATCAATTCCCTCAATGCAAAATCAACAACAATTTCTCTTTTTCCCCTCTGGACAGTCATCCCGGAGATCGACAAATCACCTCCGATGCTCCGAGCCGCTGCCAGTGCCGGAGAACGAGGTCGGCTTCCATGCCGGGCCCAATCGGCGCCCCGCCCCCGCTTCCAGTGGTCCCGGGACGGCAAGAACCTCAACGTCAACCAAACTGCCAAATACTACGTAGAAAACAAACAAATCGATTCGCTGACCTATGAATCGATTCTGCTGATCGAGAAGGTCGGATCCTCGGATTACGGTATTTATGAATGTACTGCTCGGAATGAACTTGGGCAGGTTAAGGAAATTGTAAGGTTGGATGTCACTTCGCCTCCGGATTCGCCGCTTAGTTTGAATGTTTTGAACGTTACCCACGATTCGGTGACGGTGGCTTGGACACCCGGATTCGACGGAGGAATGAAGGCCAACTATCGGATTCGGTACCGAGAGGCCAGCAGCGAACACTACCGGTACGAGGACAGTTTGCCGAATTCCCACAAGCTGACGATTGCCGGACTGAGGATGAACACGGTTTACTTGTTCTCGGTGATGGCCTCGAACTCGCTGGGCTCCAGCAAGTACCTTCCGGATCTGACCAGAGCGCAAACCAAAGGTAGGATTTGTACTGTTTTTTTTTGTAGGGTCAGGACAAACGGAGTGACTTTTGAATTGTGGAGTCTGACTTCTGACGTCTAACTTCTGACGTCTGACTTCTGACGTTTGACTTCTGACGTCTGACTTCTGACGTCTGACTTCTGACGACTGACTTCTGACGTCTGACTTCTGACTTCTGACTTCTGACATCTGACGTCTGACTTCTGACTTCTGACGTCTGACTTCTGACGTCTGACTTCTGACGTCTGACTTTTGACTTCTGACGTCTGACTTCTGACGTCAAACTTCTGTCGTCTGACTTCTGACTTCTGACTTCTGACTTCTGACTTCTGACTTCTGCCGTCTGACTTCTGACTTCTGACGTCTAACTTCTGACGTCTGACTTCTGACGTCTGACTTCTGACGTCTGACTTCTGAGGTCTGACATCTGACGTCTGACTTCTGATTTCTGACGTCTGACTTCTGACGTCTGACTTCTGACTTCTGACGTCTGACTTCTGACGTCAAACTTCTGACGTCTGACGTCTGACTTCTAACGTCTGACTTCTGACGTCTGACTTCTGACGTCTGACTTCTGACGTTTGACTTCTGACGTCTGACTTCTGACGTCTGACTTCTGACGTCTAACTTCTGACGTCTGACGTCTGACTTCTGACGTCTGACTTCTGACGTCTGACTTCTGACGTCTGACTTCTGACGTCTGACTTCTGACGTCTGACTTCTGACGTCTGACTTCTGACGTCTGACTTCTGACGTCTGACTTCTGACGTCTGACTTCTGACGTCTGACTTCTGACGTCTCACATCTGACGTCTGACTTCTGACTTCTGACGTCTGACTTCTGACGTCTGACTTCTGACGTCTGACTTCTGACGTCTGACTTCTGACTTCTGACGTCTGACTTCTGACGTCAAACTTCTGACTTCTGACGTCAAACTTCTGACTTCTGACTTCTGACTTCTGACTTCTGACGTCTGACGTCTGACTTCTGACGTCTGACTTCTGACGTCTGCCTTCTGACGTCTGCCTTCTGACGTCTGACTTGTTACTTCTGGCATCTGATGTTTGACTTCTGACGTTTGACTTTTGACGTCTGACTTCTGACGTCTGACTTCTGACGTCTGACTTCTGACGTCTGACTTCTGACGTCTGACATCTGACGTCTGACGTCTGACGTCTGACGTCTGACTTCTAACGTCTGACTTCTGACGTCTGACTTCTGACGTCTGACTTCTGACGTCTGCCGTCTGACGTCTGACTTCTGACGTCTGACTTCTGACGTCTGACTTCTGACGTCTGACTTCTGACGTCTGACTTCTGACGTCTGACTTCTGACGTCTGACTTCTGACGTCTGACTTCTGACGTCTGACATCTGACGTCTGACTTTTGACTTCTGACGTCTGACTTCTGACGTCTGACTTCTGACGTCTGACTTCTGACGTCTTGCTTCTGACGTCTGACTTCTGACGTCTGACTTCTGACTTCTGACTTCTGACTTCTGACTTCTGACTTCTGACGTCTGACTTCTGACTTCTGACGTCTGACTTCTGACGTCTGACTTCTGACGTCTGACTTCTAACGTCTGACTTCTGACGTCTAACTTCTGACGTCTGACTTCTGACGTTTGACTACTGACGTCTGACTTCTGACGTCTGACTTCTGACGTCTGACTTCTGACGTCTGACTTCTGACTTCTGACGTCTTGCTTCTGACGTCTGACTTCTGACGTCTGACTTCTGACTTCTGACTTCTGACTTCTGACTTCTGACGTCTGACTTCTGACTTCTGACGTCTGACTTCTGACGTCTGACTTCTGACGTCTGACTTCTAACGTCTGACTTCTGACGTCTAACTTCTGACGTCTGACTTCTGACGTTTGACTACTGACGTTTGACTTCTGACGTCTGATTTCTGACGTCTGACTTCTGACGTCTGACTTCTGACAACTGACTTCTGACTTCTGACGTCTGACTTCTGTTGTCTGACGTCTGACGTCTGACTTCTGACGTCTGACGTCTGACTTCTGACGTCTGACTTCTGACGTCTGACTTCTGACGTCTGACTTCTGACGTCTGACTTCTGACGTTGGATTTCTGACGTCTGACTTCTGAAGTTGGACTTCTGACGTCTGACTTCTGACGTCTGCATCTGACGTCTGACTTGTGACTTCTGGTTTCTGATGTTTGACTTCTAACGTCCGATTTCTGACGTCTGACTTCTGACGTCTGACTTCTGACGTTTGACTTCTGATTTCTGACTTCTGACGTCTGACTTCTGAAGTCTGACTTCTGACGTCTGACTTCTAACGTCTGACTTCTGATGTCTACCTTCTGATGTCTTCCTTCTGATGTCTGACTTCCGATTTTTGACTTCTGGCATCTGGTTTTTGAATGGTGATTTCTGACGTCATATTTCTGACGCCGACCTTTCAACGTCAAACTTTTGATTTCTGATTTCCAATTTTTGGATTCAGACATCTGACTCCTGACGTTTGACTTCAGGAGTCTGCCTTCTGATTCTATCGTTTGATTTCTGCCGTCTAACTTGTGACGTCTGACTTCTAGCGTCTGACTTCTGTCGGGTGAATTCTGTCTTCTGACGTCGGAATTATGACGTCAATATTTTCATTTCTGATTTCTGCATTCTGACATCTGACTTCTGACGTCTGATTTCCAAGGTTTGACTCCTGATGTCTGACTTCCGACGTCTAACCCCTGACGTCTGACTTTTATCGTCCGGTGTCTGACGTCTGACTTCTGACGTCTGCCTTCTGATGTCTGACTTCTGACGTCCGTTTTCTGACGTCGGACTACTGACGTCCGATTTCTGACTTCTGACGACTGACTTCTGATGTCTGATTTCTGACGTCTGATTTCTGACGTCTGACTTCTGACGTCTGCCATCTGAGACTGACTTCGGATGACTGACTTCTGAATTTTTACTTCTGACGTTTGACTTTTGACGGTTGTTTTTTCTAATGTCCATTTCTGACATCCGACGTCGCACATTCGACGTTAACATTTTGATTCCTGTTTTTCGATTTCTGAATTCTGACATCTGACTTCTGACGTCCGACTTCCAACGTATGACTTCTGACGTTTGATTAAAACATATGACTTCTGAAGTCTGACTTTTGACATAAGGAATTTGATTTCTGATATCTGAGTTCTGATTTCCGATGTCTAACTTCCAACGTCCGACTTCTGACGCCCGACTCATGGTGTCTGACTTCTGACATCTGACTGCTAACATCTTACGTCTGATTACTGACGTTCGATTTATGATTTCTGATTCTTATTTTTTGACTTTCTGACTTGTCATCTGGAGTCTGACTTTTGGTGCCTGAGTTCTAACGACTGACTTCTGACTGATGTAATTTGGCTTCAAACGTCTGATTTCTGTAGTTAAAATTCTGCCGCCTGACATCTTTATTCTGACGCATGACTTCCAACTTCTTTAACCGACTTCTGTCTCTGACCATTTTTTCCGACTTTTCAATTATCAATCTTAAACGACCATCAAAAACTTCCACAAGCCTCAAAGGTCATCCGTTTGCGTCATTGCCCGAATTTTAATTAAAAAAACACAGGAATTAATCATGAATATCTCTCTCCAACACTTTGCCTCGGGAAAAATCTGTGGAAAACCTTCTGTCCCATTTGAAAAAAAAACCTGACCCCTTAAACCTACTATCCAACCCATGGAAACCTTCGTTATCCTAATCTTCCGGTCACCGACGACGACGACGACAAACAAAATTTTTCGTTCGCCAAAAAAAACAAATAGACACCCCTCCGTCCCAGCCATTTTCCTCGCTCGGCAGCAAACCGCCCAACTCGGCCGGCACTGCTGGGGGTTCTCAGGCGGCCACCTCCTCCTCCACGATCGGGGCTTCCGGGCTGTTACTGCTGATCGGGGTCGCGGCCGGCATCTGCCTGGTTCTGCTCAATATCCTGCTCATTGGCTGTTGCATCCACCGGCGAACTAGCCACAAGCGCGTGAAACGTGGTATGAAACCCAAGGAAAAGATGTTTCCGTTTTTCTCTTTTTTTTTTTTGGTTTCGAATTTTTCGTTCATTTTACATGATGATGTTCTCAATTTCCGAGGTGTAACACGTGTGAATTTCTATTAATGTTGTCTGCCA
This sequence comes from Uranotaenia lowii, assembly GCF_029784155.1. Classification (NCBI taxonomy): domain Eukaryota; kingdom Metazoa; phylum Arthropoda; class Insecta; order Diptera; family Culicidae; genus Uranotaenia; species Uranotaenia lowii. The sequence continues at coordinate 388,540,092 of NC_073692.1, forward strand.
ATTTTTAGATTCACCTCGGAAAAAATAACATCCCTTGTTTCGTAAATGATTTGCTCCTGGAAATTTGAACTAAAATTAAAATCATGTTGGAGGCCATAAAATCTCAATTTTATAAAAAAAATAGTCAAATTTTTGAGAAAAATTCAAAATAGGACAGTCCAATTCAACTTCCTCAAATTGACAAAGGCAGCAGATGGCTACAAATTTTGCAATTTTTTTGCAAGTCCGACCTTTGTACACCCGTGAAAGCCTCAAAAATATTCCATACATAGTCCACCGTACGATGAACATTGACAATTAAACTCATGTGTATTTGAGCAGACTTCTCCCCAGAAGAAAAAATAAACCTCCACCAGTTTCGGAGCAGTTTTCGTGGAACCAGTCCAAGCAGCTAATTATCTTTTAATGGTAGGTCCTGTTCAACGTTTTCGTGGAATAACAGCCGCACACATACATACGAAAGGATAACACGCACACATACATTCAGACAGGCGAATTTCGTCGCCGTCCAAAAACGGCAATATTTTCGTCCCGACGACTTTTTTTCGGTCCTCAAAGAGTTGGTCGAGGCCAGATGATGAGGACCGACCCAAACTTTTTAACTGAAAAGGGTGGAATAAAATATTTTATTTATTTTTTTTTTTTGGGAGGATTTTCTGTTCTTCAATTTAGAGTTTGAACTGCGATATGCTCGCAGCAAATTTTTGAGTGGTTTCGAAGAAGACAACGCGCAATTTGCACAAGTACAACTCTCAAGCCCGGGGTTGAAATTTGGTTCTCTCAGCTTAACTGTGAATTTTTAATTGCTCGAAACAATGATCCGGTGCAGTGTGGAATGTGGATTCACTGAACTGTTCAGAGCTGTAGGTCTTGTTATTTGAAAAAAATATAGAGCACACTTTTTCTGGAAGGACTCGTGGAGTTGAGTCTCAATGAATTTTTGTCACATTTGTAACATAAAAGTTCTTAATTGCAAGTAATTTTGAGTGACCCCCGAAGTTAGGCAACATTTCTAAAGCATTTTAAGCTTTAAATTATGTTTTAATAAATTTAATTTTTCGGAAATTTTTAAACCTCAAACATTTTTCATATAACGTTTATAAATTTCTCACATCTATCAAATCTTTGATACCTTTTCAATTCTGAAATCTCTCAAATCTCTGTAATTTGTCAAAACTCTAAAATCTTTTAATTCTCTCAAATCTCTAAAATTTCTCAAATTAATCAAATCCCTCATATCACTTAAATCTCTATTATCTCGAAAGTTCTCAAACCTCCCAAATCGATGAAATTTCCATAATTCTTAAATTCGCTTGGCATTTTCAAATCTCACAAATCCCTTCAATCCCTTCAAATTCCAAATCAGAAATATTCTCACATCTATCAAATCCTTCAAACCTCTGAAATTTTCTGAAATTTACAAATTTTTCCAATCTCTCCAAGAACCAAAATTTTGTAAATCTCCCAAATCTCTGAAATCTATCAAATCGATCAAAACTCTTGTCAAAATTTCTCAAATTTCTAAAATTTCTCATATCTTTCGATTTTTTCTAGTCTCCGCAGTTCATGTGATCTCTCTAATCTATGACAACTTTTCAACCTTTGAAACTCTCCAATTTCCTTACTCTCATGAAATTCTCAATATTTCAAAATTCTCAAGTTTCCCAAATTTATCGTATATCTTAAATTTCCTAATTATATCAATTTCTTAAATCTCTAAAATTATCAAATTTATCAAATTTGACGAATCTTTCAAGTCATTGGAATTTCTTCCGGATCTCAAAAATCTATTCAATGTATTAAACCTTTAAAATTTCATAAAATCTCTAAAATCTCTAATCTAAATTTTGTTTTTTGAAAATCAAATCTCTCAGATTATCAAGCATTAAAATCTGTCACTTCTTTCTAAAATTCGTAAATTTCTAAAATCACTCCAATCTCTCAAACCTTCCAAATATTTCAAATCCTTAAGGCGCTCTCAAATCTTTCTAATTTCTTAAATCTTTCAAATCCCTCAAATCTCTCAATCACTGCAATCCCTCAAAATTCTCAAATCTTTCAAGCATCTAAAATCTGTCGAATCTCTCAAATCTGCCTTACCGAATTAATCAGATCTTTCAAAACTCTCACATCTCTTAAATCCCTCAGAGCTCTCAAATCTCCCCATTCTCAAATCTGTAAACCTCCAAAAAACGTCAAATTTCCCAAACCTCCAATCTCTCCATATCCTAAAATCATCAAATCTCTCGACTTTCACAAATCTCACAATGTGCAATTCTTTTCAATCTCGAAATTTTTATTTCTCCAAATCTGAAACTTTTAAAATCTCCGAATTCTAAATCTTGGGAATTCTCCAGAATCAAATTTTTAACTCTTTGATAACTCCAAATCTTATAAAAACTAAGTAAACAAATTTACAAACATAAAAATCACCAATCCTCAAAATTTGTAAATCTCCTTATCTCTAAAACTTCAAATTTTTAATAACAAACCTTAAAATCTCCATGTACTCAATATTCTCTTGATTCTGAATCCCTTTTCACACAATCTCTCAATCTAAAAATCATCTAAAAATCATGTCAAAGAAATATAACATGTGGACACAAAATTTAAAAAATTGAAAACTTGAAGATTTCAAGAAATCCAAAATTTGAGATTTGAAGATTTGGAATTTTGAAACTTTCAGATATGAATATTTTGAGACATTTGGAGATTTCGGAGGTTTTGCGATATAAGGATTTTAAGGCTTGATTATAAGAAGATATGAAGATTTGTAGCTTTGTAAATTTTAGAATACGGAATTCGAAGATTTGGAGTTATAAATTGGAGCCAAAAAGATTTGGATATTTTGGGACTTTGAGATTTTTCTCTCAAATCTCTCTGACTTCTTAAATTTTCCAAATCCATCAAATCTCCCAAATTCTCAAACCTCTCATGCATCTAAAATCTGTCAAATCTTTTAAATCTATCACATTCATCCCATATTTTACATCTCTTAAATCTCTCCCTTAAATCTCTCCAATCACAAATCTGTCAATCTCTCGAAAACAAATTCTCATTTTGTCATCTCTCAAATCTCCATTCCCAAAAATTAAAAAAAAAACCATAAAATCTCTCAAATTTCGCAAAATTACAGCTTTTCAACTCTCCAAATTTCAAATTTACGATTTTGGAAATCCATCAGAATCAAATTTTCTAATCTTCGATAACAAAAATACTCTTACACACGAATAAAAAAAGTTACAATCTTAAAAATTTTCAACCTTCAAAATTGCAAATATGCTTACCTCTAGCATTTCAAATCTTCAAATCACAAAGAACTAAATCTTAAAATCCATTTTTTTTTTCAATATTCTGAAAAGATTTGAAGATTTGAAGATTTGAAGATTTGAAGATTTGAAGATTTGAAGATTTGAAGATTTGAAGATTTGAAGATTTGAAGATTTGAAGATTTGAAGATTTGAAGATTTGAAGATTTGAAGATTTGAAGATTTGAAGATTTGAAGATTTGAAGATTTGAAGATTTGAAGATTTGAAGATTTGAAGATTTGAAGATTTGAAGATTTGAAGATTTGAAGATTTGAAGATTTGAAGATTTGAAGATTTGAAGATTTGAAGATTTGAGGATTTGAACATTTGAAGATTTTAAGATTTTAGGATTTGAAGATTTGAAGATTTGAAGATTTGAAGATTTGAAGATTTGAAGATTTGAAGATTTGAAGATTTGAAGATTTGAAGATTTGAAGATTTGGAGATTTGAAGATTTGAAGATTTAAAGATTTGAAGATTTGAAGATTTGAAGATTTGAAGATTTGAAGATTTGAAGATTTGAAGATTTGAAGATTTGAAGATTTGAAGATTTGAAGATTTGAAGATTTGAAGATTTGAAGATTTGAAGATTTGAAGATTTGAAGATTTGAAGATTTGAAGATTTGAAGATTTGAAGATTTGAAGATTTGAAGATTTGAAGATTTGAAGATTTGAAGATTTGAAGATTTGAAGATTTGAAGATTTGAAGATTTGAAGATTTGAAGATTTGAAGATTTGAAGATTTGAAGATTTGAAGATTTGAAGATTTGAAGATTTGAAGATTTGAAGATTTGAAGATTTGAAGATTTGAAGATTTGAAGATTTGAAGATTTGAAGATTTGAAGATTTGAAGATTTGAAGATTTGAAGATTTGAAGATTTGAAGATTTGAAGATTTGAAGATTTGAAGATTTGAAGATTTGAAGATTTGAAGATTTGAAGATTTGAAGATTTGAAGATTTGAAGATTTGAAGATTTGAATCTATAGAATTTGATGATTTGAAGATTTGAAGATTTGAAGATTTGAAGATTTGAAGATTTGAAGATTTGAAGATTTGAAGATTTGAAGATTTGAAGATTTGAAGATTTGAAGATTTGAAGATTTGAAGATTTGAAGATTTGAAGATTTGAAGATTTGAAGATTTGAAGATTTGAAGATTTGAAGATTTGAAGATTTGAAGATTTGAAGATTTGAAGATTTGAAGATTTGAAGATTTGAAGATTTGAAGATTTGAAGATTTGAAGATTTGAAGATTTGAAGATTTGAAGATTTGAAGATTTGAAGATTTGAAGATTTGAAGATTTGAAGATTTGAAGATTTGAAGATTTGAAGATTTGAAGATTTGAAGATTTGAAGATTTGAAGATTTGAAGATTTGAAGATTTGAAGATTTGAAGATTTGAAGATTTGAAGATTTGAAGATTTGAAGATTTGAAGATTTGAAGATTTGAAGATTTGAAGATTTGAAGATTTGAAGATTTGAAGATTTGAAGATTTGAAGATTTGAAGATTTGAAGATTTCAAAATTTGAAGATTTGAAGATTTGAAGATTTGAAGATTTGAAGATTTCAAGATTTGAAGATTTGAAGATTTCAAGATTTCAAGATTTCAAGATTTGAAGATTTGAAGATTTGAAGATTTGAAGATTTGAAGATTTGAAGATTTGAAGATTTGAAGATTTGAAGATTTGAAGATTTGAAGATTTGAAGATTTGAAGATTTGAAGATTTGAAGATTTGAAGATTTGAAGATTTGAAGATTTGAAGATTTGAAGATTTGAAGATTTGAAGATTTGAAGATTTGAAGATTTGAAGATTTGAAGATTTGAAGATTTGAAGATTTGAAGATTTGAAGATTTGAAGATTTGAAGATTTGAAGATTTGAAGATTTGAAGATTTGAAGATTTGAAGATTTGAAGATTTGAAGATTTGAAGATTTGAAGATTTGAAGATTTGAAGATTTGAAGATTTGAAGATTTGAAGATTTGAAGATTTGAAGATTTGAAGATTTGAAGATTTGAAGATTTGAAGATTTGAAGATTTGAAGATTTGAAGATTTGAAGATTTGAAGATTTGAAGATTTGAAGATTTGAAGATTTGAAGATTTGAAGATTTGAAGATTTGAAGATTTGAAGATTTGAAGATTTGAAGATTTGAAGATTGGAAGATTTGAAGATTTGAAGATTTGAAGATTTGAAGATTTGAAGATTTGAAGATTTGAAGATTTGAAGATTTGAAGATTTGAAGATTTGAAGATTTGAAGATTTGAAGATTTGAAGATTTGAAGATTTGAAGATTTGAAGATTTGAAGATTTGAAGATTTGAAGATTTGAAGATTTGAAGATTTGAAGATTTGAAGATTTGAAGATTTGAAGATTTGAAGATTTGAAGATTTGAAGATTTGAAGATTTGAAGATTTGAAGATTTGAAGATTTGAAGATTTGAAGATTTGAAGATTTGAAGATTTGAAGATTTGAAGATTTGAAGATTTGAAGATTTGAAGATTTGAAGATTTGAAGATTTGAAGATTTGAAGATTTGAAGATTTGAAGATTTGAAGATTTGAAGATTTGAAGATTTGAAGATTTGAAGATTTGAAGATTTGAAGATTTGAAGATTTGAAGATTTGAAGATTTGAAGATTTGAAGATTTGAAGATTTGAAGATTTGAAGATTTGAATATTTGAAGATTTGAAGATTTGAAGATTTGAAGATTTGACGATTTGAAGATTTGAAGATTTGAAGATTTGAAGATTTGAAGATTTGAAGGCAAGCAGATTCTAGGATTTTGAGCATTTAAAATTGTAGGATTGGAAGTTTTAGAAATTTATTTAAATATTTTTTCATTTGAAAGAAAAATTCAAACTCTCGGAAAATATATGGAAAATTGCTAAACACAACAACTTAAAAGTGTGATTTCTCGAATTAAGCTTTCATGCACTTGAATCCCATGGGCCTCATTTGGAAATTTGAAGGTGTTAAAATTTCAAACTCGTCAAGTCTTCAAGATTCTCAATCTAAAAAGCTGCTTATCGCAAATCTTCTTAATCAAAAATGCCCCAATCTTTTCATTTCTTATTTCCAAATCTCTCAACCTCTTAATATAAAAATATTCAAATCTCAAAATCCCTATCTCATTGAGTGTCCAAATCTCCAAGTCTCCTGAGCTCCTACCTTCAACACATCTTCTTCTTGAATCTTAAGATCTCCATAACTCTAAATCCCCAACTATCTAAATTTGAAAACTTCCAGATCTTCAAATCTTCAAGTATCAGTCTCCATATATCTAAATTTTTAAATATCCAAATCATCAATTCTGGAAAATTGCCTATCTCAAATATCCAATTTTCCAGATCTATGAATTTTCAAATCTTTAAATCATCTTATTATCAAATTTGAGAATCCCCGAATCTTCATATCTCTAACCTCAAATCTGGACTCTGTGAAAAAAAAAATTAGTTTGTTTTCCTTAGTTTCTTCCCAGTTTTTTTAGTCAATAAAAATTTATATAATTTAATTTCAGATTCATAAACCAGACAATTATTTACAAATAGACTAATTCTGTCAATCTAATAACTCTGAAAATGTTTGAAGATCGCAGCGCCATCAGTTCCGCTCCAATTGGTTTAGCTTCAATAATGTCCCCCCAACATGGTCCATAAAAACTTATATTTCCCCATAACTTGGTGTTGATTTCGCTGATGTTGGACTGTTTCTCCATGTACAATGAAGTTCCGAGCCGAAGTTCACCAGTCCACAACAAACTGTGCCCTCGTGAAAGCTCCTGGACTCGACTCGAACTCAAACTGGACCCGTTCCCCACCAGATGAAAAGTCATTTTCATTTTGACATTCCGAGAGAAATTAATTTGAAACTATTTACCATCATCCCCCCTTACCACCTTTTTTGGGGTCGCTTCTTGTCGCGCTTCCTGACTGGCAGCAAACGGCTGGATGGGTGATTTCCCACTTTTTTTTTCTTGTTCCAAATGGACCGCAATTCGTTCGAAGTTAATTTGATAAAAGCGGAATGAAATTTTACCCCGTTAACGGGTTTAAATTTTTTAAATTAAAATAAATTGGGATTATTCTTCCTTCAGTCAGTTTCATCTTCCTAGTTCTCCTGAGAGATACAAGTCATCCGAGTTATTTGAAGTTCAAGCAAAGGACCACATACCCTCAGAAAATACTGTTTCTGTTGACAAATATCACCTAGCACAAGAGCAAACAGCGGGTCGTTTCTTTTTCGTGCTTCCATAAAATATTTTCCCCATTGCAACTTATTGTGCCCCGGCGATGAGTTTTCGCGTTTCTGTTTGCTTTCTCTTTAGTTTTGTTTAATGTTGCCGGCAACAACTTACCCCCATCACACTGGTTTTCCGGAAAACTTTCTGATGAAAAAGATTTTCCCGACCGGTCATTTCCAGACTACATTGTATAAGTCAGAGCTGACAACAAACCGAATTTTGTTGGTGCCCTTTCCGGTTCACCGATTTATTGCTAAACATAAAAATCTGAAAACCGCTGCAAGTCATTTGGAGTTGGTTTCTCTTTTTTCTGACAGTAATTTACGCTGAATTGAAAGAAGGAAATTAAATAAATCATAATTTTGTGTCAGAAGGTAGCAACAAAGTCGCAACAAAGTTTGACAACGTCAAAGGATTACAGAACACAAACAGCTAATATTGAAAAAAGTTAGCGATTTTTTATTTCCATTTTCCAAACTTATAGTTGACGAGTTATGAAGTTTTCACTACATTGTACAAATTGTCGAATTGTCAAAATCGTGAAAATCGTGAAAATTGTCAAAATTGTCAAAATTGTCAAAATTGTCAAAATTGTCAAAATTGTCAAAATTGTTAAAATTGTCAAAATTGTCAAAATTGTCAAAATTGTCAAAATTGTCAAAATTGTCAAAATTGTCAAAATTGTCAAAATTGTCAAAATTGTCAAAATTGTCAAATTGTTAAAATTGTCAAAATTGTCAAAATTGTCAAAATTGTCAAAATTGTGAAAATTGTCAAAATTGTCAAAACTGTCAAAATTGTCAAAATCGTCAAAATTGTCAAAATTGTAAAAATTGTAAAAATTGTCAAAATTGTCAAAATTGTCAAAATTGTCAAAATTGTCAAAATTGTCAAAATTGTCAAAATTGTCAAAATTGTCAAAATTGTCAAAATTGTCAAAATTGCCAAAATTGTCAAAATTGTCAAAACTGTCAAAATTGTCAAAATTGTCAAAATTGTCAAAATTGTCAAAATTGTCAAAATTGTCAAAATTGTCAAAATTGTCAAAATTGTCAAAATTGTCAAAATTGTCAAAATTGTCAAAATTGTCAAAATTGTCAAAATTGTCAAAATTGTCAAAATTGTCAAAATTGTCAAAATTGTCAAAATTGTCAAAATTGTCAAAATTGTCAAAATTGTCAAAATTGTCAAAATTGTCAAAATTGTCAAAATTGTCAAAATTGTCAAAATTGTCAAAATTGTCAAAATTGTCAAAATTGTCAAAATTGTCAAAATTGTCAAAATTGTCAAAATTGTCAAAATTGTCAAAATTCTCAAAATTCTCAAAATTCTCAAAATTCTCAAAATTCTCAAAATTCTCAAAATTCTCAAAATTCTCAAAATTCTCAAAATTGTCAAAATTGTCAAAATTGTAAAAATTGTCAAAATTGTCAAAATTGTCAAAATTGTCAAAGTTGTCAAAATGGTCAAAATGGTCAAAATTGTCAAAACTTTCAAAATTGTCAAAACCTTCAAAAGTGTCAAAATTGTGAAATTTTTTGAGTTTTTCAAAATTGTCAAAATCGTCACTATTGTTTAAATTGTCCAAGATTTTCAAAATTCAAATTCAAAAATTCAAAATTAAAAAAATACCTGTAAATTTGAATTTTCTCAGAATGTGGTCCCAAGACCAATTTCCCGGAAAAGTCTCAAAAAAATTATTTTGCTTTTAATAACTTCCCCTTCTCCTCAAACTTCTTCGCACCGGAGAAGAAAAGCTGTCTCGGCAGCGATATTTAATTCATCCCCCCTTTCCCCATTTCAAAACAATGAATGTTCCCGGGCGTTGGGTTGGTACTTTTCCCGAGTATTTGTCATTGCTTGACTTTCGTCAGCTTCGTCAAACTTCCTCCTTCCGGCACGGCGCAATCCAATTCCTAAAAATTCCCTTGCTACCCGTTTCCCTATTTCCCTTTTTCCCACTAACGCAACCATCGTTTTTTACCCGATTTACCACACTACTGGCACTGCGGAAAATGGGCAGAAGGCAGAGTTTTAAAAATGAAGGCCGAAAAAAGTACCCGGCCTTCGTACCGGATACATTTCTGCCGTCGTGCGTAACTTTTCATTTTAATTTAATTTTCCGTTTTATTTATCTTTTATTTACTTCCATGTTTTAATTTCGTCCTCGACGTCGACGACGACGACGCACCGGTTCATCGTTGGAATTTCCACCGGAATGAATGAAAATCTTGTAAATCCGGCTACCGCTTGTTGGATTGCTTCATTTTGATCCCGATTTGTTTCTTGTTACTCTTGTGTTGCTGTTCTAAAAAATCGGTTTCAATCAACCAGGCCTAGAACCCCAGATGCCCTCGGAGCTGGCGGAAAAGGCGGAACTTCCAAGTTTCGTCATTTTCTGTATCGCCCTAGCTGGGCTATGTCTGCTGGTGGTCAATGCCGGACTCGTGGCCTGGTTCATCATCAAGAAACGCTCCAAAGGTAATTTTATGTTTTTTTTTTCATTTTTTGTGTTTTTTAAGTTGTTTCAAGGTTTGCATATTTTTCTCATTAGTTTATGATTTGCTTCGTTCTTTACGTTTAGGTTTGTAAAAAAAAGAACTTCTTTTCGTTATGTTTGATTAAAGCGGCCACCAACACATGGTGGCCATAAATTTCTATCGTCCAAAGGTGCCAGTCCTGCCTGCCAGGAAACGGTAAAAAAGTAATTATATTAATCTAGATTATTTTTCTGGCTGGCACCCAGCTGAGAGCTTTGGAGGGATCCGGAATCTTATTAACGTTTTTCAGTCACCAAAGCCTGACACAGTTTTTCGTTGCTAATGAAAATTTAATGAATACTTCCAACTGGAAGAGAGCAGGGAATGGAAATGTAGGCAATAGCTTAATGAAATCTACTATTCCTGCGGGATCAATTCCGGGGAAGTTGTTTTTGCGTTTTACTACAGAATACTGATTTCAAGATTCTCAAATTTCTATGAAGTTCTCCAAATTTACAGAACAAACTTTCCCATGCCGAGTTCTGAGAACCATGTTGCTAAAATAGGAACATGTAGTTTGATGTTTAAATCCAAATGTCGATAGTCACATTTCGTGGAACCCAATCGAGGGTGTAGAACAGGAGCAAATCATAGAACTTGGAACTCAACGAACGATTCTGCGGAATCCCTATCCGCAGCCACCAGTTTTAATGTTTAACATTTTCCTTCCTCCTACGCCCAAAAGCAGACTCATCGAACCAGAACAGCAAATCGGCCACCATCGAGATGTACGCGCCAAGTTCGTACAACGACACGGTTACCGGAGAAACTTTGTCCAGCGTTTCGGAGAAGAGTGATTCCTACTCGAACGATGGCAGCCAGCCGGACTACATGGTAAGTTTTTCGAAACGACGAGCTTTTTCCCCTTAAATAAGTTCTACTAACGCCATCTGTTTTTTCCGCCTTCATCAACAGGATGAAACTCGCAAGAAAGCTGCCTCAACATATCTGGTGGAAAATCCGGACATGCCACCGCCTCGTTATCAGAAAGATGGCACCCTGCCCCACTATCCGAACAACATCAATGCAGGTTTGTGTCTCGACTATCCTAGACACTCCCTGAGGCATGCGCACCAACCACCTTTGACGTTTTGTTTTTCTTTTACTCCCGATTTTGCAGCTCACACCCGGACCCTGCCCCATCCGAGGCACCAGAATATGGCCCAGGAACTGCGCAGCCGGGACGATCAGTTGCTGGGGAAGAATCATTATGTGACTGCTCCCTCTCCAGGGCCACCGCTAGATGGCAGCTACTACAACATGAACAGCGACCGGTACCTGTCCTATCCGCCAATGGTGAGTTTTTTTTTAAATTTTGACGAATCGTTGAAAACATGTTTTAAAAACAGCACTTGGACCACCACCTGTATACCTGGGGGAGGAAGACTGAAATTTGCTGTATCGTTTTTTTACTGTTCGTCAAAAAGCCAGCAATTGTTGAAAAGATTTGTAATCGTTCAAATTTTAACTTTAGAAGATCAGTTTCGTGTAGCGAGTCATGTAACTCAGTTGTTTAGGTGCTAAATTTAGATTTGGCTTTATTTTTAGAACAACCATTAATCAAACCATTTTTATTTATCAACTTCAAAACTTTGACGATATTTGAGCGACTCAATACGCCTGATCATGCAAGAATTTGCCAGAGCAAAGCAAAACCTAATTAAATCATTGTTTTATGCAAAACAAGTGCATTTCAGCATAAAAAAAGTTTTATTAAAAATCTCTAAATAAGAAAGTAAAATTTTGAACCTTCGCACTGGTCGGTAGATTGATGAGAGAAATTTGACGTTTGAAACATTTTTTTCTATTTTTATTCAGTCTTCCTCCCCCAGCTGTATACGAATGCCATCTTTCAAAGATTCATAAATCTACCAATCGTTGACAAAAAATAATGTAACACACACAAACCGTTTAAAACAAATTATCATTAAATTCAAGTAGGGTAATTATGATAAAAAAACACTAAGTTTTTTCACTAGCTAATCTACGCTTGCTAAGCCAATCCGTCTTTTTCAACCGGAAGGCCAAATCAATGCAAACAATCAGCTGCAGCAGCTCCAAAAATCAGCGACTTCTAAGCCAATCAATTTTTTCACCGGAAGGCCATTTCAAAACAATCAGCAGCAGCCTTAACAGTCTGCGCTTTTTCATCCAAACCGCCTTTTCCACCGGAAGGCCAAATCATAACTAACAACCGGCACATAGTGGTCCAAAACGATTTTTGTCCAAGCCGATTTTTGAAGCGCTCATAATTATCTATCCAAATATTTTATCGTGTTCCGGCATTTTTAGGCTACATGAAACCATGAAAATGATAGTCATAAGTTTACCCGTATAGCAGTTCTGAAAGAAATGTTAAAAAAAAGTTTGAATATTTTTTGAAAATTTCGCAAAGATTGGCTTACATTTAAATACAAATAGATTTTCAAATCGCGAATATACTTTGCTTTGCAATTATTTTTATATTTTTGTTAGACATATTTTACACCTTATCTTATAAAAACTTGTGTTTTGGAATAAACTTGAAATTTTTTATATGGAATCTAGTTGCAAAAAACGATAAATATCTCGAATTTCATAACTTCAACTAGAGATTTAAAAAAAACTCCACATAACTGCACTCTAATTTTACGTTGGATAGATTCCCACACTTTTGAACTACAAAATATTGCAAAATGGGCTGCTTTTTTTGCCATTTTTGGAGAACGACGTCAAAGAGTGGAATCACTTTTTTCTTCAAATTTGACTTCTAAGCCAATAATCACCCGGAGCACGAACTGAATTGATATTTGATTGGATTTCTAGGTTGAATTTTCTCAAAAATTCATTCATAAAACATCTTTTTCATATTTTGAAGCACTATCGGTATGCATTTCTGTGTTATTTTTTTAATTAGGAATAACTCCCAAAACATAATTTAATTACGGTTTTTCAAACATCCTTCTGATTATTGATCAATTTATAGAACCTTGTTTGCTGTTCAAAATCCATGAGAACTAACTGAAACTTGAAAAGTAGTTAGAAACTTTTATGGTGTTATTTTAAAAATATGAAGTGTGAATTAAAATCAAAAATAAAAATTAAAAGTTAAAAGCTAAATTAAAAAGTAAGAAAATATGAAGTACAAAGTTGTTCTGCTGAAAACTTTTTTGTCCAATAAGATACGAAGTTACAATCTTCGACAAAGTTGCTTAGAGGAAAATTTCCTTTAGGAATTTTATAAATTGGCACATAAACCATGAGCAGGCTTGGTAACATAGAAGAAACAAAACTGATGTTGATTTTTCAGTACAAAATATTTAATTTTCCCATACAAACCTAAATATTCAAATTTACTCATGTAAACGTTACTTAAAAATTCTACAAAAAATCATGGATGAGTTTTGGACCAAAACGAATCTTCTTAGACCCCACGGTTTGAGAAATTCAAAAATGACCCCAAATCGACTCAGCCTACTGTAGCAGTCTCAAAAAATTGCGCTTCCGAAGCTAATCCATCTTTTTCACCGGAAGGTCAAAACAAAACAAACAATCAGCAGCAGCTTGAAAAGTTTGCGCTTTCTCATCCAAACCGCCTTTTCCACCGGAAAGCCAAATCATAATAAACAATTCCGCAGCAGCCAAAAAATCTGTGTTTGAAACCAATCCGTCTTTTTCTACCGGAAGGCCGAATCAAAACCAACAATCAGCAGCAGCCTCAAAAATTTGCGTTTAAAGCCAATCCATCTTTTTCCACCGGAAGGCTAAATCAAATCAATAAATCAGCAGCATTCTTAAAAATCGGCACTTCCTAAGCCAATCCGTCTTACCGGAAGGCCAAATCAAAACAAACAATCGGCAGCAACCTTAGAAATCTGCGCTCCCTATGCCAATCCGTCTTTCTACTGGAGACCGAATCATAAGAAAAAATTCGTGGCAGCAGCCTAAGCCTGCAAAGACTGATAGGGTGATTAATTTGAGTACTTAATCATTGAATTTCAACATACTGAGGACCAAATTGAAGGTTTATCGACTTTTGCTTCACGCTTTTCGCTACACTGCGTCCGCACTACTTTTCTAAAACTTTAAATTTATTTATCAAATAATATTATTAGAAATGAAAAACGACCCTTTTATAAGCTCAGGAATATAAAATCTAAATATTTGGTCCATTTTATATCGGAAAAAGGCACGGCGTACTCCAGAAATCTCTCATTGTGTGTATTTCGCGGTTCTGAATGTGATAAAAAACCTAAGAAAAAAGTTAAATTGAGAATTTTTTTTATAGATCGTGATGTGTTATCATTATAAATCATTTATCCACCCAGTTTTATGTAAATCATCTGATTATTCAGTAAACAAAACAATGGTTGTCAAGAAAAAAAATTGGCTGATTTTTCAGTGTTTTGTATTGGAAACAAAAAACATTTATTACTTTGAATGAATTTTTTATTCAGCTTGATTATAGCTAACAAAGATAAATTTCATTATCCGAATCAGGAAGGTCACGGGCAATGTTAAAAACGCCATCTCTTTTTGGCAATTTCATCATTCGGCTTAATTTTCAGACGACACCAAAATAATAACAATATTTATATTCAGATAGGGAACATGGAGACGATTCCAAAAGGAAATGATAAATGAAAATCAGTTCAGTAGTTTTGAAGATACAAAATAGTTATCCAGGTCTATACGACCCTGACCGACGAATTGTCGATTTTTTACCCGCAAAAGGATAGTTAAGCAACCATTCAGAATCACTACCGAAAACCAATTCTTAATCACCCCAAAATACCGATTTTCATACCGATTTTTCGGATTTCCATACCAAAGAAAGATTTTTTTGAGTTCAAACATAGCGATTTAAGTGTTGCATTACTGGTTGTGATCCTTGTGGCGTTCTGTGTTTGTCTCTAATATTGGAGTCATTAAAGGGCATGAGAGACAACATGAACATTATTATATGATATAAATCGCGGTAACTTTTATGATTATAATTTTAATGGCATGTTCGGCAGAATGAAAAACAAGAGAGAATTTTATTTTATAGAAATTGAAAGAAAGGTGGATAGACAGGCATTAGTGCGCCAATAGGAGAAAGCTCGCTTCGAAAAAAAAGTTAAACGAATTTTTCGTTTTTCTTAGGGTAGTTTTGTCTTTAAAACATGTTGCTTTGACGTCTTCAACAAAGTAAAATGTGATGATCTACAACTTTTTTGAAGAAAGTGATAAAATGATAAATATAAAAAAAAATTATTTCACTTATAGGTGGATTTATCAGGAAAAAAATTACAATAAAATATGCGCATTTTAAAATGATGAAACATTGAAGAACAAATCATAAGGCTTTTTTGACGTTTAAGCCTTCAAAAAGCCCATGACCACGTTTTTTTTAGTTTTAAACCACTGCGCACTGTGCAATCGAAAGATTCCCTTAAATTCCCTTTTTAAGTAAGCATCAAAGGGAATCTTTCGATTGCTTTGATTCAGCCAAAATTTCACTTTTTAACTTCAGCCCTTACTACCTATTAGAGCAAGTTCACTGGTGTTGGGAAAAAGTGGTAGAAATTTTGACATTTTGAAAATTTTACCATGCAAAAATGTTTTCAAGATCTTGGGGCGATGTATTTTTTTACAACACTGTTTCTATTTCAGCCGTATTTGATAGAAAAATTGCTATTTTTGCATCACAGCATGCGAACAAAGCTGGCAAAATCGCTAAAAGTTGCCAAATCAACCGTTAAAAATGTAATTAAAGTGTTTGGGGAACGTTTGTCGACAGCCAGGAAGTCTGGATCGAGGAGAAATCGGAAACCGGAAGCCGCTAAGACGACAAAGAGAGTTGCCGGTAGTTTCAAGTGAAACCCTAACCTCTTGTAAAAAAACTAGAAGTCCACAGATCTTGAAAATGTTTTTGCTTGGAAAAAATTCCAAAATGCGCCGTAAGTGTCAAAATTTCTACCACTTTTTTCCAACACCAATGAACTTGCTCTTATTCATCACATTCGCAAAAAATCAGGCAAAATCAGGCATAAAGGGTGATACGGTCAAAATTTGGTCAATATCAACTTGAAGTATTTCTTTCAATTTTGCATTTAAATAACCTGAACACCCCTCATTTTGAAGGTGTGTGTGTGTGTAGAATGTTGCTCCTATTTTGATTTTGGAATTCACTCTTCAGTTGTCAAAATGCCGTCGAAGAAAGAAGAGCAGCGTATCAAAATTTTGCTCGCACATCGCGAAAATCCGAACTACTCGCACGCAAAGCTGGCAAAATCGCTAAAAGTTGCCAAATCAACCGTTAAAAATGTAATTAAAGTGTTTGGGGAACGTTTGTCGACAGCCAGGAAGTCTGGATCGAGGAGAAATCGGAAACCGGAAGCCGCTAAGACGACAAAGAGAGTTGCCGGTAGTTTCAAGTGAAACCCTAACCTCTCTCTCCGAAATGCCGCAAATAAGCTGAGTGTATTGTCTATGGGGCTGTTCACTAATTACGTAAGCACATAGGGGGGGTGGGAGGGTTTCACATTTGCTTACGATCTCTTACTAGGGGGGTAGGGGGAGTTTCCAAAAATCTTACGTAAGAAATGTTACATTAAAAATTCATCACAGCTGCAGCCATACGAAACCATACTACTCAGGTTTTTTTTACTCAATACCTACATATTTGTTGGTTAATTTTGATGTTATGTTTTTTATCTTTTAATGTCTTTGAACTAATAAAAAAATTGCAGGTTCTATAAAATTCATAGAGAACCAATTCAAACCAACATGCCAACACAACCAGTTATTCACATTATTGAAAAACATCATCAATTATCGCTTTCCATCATAACAATCTTTTTAATTGAGAAATTTATTGAAACAAAAAGGAAAATGGCGCGTTGTGACACCACGATTTGAATCCATCATATTTCGAAAATGACTTCAGCCAGAAAAAATCTTTAAAAATCAATATAAGACGCTTTGAATAATGAATTTCTAGACAGTTTTTTCAGTGATGGACACTACCAACTCTAAATTTTACAAACTATTTTCCAAAAAAATCCTAAAACTTTATCGCTTACCGCTGAATAAGTATGAGCTTTTTGTTTAGTTAACAACGTGATTGTTATTAAACCTTTTTGCCCCAATGCTAGTACTTCGTAAAGAATGATATTACTTTTTAGATTTTTTTGATTTGCAGGTAAAAAACATAACAATTTTTTATGGTACCTTGTGCTAATCTGATCTCTCTTTTTTAAATCGGAATTTAGATTTTATATTGTTTATTCGATTGTGGAATTTTTTTTAAAAATTATTGTTACCCCAAACATGCAAAGTCTTGAATAATGATTTCTATAATCGTTTATGACATTCCATTTGTTGTTTTGTACAGATTTTGCTTTTAAAATACTGTTTTTAAATTTCACTTAAAAAATGCTTTTCTTTGAAGCCTGTATGTCACATTTTTAATATTTTCAAGCTATTTAAAAAAAACGTGTCAATTTCTCAAAGAATAAAAAACGTAAAATCTTACTAGGGGGGGGGGGTTTGAAAAATCTTACTTTGTCTTACCAGGGGGGGAGGGAGGGTTGAAAATTTCCAAAATCGTGCTTACGTAATAAGTGAACGGCCCCTATAACCGTGCATCGAGCCAAAAAACGAGCCGGACTATCGACTAACAAGAAGATAGTGACTCCAAATCGCGATGATAAACAAAAATACGACGCCCAAAGCGCGATCCCGGAGGCTGTACACGACGATGCTGACGAAGTTTGACTGCTTGATAATGGACGACGAAACCTACGTCAAAGCCGACTACAAGCAGCTTCCGGAACAGGAGTTTTACACGGCAAAAGGAAGGGGAAGGTAGCAGATATTTTCAAGCACATGAAACTGTTAAAGTTCGCGAAGAAATATCTGGTTTGGCAAGCCATCTGTACCTGCGGCTTGAAAAGCAGCATTTTCATAGCTTCCGGGACTGTCAACCAAGAAATTTACGTGAAAGAGTGTTTGAATAAACGTCTGCTGCCTTTCTTGAAGAAACACGGTTGTTCCGTACTGTTTTGGCTGGTTTTGGCATCTTGCCATTACGGTAAAAAGGCCATGGAGTGTACGCCGCCAACAACGTGCAGGTGGTTCCCAAGGACAAGAACCCTCCCAACACGCCAGAGCTCCGCCCAATTGAGAAATACTGGGCTATTGGCAAGCGGAACCTAAACAAGACCAAAAAAACTGCTAAGGACGAGCAGCAGTTCAAGGCAAACTGGCTTTCTGCGGCGAAGAAGGTGGACAAGGTGGCAGTACAAAATCTGATGGCAGGGATTAAGCGTAAGGCCCGGCAATTCGGATTTGGAAAAGCGGAAGCTTTACTGAATATTTTTCCTGAATTTTATTCTAATTAAACTTGAAAATGAAATTTAATTCGATTTTTTAAATAAACGATTTCACCGATTTACACGCGTTTTCCCTTGACCAAATTTTGACCGTATCACCCTTTAGTGCGCAGTTAAGTGTAGATTTTCCCAGAATTATAATAACTACGTCGTTTGCAAAGCCAATAACTTCGAATCTCATAGATCGGGTTTGTTCAGGAGGACGGAGGGTTGTTTTTGTTGAGTAGAGTGTTTTTCCGTCTGGATGTGAGCAAAAATTTTCAGCTCACCTGATGAGCTCAACCGACAACATGTAAACAATACACTTCTTACTATTCGAACGCAATATTTCAATTGATTTTATCTACAGTAAAAGCAATATCTGTGTGTACAGATTTGAGAAAAAAAAGATAAATCTGATCACTTAAACGTATTGGAAAATCGCAAAATACCTACACTTTCTTCATTTTGTCATGAACGGAGACAGTTGAAGGTCCTGTATTGAAATGTCTAAAGAAAATCTTAAGAACTACTCAAAATCGGAAGATTTGCGAGGAAATCTTCAGATTTTTAAAACATATGCTCATTGGAAAATCTGTAGATTTGCCAATTATTTTTTAAACAATAATCAACCTATTTTTAACGAAAATTTAACATAATTAGCAAAAAAAATCCGTTTTATGTATGATCTAAATCCCAAACAAATCTTTCCATTTCCATCAACAGGACTACCCGCCAATGGAATTCTCCACCCCGCCTCTCCCGGTGATACCGGCTCTGCCCACGAACGGAACCCTGAGGAGGGGAACCCGCGCTGCCGTCCCACCCCCGGATGTAACGCACCACACGCAGCACACCGTCAAGTCGCTGCACGATTCGTCCGCCTCGTCCGGAGGCCTCATGAACATCAGCCAGGTATCGCAGTCGACTCCGAAGCAACCGCAGAGCATCCTGAAGGACCCGAACAAGCCTCGGAACAACCTGCAACAGCAACAACAGCAACAGCAGCTGCAGCAACAATCCGGGCTTCCGACGGTGAATCACCTGAACAGTATCGGCGGTGGCCTTACGATGCTGGGCGTCACCCAGAACCCATCGCCGGTTCCCATGGTCGGAGGCCTAGTGGTTCCGGTTCCGGGTGGAGGAGGATCCGTGATGGGCCCCGGGCCCGGTAGTTTAGGAAACAATTTACTGATCGGAACGTACGATCCGAGCAGTACCAATCTGAGCTCGTTCAACGCGTCCCTTGGCTATACGGACGCCGACGGACATCTAGTGTAGGACAATTACACGTGTGTACACGAACTTAAGCTAATGCTGGTAGTCTAAAGAAACAAAAAAAAACACGTAGTCTAGGGAGGCAAGCCAAATTTGTGAGCGAGAGAGCGAGAGAGCGTAACCGAATATTCTAACAACCACTCAAAGAAACAAAAAAAACGAATAACGAAAGAGATTTTAAAGAATAAATTAGGCAAAAATCAACAAAACGAAAATGACAAAAAAAAACAAAACTCACACAAGAATAGAGGAAAAAACGCAGCATACTTATGAAGTTGGAAAAGGAAGAGTTCGAAAGGGGAAAATCGCGAAAGCGAACTAGTTAAGTACACGGCTTCCGGGCGAATGAAGCAAAACAGTCGAGAAAACACGAAACACAAAGAGAATTAAGACAAAGATAATTCTATTAATTAAAACAAAAAAAACGCAAGAAACACAAAAACAATCTTTTTAACTTTAATCGTAAATTATCGTAACGGTAAACACAATTTAATTGTTGAGTTTTAAGCAGTTGGGTGAACTAATGGGAGCGATTCGAGTGAGAGAGTCAAACATTTTTGAACGAGAGAATTCGAACGGACGAGTCAAGCGCATGTTACAAAACATATGAATCACAATCTCTTATCGATCATTGCGTCGTCGTTTTGTTAAATGCTAGTGATAATATTAATGTTTTACTTTTAGTTTCCTTTTACTGACAGTTAGTTTTAAACGGAACCGAAAACCACAAAATAAGGTGTGTGAATAACGCGACGGGTTTTTTTAGTGTGAAAAATTAAGCGGAAAACCAAGTCTTCTCAGTTGAAAACAGTTTTTTTAACAAAGGAAATCTATTCTGTTTTAACGTTTTTTTTATTTTTTGCATGTTTTTTTTTTGCTTTTGTTTGTTTTAAAATGAACTCAGTGATAGATTAATTCTACTATACGTACTTTACTTTTGAAAAAAAGTTCGATGTTGGTTTGTGGTTCGAGTTTCAAATTTTATCAAATGAATCGCCTTCCACAAAGAGGAAAAAAATGATTTAAGAATCTAAGAAAAAACTGAAAGATTCAGAAAACCAGCAACAAATTATAAAGAAAACCAAAATGAGAAATCAGGAACACAACTCAGATATTAGACATCAGAATCAACAATTGAAAACCTAAATCAGATATCAGATACAAGAATAAGAAATCAGAAACAATAAGGAACAGAAATTCGAAAAATACGAGAAATCAGAGGAATCAGAGAAATCATAGAAATCAGAAAAATCAAAGAAATCATAAATCAGAGAAATCCGAGGAAACCAAGAAATCCGAGAAAACCAAGAAATACGAGAAATCCGAGGAATCCGAGTAATTTTAGAAATCAGAAAAATCCGAGAGATCCGAGACATCCGAAAAATGAGGGAAATCAATGAAATCAAAGAAATCAGAGAATTCAAAGAAATCGGGAAAATCCAAAAAATCCGAGAAATCTGAAAAAAATAAAAAATCCAAGAAATCAGAGGAATAGGAGAAATCCGAGAAATTCGAGAAAATTTGAAAAATCCGAGCGATCCGAGAAATCCGAGAAATCCGAGAAAACTGAGAAGTTTGAGAAATCCAAGAAATCGAAGAAATCCGAGAAACCCGAAAAATTTAAGAAATCCGAGAAATCAGAGGAATCCGAGATATCCGAAGAATCCGAGAAATCCGAAAAATCTGAAAATCCGAGAAATCCGAGGAATCCAAGAAATCCGGGAAATCCAAGAATTTCAAGAAATCTGTGAAATCCGCAAAATCCGAGAAAACCGAAAAATTGAAGAAATTTGAGAAATCCGGAAAATCCGAGAAATTCAAGAAATTTGAGAAATCCGAGAAATCCGAGCGATCCAAGAAATACCGAGAAATTTGAGAAATTTGAGAAATCCAAGAAATTCGAGAATCCGATAAATCCGAGAAATCCAAGAAATTTAAGAAATCAGAGAAATCAAAGAAATTTAAGAAATCCGAGAAATTTGAGAAATCCGAGAAATCTGAAAAATCCGAGAAATCCGGGAATCCGAGAAAACCGGGAAATCAAAGAAAGTCGAGAAATCAAAAAAATCCTAGAAATTTGAGAAATCAGATAAATCCGAGAAATCCCAAAATACCCAAGAAATAAGAGAAATCCGAGAAATCCAAGAAATCCGAGAAATCCAAGAAATCCGAGAAATCCGAGGAATCCGAGGACTCCGAGAAATACGAGGAACCCGAGAAATCTGAGAAATCCGAGAAAACCGGGAGATCCGAAAAATGCGAGAAAATCGAGAATTTCGGAAAATCCGAGAATACCGAGTAATTCCAGAAATCTGAGAAATCCAAGAAATCCAAGAAATCCGAGAAATCCGAGAGTCCGGGAAATCCAAGAAATCAGAGAAACCCAAGAAATCCTAGAAATCAGAAAAATTTGAAAAATCCGAAAAATCCGATGTATCCGAGAAATCCGAAATCCTGAAAAATCCGAGAAATCAGAGAGATTAGAGAAATTCGAGAAATCCAAGAATTTCAAGAATTTCAAGAAATCTTAGAAATCCGAAAAATCTTAAAAATCCGAGAAATCTGAGAAATAAGAAATCAGAAATCAGAAATCGAAGATCGGAAATCAGAAATCGGTAATCGAAAATCGGAAATCAGCAATCAGAAATCAGAAATCAGAAATCAGAAATCAGAAATCTGAAATCAGAGATCAGAAATCAGAAATCAGAAATCAGAAATCAGAAATCAGAAATCAGAAATCAGAAATCAGAAATCAGAAATCAGAAATCAGAAATCAGAAATCAGAAATCAGAAATCAGAAATCAGAAATCAGAAATCAGAAATCAGAAATCAGAAATCAGAAATCAGAAATCAGAAATCAGAAATCAGAAATCAGAAATCAGAAATCAGAAATCAGAAATCAGAAATCAGAAATCAGAAATCAGAAATCAGAAATCAGAAATCAGAAATCAGAAATCAGAAATCAGAAATCAGAAATCAGAAATCAGAAATCAGAAATCAGAAATCAGAAATCAGAAATCAGAAATCAGAAATCAGAAATCAGAAATCAGAAATCAGAAATCAGAAATCAGAAATCAGAAATCAGAAATCAGAAATCAGAAATCAGAAATCAGAAATCAGAAATCAGAAATCAGAAATCAGAAATCAGAAATCAGAAATCAGAAATCAGAAATCAGAAATCAGAAATCAGAAATCAGAAATCAGAAATCAGAAATCAGAAATCAGAAATCAGAAATCAGAAATCAGAAATCAGAAATCAGAAATCAGAAATCAGAAATCAGAAATCAGAAATCAGAAATCAGAAATCAGAAATCAGAAATCAGAAATCAGAAATCAGAAATCAGAAATCAGAAATCAGAAATCAGAAATCAGAAATCAGAAATCAGAAATCAGAAATCAGAAATCAGAAATCAGAAATCAGAAATCAGAAATCAGAAATCAGAAATCAGAAATCAGAAATCAGAGAAATCAGAGAAATCCGAGAAATCTGAGAAATCTGAGAAATCAGTGCAATCAAAGAAATCAAAGAAATCAAAGAAATCAAAAAAATCAAAAAAATCAAAGAAATCAAAGAAATCAAAGAAATCAAAGATATCAAAGATATCAAAGAAATCAAAGAAATCAAAGAAATCTGAGGAATCAAAAATATCAAAGAAATCAAAGAAATCAAAGAAATCGAAGATATCAAAGAAATCGAAGAAATCAAAGAAATCGAAGAAATCAAAGAAATCTAAGAAATCTAAGAAATCAAAGAAATCGAAGAAATCGAAGAAATCAGAAAAATCTGAGAAATCTGAGAAATCAGAGAAATCAGAAAAATCCGAGAAATCCAAGAAATCAGACAAATCAGAGAAAGGAAAGAAATCAGAGAAATATGAGAAACCCGGGAAATCCGAGAAATCCGAGAAACTCTTGAAATCCGAGAAACCCTAAAAATCCGAGAATTCTGAGAAATACGAAAAATCCGAGAAATTTGTGAAATAAGATAAATCCGAGAAATCGAAGGATTCCAAGAAATCCGAGGAATCCGAGGAATCCGAGGAATCCGAGGAATCCGAAAATCCGAGAATCCGAGGAATCCGAGAAATCCGAGAAATTCGAGAAATCCGATAAATCCGATAAATCAGAGTAATCCGAGAATTCCAAGAAATCTGCGAGATCCGAGAATACCGAGAAATCCGAGAAATATGAGAAATCCGAGCAATCCGAGAAATTCAAAAAATTCGAGAAATCCGAAAAATTTTAAAAATCCGAAAAACCCGAGTAATTTGAGAAATCGGAAAAATCATAGAAATACGGTAATCAGAAAAATCCGAGAATTCCGAAAAATCAGAGAATTTCGAGAAATCCGAGAAATCCGAAGAATCCGAGCAATACGAGAAATCAGATAAATCAGAGAAATTAGAGGAATCCCAAAAATCCAAGAAATTCAAGAAATCAGAGAAATCAGAAAAATCTGAGAAATCTGAAACATCAGAGAAATCTGAGCAATTCGAGAAATCCGAAAAATTCGAGGAACCCTAGAAATCCAAAAAATTCGAGAAATTCGAGAAATCCGAAGAATCCGAGAATCTGAGAATCCGAGAAATCCGAGGAATCCGAGAAATTTTACAAATCCAACAAATCCGAAAAATTTAAGAAATCTTGGACTCCGAGAGGAATCCAAAACATTCCGACAAATCTGGAAAAATCAAGAAATCCGAGGAATTCGATGAATCCGAGAATTCGAAAAATCTGAGAAATCCGAGAAATCCAAAAAATCCGAGGAATCCGAGAAATCAGAGAAATCCGAGAAATTCGAAGAATTCGAGTAATCCGAGAAATTCGAGAAATCCGAGAAATCTGAGCAATCCGAGCTATCAGAAAAATCTGAAAAATCAGAGAAATATCCGAGAAATTCAAGGATTTCAAAAATTTCAAGAAATCTAAGAAATCCGAGAAATCCGACAAATTGGAGAAAGTCGAGAAATCCGAGAAATCCGACATATCAGAGAAATCAGAGAGATCAGAAATCAGAAATCGGAGATCGGATATCAGAAATCAAAAATTGATTGTGATTATCTGAAAATTTGAGTATCTGATGATCTTAAATTCTGAGAATCTAAGATTCTCTGAATCTCTCTGATTCTCTAAGAATCTATAAATTTGAAAATTTGACAATTTGAAAATATCAAATTCTGAAAATCTGAATTCCGTGAATCAAATATCTTGAGAATATGAGAAACTGAAAATTTTAGAATCTGAGAATCAGAAAATCTGATATTCAGTAAATCAAATCATCTGAGAATCATGCAATCACAGAATCTGAGAATCAGAGAAACTGGAAATCGGACAATCTGAGAATCTGATTATCAGAGAATAAAGGATTTTGAGAATCTATGAATCTGAGAATCGGTCAATCTGAAAATCGGTTATTCTGAGAAACTGAGAACCTGAGAATCATAGAATCATAGAGTCTGAGATCTTAGAATTTGAAAATCTTAGAATCTAAGAATCTGAAAATCTGAGAATCTAAGAAACTATGAATCTCAGAAATTGAGATACTGTGGATCTGAAAATCTGAAAATTTGAGAATCTGAGAATCACAAAATTAAAAATCAGAAAATCTGAGAGTCAGAGAATAAAAATCAGAAATCTGAGATGATGAGATTCAGATGTTCCAAAAATCTAAAAATTTGAAAATCTGACAATTTGAAAATATCGAATTCTGAAAATCTGATTTTTAAGAATCAGATAATCTGAGAATCAGAAATTAAGAATTCGAGAATATTTGAACCTGAGAATTTTCTTATCAACGAATCTGAAATTTTTGGAAACTAAGATTTTGAGAACCTGAGAATCAGAAAATCAGATTATCAGAAAATCATAAAATCTGAGTACTAGAAAAACTTAAAATCGCAAAATATGAAAATCTTATTATCTGAAAATATAGGAATCTGAGAATCTAAGAATTTGTAAGAACTAAGAATTTGATAATCTGAAAATCAAAGAATCTGAGAATCTCAGAGACAGTGAATCTGAAAAACTCAGAATCTGAGAATCAGAAAATTTGTGAATCTGAGATCTATAAAATCAAAATAAGGAAACCCGAGCATCAGAGATTCAAAAAAAAATTAAAATTTGAGAGTCACAGAGTTTTAAATTTATTAAATCAGAGATTCGTAATAGTTGTAATAATTTAAAAACAGATAATAATTGAATCAGGAAATCAAAGAACCAGAGAATTAGAGAATCAGAGTATTAGCGAATAAGAACTTAGAATCAGAAATCCGAATTCGAGATTTAATCTGAATTCGAGCTGAAATCCGAATTTAAATTCGAAAATGGAACGAAGAAAAATCTCAATAAGCAAAATATTTTTTTTCAGTTTTTTGAACACAAACCAACACAGCCTTTTCTTAACAAAAATAATTCAACCTATTTTGTTACAAACCTATCGTTAATCTGTTTTTACAATGCTAAGTTTGTTAACCAGTTTGTGGAAAACACTTTTAAGAAACCGTCTGATGGAGTGAAAAACAAAAACAACCAAGGGATATAAGAAGAATATTCGGAAACTGAAAGTGAGAAACGCAGAGAGAACTCAACCATGGAATCAAAAAGTGAACCAGAGCCAGAACGTTGTTGATGAATTTGCGCGTGAGCGTTGCATAGTTAAACTCTAGGAAAAGTGAGAATCACAAATCACGCTCTGTAAGATAGAATCATGTTTTGAAACTTAATGAAAGAAAACAGAAAACGAAAATTAAAAAAAAAACAACATAACTAACATTAAAAAAAGAGAGTCAGAGATTGAAATTTATCAAGTTTAAATTAATATAAAATTAAACGAAAAAAATCAACAGAGCTACGGCATTAAAGTAAAAAAAAAACAAAAACATGCGATTAAAAAGTATCCTTTGGGTTGAACTTGGGGAGACTGGAGTCGTTTAAAACGACTCTAGCAGAGGCTTTCACAAAAAGCGTGAAAGCAGCGAGGAAGGTGAGAATCGAAAGAAAGAAGCTCACTCACATTATGCCAATTATTAAGTTTAAATCAAAAAAAGAAGTTTAAGATGATGGAAAATCAATCACTCACGTGTGATGCAAGTGAAACTTTACTTGAAGTGAAACAACAAAACACAACACTGTGTAAATATAGACTCTAAGCTTGGAGGTTATGAAGTTGGCGACACAACAGGAAAACAGGTGAAGCGAAGGTGGAGAAATCTTTTATTTATAGATAAAGTCATTAAACAAAAAAGTATAAATAAAATTGATTTTTTAAATCTTCTAATAACTTAGGGAATAACAGAATAGCGAAATATAAACTCAAAGGTAAAAGAAGACAGACACGAGAGAATAAGAACTGTACATATTTCTT